>NC_081141.1:897697-1218947 GCF_958295425.1 Solea solea | reverse complement strand
TCAAGAACTGTGAGGGTAGCATTACACCAGAAGTTATTTGTCTTGTACTGCTTTGTAATCAACTTAACACCAGGACTCTTGTTATGAAGGTGTACATCTGTCTGTCCGGCAACTACGTCACAATAAAAGCCTTGTTTGAAAGATGAACTGAAAAAGTAGAGCTTTTACCTTGAAATGTAAGATTAACTCTAAACCCAACGTTACCAGCATGTGTCCCAACCTGATATTAGTCGAGTGATGCAGACACTTTGATCTGATTGGCTGAGTAACTTCATGAGATCATTTACAGTGCATGTAATGGGTCTGCAGTTCCTGGACCTCTGGAAAAGCTGCACCAGTTAAAACACTTTCAATTACACACGTTTATAAAGTCTGACAACTTTATTGTTTTTCATTCAGTGCAGGCAAATATCACATTTAACAACAGCAATATTATAGACAAACATAAACCCTTCAATGAACGGCTGAGTTACATTAAATATTAAATACCGACTGTTACTCACACTACCACAGAGTGAGCATTTTTAAAGTGTAACAATAAACTATAATAAATACAAAAGTCAATGTTTTATAATCTCATGTCATTTTTAGATAAATGTGATGAGTAAATGACATTTGACTGAAACCGATCCAAGAATGAGTGACTGAGTGAAATTCTCAAAACAACAACAGTACACTTCTTATGATCCACCCTACCAGTCTTCAAGCTCTGAATAGTCGTTCTTTAAGAGCTTCTCCCAGTGGTAGTCGCATACAGCATTTGGCAACAACTCATCGTCCACCAAATGGATTATCTTGACTCTCATGAGACAATTCAAGGCAGCTCGTCCTGTGAGAGGAACACAAACAAAGGGTTCACTTCAGTGGCAAAGTGAAAACACAAGCCTGACCCAAGGCTTTACCATTCCAAACTGTACCGTACTGTACCATGACGGAAACACAGGGACAGATAATAAGACATGACAGGATAGCTTTGTGAAAGTGAAAAATCTGGGAAACACAATTGTGATCAGAAGCGGAAAATGTAACAAAGATTATTTATAATTCATTTTCAAAAGTCAAAACACAATCATGGTTGCTATGGGAACAACATACCTGTGGAAAGTGTGTCCTGGGAAGAAGCCGCCGTGCGGTGCTGGACACCACCTTCTGCAGGCGGCTGTGCTGTGTTGACCTCAGCCTCCATGTTGAATAAATAGTAAGACAAGCTCTTGTCTCTGAACAGCACCTGGGCAAACAGATAAGAACGCTCATCAGAAACATCCTTTAACTGCATTAAACAAAGGTAACATGAAGGTGATCGTTGTGTGACGTTTGACAGATGTTCACTCTCACACAGGACACAAGGAAGCCATTTAACAGAAGGCCCATCACCTAATATCATCTGGGGTTTACAAACTTCAGTTTAAAAAACAAGGCAGGAATATAATGGAATATATACATTCCTGAAACATCATAGATTTCAGCAGCCATGGATTTTATTAACTGCATGTTATGTAATGTAACTTTAGTTAAAGCTTTTCTCCGTGTGTCATTGATGTGATACTGATAATTCATATTTACAGGCCTCCATGTTTTCTGTTATTTCTGCATAGCACTATGGCAGAAGTCCAGATTAAATCAATTTAATATTGTGGAGGCAGATAAACGATTTATCAATCATTAACCAGTCACTACATTATTAGCCAAATATTTTGACGAGGATTAATCTGGGGTTTTTTGTAAATAAATGTATAATTTGTTGATTCATTATTGAAGTTTTTCAGCTTCTTTTTCCTGTTTCATTGCTCCATATAACAAAGAAATCATTACAACTGGTGAAGTTTGGTTTGAGAACATCGTCAGTTCAAGGTTTGAGAAATCAAACGAATCAACGAATCAAAAAACTAATCGACAGATTAAACGGCCGTGAAAATAATCTTTAGTTGCAGCCCTAGAGGAGAAACTCCGCTGCAGGGTAGTAAAGTATAAAATATTATCACTGCTCACACAGGCAGTGTTAAAGTACAACAGAAAAGACACAGAATTTTCTTTTTCTGCAACCATTTCCCTTAAAGTAAGGAAATATTGTGCGTAACCTTGTCCCAGGCATACACTGAGGAGACGGGGATGTTGTTGCCCAGGATGGACTCCAGCCAGCGCTCTGGAGTCACATGCATCTTGCCTTTTGTGTCCTTTATTGAGCCATCTTTGCTCACGAGGGCGCGGTGCCACTGACCCTGCAAAGACAAGACAACAACACTGCTTTGGTCATTAAGGCGATAGCTCAGGTTTTTATACATATTTTTACATAAGTGGGCTTATGTGGGAGGTACTTATACATGGTCACCGAACTGCATTGATATTGTTCTGATTTTTATTTTTGTATCGACTTCAGACTCTAACGCATTTTCACAAAGTTTGACATATATATATTATAACACTTGTTCGTGTTTATGTCTCATTTTGATGTTTCCAACCACAATGTATATACTGTACAACAGACCATAAAAGTTATAACTGAGAGTTCATCCCAGCTGTGCAATAATATCATAAAACCAAGTATGTCAGTGTTTAAATAGGTGTGTTTCTCCAGGATGAAATCAGTGTAATGGATATAAAAGCTTAGTCGTACCTTCAACAGCAGCTGTAAAACACTTCCAGGTGGCATGACTCCCCTCTGGATGAGCGTGGAGAGATGTCTGCTGTTATCATCACACTGTGTCTGTATCAGGGCACTTCTTCCTTTTATTTGAAAGTTGCTGTGTTGCAAAGTGTTTCCCAGTTGCGTGGCGCTGCCGTGACAGCTGTTTGTCTGGGTTCGTAAAGGAGCTGCAGATCTCCGTCTTGTTCGACTTTGATTCTCTTGACAGCTACCAGGTGCTTCTCTTGGTTTAGTGGAAGCATGTGTGTAGGAGTGATCTGATGGCTGTTTCACTGCTGTGCTGTTTCGATGCTTGGAAGACTGACTGGTCAGTTTGGTCTTGGTTGTAACGTAGGCCTCTACTACATCCAGTTGCTTCTGGAGGATTTCCATCAAGTTCCTCTGACGGGATGCAAGGGAAACAAGTTGACTTTTCAGAATCCGTTGTTGAAGGCCAGACACACTCCTGTCAAACAGACAAGTAGTCTGCTAAGCAACCTTAAAAATCATGTAAATAACTATTCAATTCCTCTAAAAGAGACAGGCAAGGACTAGAATGAAAAGGCAGAGTATCACATCCTTAATCTCTAGTTTCATGAAGAGATGGGCAAAATTCCAATGCCTGAAAATACACAACAAAAACTTTTTGTTGTGTATTTTTATTTTTATTTTAGGGAAACCTTTAAAATAATGGTATCAGGCATGAGAATGGTGCTTTGGCGTGTCCTGGTGGTGATATGTGGTAACTGCATATCACCACATTGAGGTTATATACAATACATATCGCCCATTTGTGAACTGACCTGTATCTTTGGGCAATATTATCCATCTCCAAATGCTGACTGATGAGCACCTTATTCTGGATCTGTGTTAGAGCCGAGTGATATTTGCCTGAAAAACAGAACATCAACAATTCACCATCTTTGTATCACCGTTGACACAATGTGATTCACCCATGTATACTCACTAAAAGAGGAAATATTGTATTTCATTGCAAACAATTAAAATAAATGACAAATAACTCTTCCATGAACCAGATTAAACTCTTATACAATACCTGCAGGCAGCCTGAGTTAAATTGAGCATTTTTACATATTAATAGCAGGTTATTTTCTGTGGATATTGCTAAGTACATATTTTAAGAATAGCCCTTTCTCTGTATTATTGTCTACTCGAACATGTCAGAAAATGTTGATCAGTGTTTGCCAAACAAGGAAATGATGTTTGAATGTTTTGTTTTTCTTTGTTAACCTGAAAATATTCACATTTAAGAAGCTGAAAAATCCATTTGTACCCATGTGGTGTATGACCAGGTCCTTTTATTATTCCTGTGATTACTGCAAGTGTCTACATCTCCACACACACCCACTTTCTTGCAAGATTTTAAGGACTAAGGACTTTTTGTTTTATGAAATGAATAAACATTTAATGTAACCCATGATTCATGACTTTTAATTATAAACAAATCTTGTTATTGTTACATTGAAATGATTGTCAAACAGTGCTGATCAAGACTATCAGCTCCACACGACTCTCTGGGTTTCTCAGTATAGCAGTGTTTAGATGTTGTGTCGCCCGGTGTCATTCCTGATAAACAGGATGGAAAATGTATGGTCCTTTGTAAACTTTGGACAACATAAAGATTTCATTTAAAAAAGGGTTAGGGCTTGATAACAATTTGAGACACAGAACAATGTAGTTATATCATTTTCTTTTTTTAACTTTAGTTTAGGCTCTGTTTATTTCTCTGGGATATTGCAAATGTTTTCAATTTTTCTATATTATTGATTATCATTATCTTTTATTCTCCAAAGAAAATTACATTTCAATCAAACATGCACTCATGCAAACTGTGTGGCTGTTCTAACTGCTTTACATGGCTGTCAAAATTAAAAGCAAATGGTTCCACAACTGCTTGCACACTTGTGTGTGTGTGTGTGTGTATGTGTGTGTGTGTGTGTCTTCAGCCTAACTGCATAATTATGTTCTACCTGCATCCTGTGGATTTGTCAAAGTCAACATTCGTCTTTGGTCTCTTTCCATCCTCTTCAAAACCACTTCTACAGCTTGTGAAAGTCTCAACTACAAAGAGATAACAACACAAAAGACAAATGCAGCGACTTTTCTTAATCAACATTAAAAAAGGTGTTTAAAGTGCAGCGAGTGCTCACAGTGTCAGTCCGGGTGTTTCTCAGCTGAACGTCACCAGGCTCGTCTTTGTCATCCGATTCTCTGGGTTCTACATTTGGAGGGTAAGTGCATGGTCACACCAGACAGACAGATATCCCATCATTCACATTTTCTCTGTGAAGCAAACGTAATCTGAGCCTTTGTTAAAGATGTAACTAACAAACACCAAGTAGTTACATGTTTAGCCATTAAAACTGCATTGTCAAGCACACCGGTTTGTGAAGTATGGTATATGGACAGCAGCAGGTGAGCTACTGTCCGTTGTCTTTCTTGTACAAGAGCCTCACAAGGCTGCTCACTAGAGCTGAAACGATGAATCGATTAATAATCGATTACTAAATTAATCGGCAACTATTTTGATAATCGAATCGGCCAATAAACACCAAACGATTAATCGAGAAAACAATCAACAGATTAATCAATTATGAAAATAATGGTTAGTTGCAGCTCTACTGCTCACACACACACCGGATAATAATGGGAAAGATGAGAGCAGGTCTTTGATATTGTTCTCTGCCATGTCTAGTGCTGTTAGACCATGGAGATTCCTGTCGCTGGCATTGGACCCATGCTGGAGGAGAAGCTTCACCACCTACACAACACACATTCACATCATCTTGTTAGGGTGTAGAACCTCCCTCCACGAGGCTCATGGGGTTTTATATATTAAAGGAAATACAGCAAATAGCCCAACTGTCAGAGTTTCTCCATCACCTGATAGTGTCCAGAGGAAACTGCATCATGTAGGGGTGTGAAACCATTAAAGCCTCTCACGTTAACATGAGCTCCCGCCTTCAAAAGCTCCTCGACCACTGCTTTGTCCCCCTGAGCTGAAGCCTCATGAAGAGGTGTCCAGCCTGATAAATCAGACAGACAGACAGACAGACAGACAGACAGAAGAAGACAGTTTAAAGCGGTCTCATAACCACTACATGATATCAGTTATCATTCCCTGTGTGACTTCTCACCAGTGTTTTCTTGTGGAGACATAGCACTCAGTGGTTAAAAAACAGGGTTCCCCATGTCCCACACCTTGGTTGACATTAAATTCAAGGACTTTTGAATTCATTGTTCTCACATCAACATCAGAGAGAGAGACAGTGGACAGTGTCCACAATAACGCTCGTAATTATGACCCGACCTCGTCTGCGTACATCAAGCAATGCAGGGCATGAAACAGTAGGTGGGGTCATAACAAATAAGGGAGACATTAAATATCAACTTAACTTCTTTCTTGCACAACATTCAAGCACTTTCAATGACCCATGTTTATTTAGGGCGATTTTCAAAAAAGGTGAATGTCAAAGCTACTGCAAAGAATCACAATCACAGACACAGCATGTAGTGTAGTGAGAATTTAAGGGTAGACAGACCTGCATAATCCTCCATGTGGACACTGATCCCGGCTTGAATGAGTCCTTTGACTTGTGCTACATCTTTTCTTCTGCATGCTTTGTGCAGGCGACTCTCTCCCCTTTCGTTTCTCTTCTGAAGAAACTTTTTGTTCATTGCCAAGCATGGTAAGACACTTGCTTTGAGGTTTTATGAAACCAATGAAAACACACAAAAACAAATGATGTTAGTAAAGTTTAAATTAAAATGGTTCTACTATATTGGTTCAGGAACTTGTAAATTACAGTTACCTGATTTAGACTGGACGGACCCGGACATCTGTTCCTCTAGCAGCATCGGTGGAATTATCTCCAAGGTCTTGTTCTGCTCTTTGTTGACGTTCTGTGAGTCCGATTCCTCTCTCTCCGTGTCCTTGGCTGTGGCTCCATTCATGCAGTCATTCATTTCATGCAACAGGCTTACAGAGTCATCATCTGAAGAGGATACGTCTCCATTTCTCTCAAACTCCGGATTACAGATGTCAGTCATCTCCAAAACTCTCTGGGGAAAAAAAATCACAATTCTAAAAAATACAGAAGCGATTTAACTTCTAGGGAGAGGCAAGTCACAGTTGAGCACTTTAGTTGACAAATAGAAGTGATGGAAAATGTCACTCTAGGTTAGATTAATTAGACTTTATTGATCCCACACTGGGGAATTTCACATTGTTACAGCAGCAACGTGTTCAGAGACAGAGTATAAAGGATATAAATTAAGCAGTATTCAATTAGACAAAGGTAGAGAAAGGCATGAAAACAGCCTCAGCAGTTTTGTCACAGGTACAATGTGTCAAAATCTAGTCATATTCACTGGTGAAGTTGAACATCCCTTCACCGTAATACAGTGTAGTGTCATTAAACTCTCTGTAAACTTTTGAAAGTTTGAAAAAATATACTTTTTTATGATAACTTATTAGTAATAATCGGTGTAGTGTCATGCACCGTACAGCAGTCAAGATTATGAAATGTTAAATCTAAATATTACATTAAGAATGTTAGAAATCTAACATTTATAATTAGCATTCATATTTAAATAGGTGTAACATTTAATATTTAGATTTAATTATTTAATATATTATAGGTAAACAAATATTGGTGTAAATGCGGAAAAAGTTAATTTTTAAACATTGTTTGGAGCAAAATGTTGATGTTATTTTCATCTTGAGCAACTTTACACGACACCTGATACTGCTTGACCTAGACCTTTATTTTTTTTGCCACCGACTATTTTTATTTGGATAAATTAAGTCGTCATTTTAGGAAACTTGTTCCACTGTTTTAGCTAAATGTCAATTGTTCCAGGATAAACCAACAAAGTTAATTAATTATAATGTCGTCACGACAGAGTTAGCCTTGCTTGTACTTAAGCTAGCTACACTAAAATGACGACTTTCCATCGTAATTATGATAATTATGTTAATTATGGTAACGGTCAGTCGACGTTCACGTTTCTCAGAGACAAACTTGACACACACGGGAAGTGTTCGTGCAGTTTTACCTGAAGAGAATGAGAATTCATTATCGTTTCATCTGTGACGCAAACACGAGCCGCGTGTCATTCCAGGGTCTGCGACGAAAAACTGGATGTAGCTCCGCCCCCTTTGCCTTGAAGACAAATTTCCCAGTGGCTACTCGTGGTACTGCAACAAAGATTTTTTATTTACTATTGACCACAATAGTAAATAAAATGTTCACAGGACACGTCGAGACACGCACATAGTCATTTATTGATCTTTATATTCTATATTTTTAATTCATGGAGTTGAGACCAGAAAATCCTGTTTCAAAGTGGTAACAGTTGTAAACACACAGCTCATTTACATACAGGAACATGATCATTACACACGAACATGACAATGAGCATCACTTTATTTACTGACAGTAGGATTTGTTAAAACCAGCAGCAACACACATGAACTGGATTTCACTGACTGACTGGATTGGATTTGGTTTACCCTCGTGAGTAGACGGGTGCATTTCTTTCTTTCATTTCACTCCCCTCTTTTTGTTGGTTCGGTCTCTTCTGTCCTTTATTGCTTTCCTTTCCATCCCTTTTTCATTTCTTTCCATCTTCTCTCTCCTTCTTTCTATGGCTTTAATTCTTTCCATCCCTTCTTTAATTTCTGTCCTTTCAGTAGCCGCTCCTTGTTCATTCTTTCCTTCTTTCATCCCTGCTTTGTTTGTCACATTTCACACATTAGATAAAATGTTTAAAGCAACTGTTCAACAGATCAAATAGAAAAACGACACAACATTCATTCATATGGGAGCTTTAATGTGTGCAGGTGTTAAACCACACACTGAGAGAAGTGCAGTTAATCTGTCAGAATACAGACCCCCATGTGATCAGAAGCCTGTCCACACCGATCACCCTTTAGTTTATGTTTTCTGTCGTTCAGCAAACTTTCTGCTTCCCCTGTTCTGTCACTGTGAGTTTTGCAAGGGACTGCAGATTACAATAAGCTTTAAATAGTTCATATAATAATAATTCATTTAATTTACTTTTGTACACAGTCCATGATAATAAATAAAATAATAAAACAAAATGATTTGTCTCAAAACAAAACCAAAAAGGCCCAGCTCTGTAAAACATGGAAATGTGACGTGATGCAGACAGTGTGTGTGACACAGAGTAGGAGCTGTACAAATATATTATTACGCGACATGATCATCGTTATCTGTATTTATGTGACGTCATGACCCTAAACCTCAGGAATACGGCAGGTCAGAGAGGTCCATGTTTTTATTGAAGATGATGGAGAACTCTTTGGACAGCAGCTGGTGGAGGCTGACGCCGTCGTGGCTGTAAACCCACTGTTCACCAGTCCAGTGGTAACGCTTTGGGCCACTGCAAACACAAGAAAACAAAGAATAAGAACAATAATAATAATAGTAGTGCATTTTGTTTTTATTAAGTAAGTGCATGGAGAAGCTCTCCTACGATGGCCACAGAGGCTTGTATCTGAGAACTGCGGCTGCTTGGGGGCCCCCTGGGGATCGGAGGGTCCCCAATAGTGTGTGAGGGGAAAAAAACGTATGAAGTGATTTGGTTTTATTTTGCAGTTGAAGATTGCTCACTTTGTGCAAATCTGTTTTAAAAACCAAAGTCATTAAACTGGTTAACATGTTTAATTCAAGTTCAGCATCACCACACTTTGTGCTTCACTTTGTATATGAAATGCTAATTAATCAGAGGTGGAAAGAGTACTGAAAATATTCTACTCAAAGTAAAAGTAAAATGTAGCCCTGGTGTGACGCAGGTACAGTATTTACCTGGTGGGAGAGGAAAGCCAGATTTGTTTGTTTGGTGTCTGTTTGTTGATGACATACGTGCCGTGGTCTCCGCCCACCTTCACCGTCAACACACCGCTCTGCACATGGACCAAAGACAGAAAACACATACATGCATGTAAGCTTTAAACACATTTATGTTTAAAGCATAAAAATAAACCAGTCATCCTCCTACAGCTCAAAACACTGTGGTTTCCAGGCATGTGTTCAAAAAGCTAAACAAATGTGTCTCAGTGGTTTAATTCCACGGACCAAGGCTAGTCAACTTACGTTATGTTCACCTTTGTTTTTGTTTACTAAAATCTCTTTACTCTTGTTTGGATTAAAAAATCAGATCACACTACGTGACGTTACTTTTCACTGGTTATCAGTTGATTTTTCTTCATCTCTTACTGGAGTGTCTCTCTGCTGTTATATTTTACAGAGCGATGAAGCCATACAATACTTTTAAATACTGTTCTGTAAGTCATTAAATAACTGTTTGATGCTGCACATGTGCAAATGCTTCACAATGGTAAAAGATCATCTTCTCTGTTTATGTTGCTGTGAAACACCAGCAGTAAAAATAGAGGTGGCTGCTGTAATCATGTGACCCAACCTGAAATAAGGTAAGACTTTACAGACACCATTCACTGATATGATTGGCTGAATGTTGTCACATGGTCATTTGGTCTGCATTTCCTGGACCTCTAGTGCCGAAAAAGCTGGAACCAGTTAAAAAACAGATGCTCTGTCAAACCCTAATAATTATTAATGATTTCTAATAATAGGTCAGTGTCAAGTTGCCCACCGCGACTACTCCACAGACAGCTGCTCCCTGACGGTGACAGTGAACACAACAGACACTTGACTTACAGAGAAGACGACATCAAAGTCGGCTCCAGGAGGAGCTTCATCAGCCAGGTCTTCAAAGTATTCAGCCAGAGCATCCAGTGTCTCCTCTGCCAGTTTCTCATACACTGCTTCAGAGAGCTCACTTTAACACAGCGACACAAACGTGTACATTAGCGAAACCATTCAAAGCCACCAAGTCATTGTTAGACAAGAAGACAACTGTGTGTTACCTCATCTGCACAGGAGTGGATTTCTCCAGCCTGACTGCGCTCATATGGATGCTTTTCTTCAGGGAACCTGAGGTTACTAAACAACACTAAAAAACATGACAAGCAAACACTTTGTTTACATTGTTTCTTATATAATAAAAAATATAAAAATTTGAAACATATGGCACTTTTCCACTACATGGTCCTGGCGCGACTTGCCTTGGCATGGCAGGGCACAGTTATTTTGCTTTTCCATTAGCAATAGTACCTGGTACCTACTTTTTTAATGCCCGTTCTGGTGAAGTTCCAAGTGAGCTCAGACCATGTAGTGGAAAGCGCCATAATAGTCAAGCACAGGTAGATACACCTAGATAGTGGGAGGGGGGCCCAAATTAAATCCAGCAAAGAGGCTAGAGCCGGCCCTGGCTGCTTACATCTGAGTGATGTTCACAGAGGATTCACAGTTTCTTCAGAGACTTTAATGATAATCTGAAGCCTTAAGGGGGCAAATCAGATTCATCGTAGGACCCCATAAAGGCTTGGGCCGCCACTGGCCCTGACTACTTAATGTTGGAACACTTAATGTTTTGAATGTGTCGCTCGATGACTCACGTGATCATTGTTTTTGTCTAAGGAGGACTCTGATACAAAACACACTTCACAAAAACACCA
The DNA here is from genome assembly GCF_958295425.1 of Solea solea. Taxonomy (NCBI): domain Eukaryota; kingdom Metazoa; phylum Chordata; class Actinopteri; order Pleuronectiformes; family Soleidae; genus Solea; species Solea solea. The sequence goes on along the minus strand of NC_081141.1, from coordinate 1,207,737 downwards.
GGACTTAACCTTTAAAACAGTCTTTAGAGGCTTAAACGAAACAATGGAAGCAGGACTTACTGTTTCCGGGTGTTGGCAGACAGAAGCCCGGCGTCGCAGCGGAAAAGCTCCGTGATAGAAGTGACACAGGCTCCTGAGCTGGAACATGAAACATGAAACATGTTTACACTCTTCAGTCAAACGGACGTTAGCTGAAAACGTGCGTGAGATTACGTGGCGTGAGTTGTCGCTACCTGGTGACACGAGCTGCGGAGTCTCTGCGCGCTGGCGAGGCGACACACGTGTGCAGAAATACACGCAGATTTACGGAATAACAACAACAACAACACCATGGCGAAGCGGCACTTCTTATTACTTATCACATGTACTGATTACTGGACCTCTTTCTACTTCCTTACAGTGAAAATGACGGTCAGCGACCAGCTTACAGGCGCATTACCGCCACCTGCTGGACTGGAGTGTAGGCCGTTTATGCTGCGTATGCAATAGTATCCAGCTGTGAGCCGCTCTGTAGGTACTGCAGGTTTCAGGTTTCGGAGAATGTTAAAAAAAACAAACAATAACAATAAAAAACAATAATAAAAAGAACTGTATCTGAACAGAATCGGAGTTAATACGAGCAATGCACATATTTGGTCATGTTTTGGTCATATTTGGTCCCTGTATGATTCATTTTAATATGATTCATTTCAGATTTTAGTCTTGGATTTTTCTGGGGTTTTTTGTGGACTTGCCTTGTCCTTGGTTGTCATGTCTTGTACACTGCGCTATATTTGTCAGAACCTCTCACAACCATGCTTAAAAAGCCCAACACTATTGCTTTAAGGCTTGGTGAACAGTGCCAGTGTGATTGGAGGATCTGCACATTAATATTTCAGCTGAATAACATAAACACTTTCAGTTTAAGCTTCTAAAATGACATTTGATGACATTTCACAGCAACAGTTTTGGCTGACGTACATTAATAACATTACAGTGATCAAAAGTGTACATGTGTAAAGTCTTTATTTTTGCATTTATTGAGAACATACAGTGAAAAAACCGGACTCACTGTGCATCAAATTACATTTTCCATTTCCCTTATTGACTGAAAATGCAGTTGAGATAATGATTTTTTATTGATTGATTTATTTTTAATCACAACATGAAACAGGGCGTGACAGGAAAAAAAAAAAAAGTGTCCTCTGAAAAAGGGATGTCAGAGGACCTTAATCACAACATGAAACAGCTTATGGTGTACTGCATGGTTCTAATATGACCCAAAGGTCAGGGGGTTTGACTCATGTCTGACTAAGTGTGAATGGGCGTGACAGGAAAAAGTGATGTCAGAGGACCACAGTGTTTTATGATGTGCTGTCGTAGTTTCGTGCAGGTTTCAGGTTTCGGAGAATGTAAAAAAAAAAAACCCAATAACAATAAAAAACAATAATAAAAAGAACTGTATCTGAACAGAATCGGAGTTAATACGGGCAATGCACATATTTGGTCATGTTTTGGTCATATTTGGTCCCTGTATGATTCATTTTGATATGATTCATTTCAGATTTTAGTCTTGGATTTTTCTGGGGGTTTTTGTGGACTTGCCTTGTCCTTGGTTGTCATGTCTTGTACACTGCGCTATATTTGTCAGAACCTCTCACAACCATGCTTAAAAAGCCCAACACGATTCCTTTAAGGCTTGGTGAACAGTGCCAGTGTGATTGGAGGATCTGCACATTAATATTTCAGCTGAATAACATAAACACTTTCAGTTTAAGCTTCTAAAATGACATTTGATGACATTTCACAGCAACAGTTTTGGCTGACGTACATTAATAACATTACAGTGATCAAAAGTGTACATATGTAAAGTCTTTATTTTTGCATTTATTGAGAACATACAGTGAAAAAACCGGACTCACTGTGCATCAAATTACATTTTCCATTTCCCTTATTGACTGAAAATGCAGTTGAGATAATGATTTTTTATTGATTGATTTATTTTTAATCACAACATGAAACAGCTTATGGTGTACTGCATGGTTCTAATATGACCCAAAGGTCAGGGGGTTTGACTCTGGCTCTGCTAATCTACACGCTCATGTCTGGCTAAGTGTGAATGGGCGTGACAGGAAAAAGTGATGTCAGAGGACCACAGTGTTTTATGATGTGCTGTCATGTGATCACACGACATTAACGTAGTTCACACCTGATGTCTCATCACAAAAACCAATTGACCTCAGTTTTCACCTCTGACCCTTTGTTGCCGCAGTAATGTCTGTGTAAATATTTTTAATGTTGTATTTCTCGTTTTCAGTCTCCGTGATGAACTGCTGTTGTATTCCCGTGCAGCTGCCTTCGCCGTGGACTCTGATTGGCCTGAATCTTCACAGATGCAGATGGATGACGTCATCGTGTGTCATGTGAACAATGATTGCAGTGCTTATCAAGACTATAACACACAACTACACAAATATAAAGAATAATAAAAGTATTCTGATTCGGATGAAACCATTTACTGTATTAACAGCACAGGCATTAAGTCATCTTCTTTTCAAACACACACATGTCCGTCCTTGCAGCCAGGCAACGGTTGTTATCTGTCCATGTCCTTGTGATTAGACCAGAACTTAAAGGGCCAATATTCAATATTCTACCTCACATGATCTCAATAAACAAGTATTACACGTGCAAATATGTAGCAGAGGACTAATGTGCGTCATGCTCTTCCTCTGTGATGTCATCAGGCCCCGCTCCGTCTGTCGCAGTCCTGTAAACCCATGGTTCTCAAGCTGTGGTAAGCTTCCTCTGGTGGTACGAGGAGGATGATGAGAGAGCAAATGATCTTATGGGGAATAAATAAACCTGCCTCCTGTGAAAAGTCTGCAGCTGACTTTGCTCGGCCTGTTTACGCCGCTGTATTTTAACGTTGGCGATACTTTGAGAGCTCAGTGTTTTCTCAGGTGGTCTAGACGACGTGTATGTTGTGAGCACACAGCGAGTAATGAGTAGACGTGTGATGAACAGTTACAATAGCTGCTTTTGTTTGGGTCTGACGGTGAGTGGTGGTCAAGTATCGCATATTGGACCTTTACTGTGGCTCTGCAGGACTGCTTGGCCACTCTAACACTGTGGTCCTCACAGCTCTGCTCATCCGTTTTCAGACATTTAACAATGAGAACCGTCTGTTGGATTGTTTGTGTTGTGTGTAGCATGTGTTTGTGTTTACAGAAATCCATTTTGTGACAGAAAATTAAAGAAGCCAGTATCTAACTCACCAGATACACAAATGAATTTATACCCACAGAATACACTGATTAGCTTGCATGGCCCCTTTTTATATCCAGCACAGAGATTTGTCACACAAATGCTCCTTATAGCACAATATGTCACTCAGAAGACCTATGAGGTCTGTTTTTCAGTGATGAATGATTGGTCACTTTTGAAATTGTACATATTTGACTGGATTTACTGCTCCGTCCATTGTTCTGGACACGCTGAAGAAAGCCAAGCTGAACAAAGGCTCTCAGGAGGCTTTTCTGCTGCATGTTCCTGGGGTTTCCTGTAGATTCACCTTTGACCTGCAGACAAAACGGTCAGAACATGAGAAATGCTCTCTCTCTCTCTTTGGTGCTGAATAAACCACAACAGCAGAACCAGCAGTCAGAAGCTTTTGTGTGCTTATAGAGATTGTCGTACGGTTCTATCTTCAGGGTTCTCTGCAGGTTGAAGAACATTTAACTTCATTATTTGCCAGTGTGATCTGAATGAGTTTTTCATGAGTCCATTACAGATTGGGTCTTAAACTACAGACCAGATGCATCCTTATGAGGGTTTGACCACATCATACCATTTGACTCTGGTACACCAAGGGAAGGGTGCCAAAGAATGGAACGGTTGGCACTGGTTATTTTGGCTCTATTCCTAATGGACAAGCAAAAATATACGTACTGTTTTCTACCAAACTGAAGCGTTTATTGTCTATTTGATGGAAACATCCGCTGAACTTAGCTTTAGAACAAATGAGAATCGCATAAATGCTACTGCTAGCATTGCATCAGACTCCCCACACACCCCTCAATGATGATGATGAAGCGTCTGCCATTGTGGTTCTATCATGACTTACAGGTGCCTGAGAGTTTGGGCTTCTTTGCTCTTACCTGTTGTGTGTCATGTGACTCTTGACCAGGTGTCCAGCAGCCAGAGCAGCCATGAGCGAGAGCTCTCCAGCCAACACGGTGGCACACACAACCCTGGCCAGCTGCCGCGCATTCTCCCCGGGAGAGTCATGACACGCCCCCAGCACGCCCAGCATCTACACACACACACACACACACACACACACACAGGATGAGCATGGATTGTTGCACTACATTGGCCTATTTCTATCTTGGTACTGACAAATATTAGGGACCAATTTGTGCATTCTGCCACCTAGTGGAGCCACCATGGGTTTGCCACAGTATTCATTATATAATGTGTGTGCAAACGTTTACCTACACCTTATTCTTGTTTACATAAGTATTATTTTATTAATATTATTATCTAGTAATTGTTTGATTTTTTTTTTTTGTCCATTTTATTCATGTTTATTCATTTTATTCATTCATTTATTTATTTCATCATACTGTTTATGTTGTGTGTGTGTGTGTACCTGCAGGCAAGCTTGCTGGGGGGGCAGGTTGGTGCCTCCTCCTACAGTGCCAAGCTCTATGGAAGGCATGGTGCAGCAGATGTACAGGTCCTCCCGTGTCGGCCCTGACGCCTCCATTAAGGTGATGCAGTTACTGCTGCCTACTGACTGAGCAGGGTCCTGGAGGACACACACACACACACACACACATTAACATAAGATAAAAACAGAAGCTAACTGATGCACAACATGTCCATTACTAGAACTAGTTGACCTGTCCACAGGCGATGAAGATGGCAGCGACCAGGTTGGCTGCGTGAGCGTTATTTCCACCGATGCTTCCCGCCATGGCCGAGCCCACCAGGTTCTTACTGATGTTCACCTCCACCATCGCTTCTGTGGTCGTTTTCAGAACCTGACGGAGAGGGACAAGCGTGAGTTTGCTGATTCAAGAACGAGTCTGCACTGTCCTGTCTGCTCTCTCATGAAAACAGCAGAGTCTTAATTACAGTACAGTGAGTGCTACACACACTGGATTTGTTTCTAGTTTATTGCAAACAAGTTCATTTATGGATGATAGAGGAGATGAGCAGTGAGCAGCTTCTTGAGTACCTCTCTGACGACTTTAGCAGGGATGGTTGCTTCACAGACAGCAGACTTTCCTCTGCCTTCGATCCAGTTGATGGCAGCAGGTTTCTTGTCAGTGCAGTAGTTCCCACTGATTGCCACCACCTGCAGCTCTGGGAAGTGCTGCTGCAGTTTGCTCAGAGCCAGCTCTGTTCCCTAGATGTGAGAATGTAAACATGTAAACCATCATTCACTGTGACGCCATAGGTCCTAAAGAGGCAGTAACTCAAACAGTTACCTTGGAGATCATGTTCATCCCCATAGCATCTCCAGTCTTGGAATGAAATCGAATGTATAGATTTCTGCCAGCCACACAAACCATGAGCTTCTGAAGCCGAGCAAACCTGCCGACACCAACCACACATAAACAACACTTAGACGTACAGCAGCAGACACTGAGCACACACTTTGAGTTTCAGCGATGTCTCCTGCCGTACCTGCTGGTGCTGTCAAACACCTCCTTCACCTCCTGGAAACCGTCTGCGCTCTCCAGCCACTCCTTTACCTCGGCGGCCTGGCACGCGGACGGCATCCTCGCCACAGGCCCTCGAGTCATGCTGTCAGCCAGGATACGGCTGCTGGCTCCGCCTCCAAGCTAAAACACACAGGCAGGGGCCACATCATCCATACAGCGTTACCGCAGCAACAGACACGATGTCGTTCTCAGTTTTTGTGATTTGTGTTTGTCTGTCACACTCACAGCAATTGCTCGACAGCCTCGGTTGGTGCTGGCAACCAAGCAGCCCTCTGTAGTTGCCATGGGAACCTGGAACTGCTTCCCATCCAGATGCAGTGGTCCGGCCACGCCCACTGGTACAGGCATGTAGCCAATCACGTTCTCACAGCAAGTACCCATAACCTGGAAATCAGAAAAGTTCAGCTCAAGACGAAGCATGGAGAAATCTATACGTTTGATTTCACTTTTGAATTCATTTGTTTTTCCAAGACTTTTCCCGAAAATTCGAATCACAATAGATGTGATTAGTTGGCTGTAGTTCACTGAGATCGAACAGTTGTGGCTGGTCTTGTGTGTGTTTGTGTGTCTTAGTGTCATTGTGGCTGGTCCTCACTACTTTGAGGGTTAACACCTGGTTTTAAGGTTAAATTAAGGGTTGAGTAAGTTTAGGGTAAGGGTTTAGGGAACGCGTTGCATCCATGAGTGTCCTGTGTGCGTGTCTTCACCTTGGAGTAGTCGTAGTCTGTGTACGGCAGGGTGGAGAGAGCAGTGGGAGAGGGAAGCTTTGCTGATATCATCTGTCTTCGTATGGCCACTCCCCTCTCCGGCTTCTCCATCATGGCCTCCAGTTTGTAGGCGGGGATGTGTTTGGAGTTCACCAGCAGCATCACCTCAGCGTCACTCAGGAAACGAGGCCCGAGCTGCAGCAGACACAGACATAAGCGTGTTCATGGAAAATTCCATCAACTCCATCAACAGCACGAGTCAAAATTTAGTGATGATTAATTAAGTAATGAAGTAATTGATGAAATAGCTGCATTTACATAGACTGGTAAAAAAGAGTGTGTGCTAAATTAATGGTTCACTGACACTAATGAGTTTCTCTGAAATGTGATATTAATAACACATTTTCAATATTCGGTCATAAAAACGTTGAAGTTCAATAACTCTACTCATCAAAAAATAAATCTCTTTAGAAATCAAGGATTATTATCCACACTTATCACTAAAAATCAGGAAAATGTGTGAAGAGCAGCTGTTATTATGGTGGGAGTGGAATGACACGTCTTTTGTTCTGGCGTCATGCTCTAATTAGCTCAACCTCAGAGAGACACCAAAGTGACTAATCTCATTAGAGTCGAGTTAAACCACACAACAAGCTCAAGTGTCACTGGTGACTGATGACAGACAGTTTAGGACCAAAGAGACAGGACGTGTGTAGTGTCTGTCTGTAGTGAAAGAGACATTTCATCGCTGTTTTACCTCAGGATTTCTGAGGATGTCCACACATTGCTCGAGGCCTCTGGGCTCTGGTGGGAGGATCGTCTCCGCAGCTTCACACTTGAGCTCCTCCTCGTCACCACCCACAATGAATTTGCTCTTTGGCTCGGGATCAGTGGCTGAGGGTGACAGGGGCCGGATAACCTCATCTACGGAAACAAGGTTGAGTTAGACATCACTGTTCACCTACTACAATAATCCCCACAGACACACACACACACACACACACACCTTTCTCTGTCTTGTTGACAGTTGTTGGGACAGCAGCGATGTGAGCGGGTTGGAGGCATGGAGCAGCTGCCGGCTCCCGCCTGTAGCAGGATTCAGCGGGCCGCCTCTGGGTGAGGGCCGGGGGAGACATGGTGACGGGGTTCTTCAGAGACAGGGTGGACTCTATCTCGACCTGCTCGAAGAAGATGTACTTGATCGCGAGCAGCAGAGCCAGAGCCAGACAGATCACCTGCTCTACGTCCATCGTTATCATCCTGCACAACATGAACCATGACTCATTTCAGAGGCTGACACTAGCTTTAGATGCCAGATGTTTCTTCTGCAGCACATTTTCATGATCTCCTTATGACATGAGTAAAATCTGAGATGGAAGTCCAATTGTAAAACAGTATGACAGTTCCAGGTCATGACCTTAGACTATTAAAGGTCCAGTGTGTAACATTTCAGGGGATTTATTGGCAAAAATACTTCTCACATGTGACGTTTGTGTAAGTGCATCACGACTTAAAAATAAAATGAATTGGTTTTCATAGCCTTGGAGTACGCACTTAAGACACCTGTCGCGTGCAAACAGGCTGCAGAAAAACAAGCATCTCAGCAGCCTCACCTGGTGACGTAGAAGTGCCAAAGTGGTTTTTCTGGCTCGATTCTCCTGGGTGAGAACTGGTCCAGCTCCATGCCAACCTGAGGGATTCCCTCCGTGGAGTTCATGGACAGGGGCTCGGCGATCCATCGGCTGTGGGCATGGACCATCACCAGGCCCAGAGACTGGAGAGAGAGAGAGAGAGAGAGAGAGAGAGAAGTCACACACTGTTCAAAAGAAAACTAAGAAACTAAACAAAAACATGCACCATCCACAGTTACCATGATCATTTTGACTCTCTGCGTGACAGGGTTGGGTTTGTTGTCCTCCTCCATGACTCCAGAGAAGTGACTCAGCTGCCAGATAGGATGGCCCTCCTGACTCTCACGGGACAGCTAGCAGAGCAAAAACACCTCGGTCAACAATATTATTATTAATTACTAACAGGAACTAGAGAAAGAACAAATCCTTCAAATGTATGAAAATGCCAAATAAAACCATGCAATGCACTTTACACATGTAGTAACTTCTCTGGATTTACTATCTATTTGCTACAGAGTGGATTTTAAATATTTAAGCCAATATTACTTGTAAAACACTGGCAGAAATAGGCTGAAGTGGAACTGTGAATTCTGACTGCACGTCCAGCTAACCTCTGACTAAAACTAAGACCAAAGACTGCGTGAGCACGATCCATCGCTCCGCTGAAGGCCCGACAAACATACGACCAGGCTGAACTCTTACCTCCAGCACCAGTGAGACACACGCTGGGAAGAAAGTCATGAACACAAAGTAGTTGGCCAAGACAGACATGCAGCCGAAGCAGCACATGATTTCCAACTGCCGCACGCCTGAAAGACACAAGAGAGACACTCAGAACCTCCACAAGAACAACTCATCTGACCACTGCTCATTAAAGGATAAAATGTTATTATTGGTGGAAACTGAAGAGTCTAACCCTGAGTATGTTTGCATGAGCGTATATAATGAGGGTTTAACAAGGTCTGCCATCTTGGAGGAGGACAGAGTTGTAAAAAGAGTAAAAAAACTGCTTATCGCAACCTCCTCTTCTAACTCAACCTCCTCTTCTAACTCAACCTCCTCTTCTAACTCAACTTCCTCTTCTCAAGCTGACTCCACTGACTTTCAAAAAAATACCAGGAAGTGGGCTGAGAGCTGGAGAGAGGAGGAGGGAGGGAGAGCGGGGAGCAGGGGAGGAGTCAGAGACAACGAGCCTCACACCGGTCGGACAAGAGAGAAATGAAAGTATGTGCCAGTGATGCAAGGACTCGAAAAGCCAAGGGCCAAACAGGGTTCGGTTACTCTTTAACTGTCTACATACAGTGGGAGATTACACAAAGTTACTTGTCTTTCATATAATCAAGGTCAGGTTATCATCTGCTAGGGAATGTGGTGAAGAATGTTTTTGTTCGAGAGTTTGCAACTTTGCTTCACCTCTGCATTTGACTTTATCTTTAACAGCTCATGTCCTTGACTTCCTTTTTTAGATTTTTGATTTACAGTATGTTTGTGTGAGTTTGTCTTTAGCACTTCACTTTAGCATTGTGATCACGTACCTGACATGGTTCCCACGCCGATCACTAAGCATTCTACCAGGGCGTCTAGAGTGAAGGTGGGTCCCAGGACCGCCATACCGCGAGCGATGTTGTCTCTCACTTCATCCTGAAAAACGTTGGGAGTAAAATATGTCAAAGAATCCTCTTAAAAATGACGTGGAATATTTTTACATGACAACTGAATATGTCTTCATACCTGACAACTGGAACTCAAGGCGAACTTGGCAAGAGAAGATGCTTTGGACAGGTCGATGAGAAGCAGGAAAAAAGGCAAAGCCTCACTGCAGGACATGAGAGAGCATTCAGCTGGAGCATTTTAACAGACAGGTGGAGAAAGTTCGCAAAATGTGTCCTTACTTAAGGCCTGTGAGCTCTTTGTCGAGGAAGTGAATGACGACTGTGCTGAATACGAAGCTGGAGAATATGGTGAAAAGACCAGCGATGCCTGCAAGAGAGCGGATGAAGTGCTTTTTAGTCAAATGTAGCTTGTTAGGTCAAAATACATGATGCACTGGATTCAGGTAAGGCTGTTGCTGGGTCAAAATCACTGGATCAGATATCAGAAAGAGAAAAATGCAAAATCTGACACAGTCCAAAAATGTTCTTGTGAATGTGCAATCACAGAGGGGCGGGGCATTGCAGAAAGTCAGTGAGGGAGTTGGACTTCCTGGTCAATTCTGAAAATATAGGTCACTAGGATCAGTTGGTCGCACTGTTGTTGGTTAGCTCTAGAGCTGCAACTAACGATTATTTTCATAATCAATTAATCTGCCAATTATTTTCTCGATTAATTGATTAATCGTTTGGTCCATAAAATGTCAGAAAAACTTAAATAATGTTGATCGGTGCTCGTCAAACCTCAAATGTCTTGTTTTGTCCACAAGCCAAAATGATGAACTTTTTATGATTTCTTTGTTCTCCAGAGCAAAGAAATTAAGAAAATACTCACATTTAAGAAGCTTAAACTATCGGAAATCTTGTTTTAATCATGAAAAAAGCTTTGAACCGATTAATCGATTATCAAAATAGTTTTGTTTCAGCTCTAGTTAGCTCCAACATTAGCCCCAGACAAGTAGTTACAGGTTATGTTTACTTGTGCGAGAACACGAGTATTGGGAAATAAAATTGACTTTGCGTTAGCATCATAGCATCACGGTCTCCTTAATAACTGATAAAAAGACGTTACGTGGCCGTCAGTAATTTACCTAAAATATATTTGGATCCAAGTTGTCTCAGGTTCTGGAACTGGAAGTAAATGTAGACGATGGCGATGCAACGGGTGATTGTCAGGATGATGATGTCACTGCTTAGAATCTGCTGTAAAAAGAGAAATCTGATTAATGACAATTGAGGCAGAAATTCATCACTGGTGTTGTAGCCCTCAAAAAAGGTCTCGGTATCAAGACCACTTGAGACTTCTTCTGTCTCAGTCTTGGCCATTTTAAGTCAAGACCACATCTAAATATTATGCTATCAAATCATTATTGTGACCATAACATAAGTAGTTAAAATGTTTTCTCACTACTCCACTGTTACTCACCTCCTCTGTTTTGGGGCAGTCAAAGTTCCAGCCACAGATCTGGTCATTGCCGGTAAACATGTTCATGGACATCATGCAGATAGTGAGGGTGACGGTGCCCACTATCACCTCCCAGGGGTGTGAGGCCACCAGGAGGCCATGCATACGGAAGAGGCGGGTCAGCATGGTGAAACTAAGCTGCCAAATAACACAAGCAGCGTCAAATAAGCAGGGAGAGGCTGAAGGTAACTGTGCAGCTTCACAGTATTTTGTTATCTAATCGCACTCATACATGAATTCATTTTTCTATTGCTTAAAATCTTATTTTATGTTACAGCAGCGTGAGTAAACCTTAGATTTACTCAATCTTCTACCATTTCTTCTTTCCCCCCTCAATGTCATTCACAAGGACACACAAACAAACCGACATCAGACACATCTGTACACTAGGTACTAAAACAGATCATTTCTGTTGTCATTTTGTAAAAAAAAACAAAAAACCTTCATCCACACAGTTAAATCAGTGATTGCATTTATAAAAACAAATATTTCTACTTCAATGATGATGTCTAATTTGTGGTTGTCATGGGATGGCAGCAGCAGCAGAAGCAGCATCAAGCATTTAGTTTGTGGACTTCATGTGTGTTTGCAGAAGTGATGAAATTGAAGAGGTTTCTTGAATGCACCTTCAAGTTTGCTCAATACACTGTAGATTCTGAGCGTATTGAGCATAGAGGGGGTAGATCCCGTTAGCTCAGCACGCTATGAACCACACGTTACTTTCACTCACTCATTCACATCATTCTAATAGCATGTTTGCTAGAAAAGCCCATCCCTAGTTAGCAGCAAACAGTAACACTGTAGATTTACACACGTTATATTATCACAATATTCGACAAGGTTATTGCGTATTGCATGTTTTCCTAATATTGTACAAGTTTATTAAGATTCATTTTGAACACATTTTTTTTGTTGACAAACAGCCATTACAATTATTTGATTATCTGATTTTTGCCTCTTCTTTTTTATGGCGAAATTAGAACAATTTTGAAATGTAGCAGCGTAATGTAAATTCTCCATTTGTAACTTCAATTCTTTTGTTTTGTTTCTTTGATGTTTGAAAGCCTCTGTTGCCTAAGTAACACAAGAGGCAGCAGACTTCCTGTATATAGAGTATATACACATATACATATATATATATATATATATATACATATATTAAATATAAACAGTGTGTAAAATAAATATTAACTAGATAAAATGGGTCAGCAAAAACCTGAACTTGGTCAGATAAACTTTTATAAAGCAATTTTCAGTATGTATGAAGTACCTGAGAACAATAAACTTAGATAAGAAACGTACAGTTAGTAATAAGTGAACTACTAGCAACAAAAAAATGGTTTTGATTCAATTAAATTCGTAGTTAATTAGCACTTCCTTACTAGCTTAATAAATTCACCACTTTCATGCGACCACATAAACATAGTCCGCCTTTGATTACAATCCTTTAATTTGTGACCTGTTGAGAACAAAACACATACTTCTCTACTACAATACTAGTATAACTCAGTCTACACAACCACTACACCAACATTTCTACCAGAAAGCCCTTTCTTCACACTTTTATCTGGAGACGGAGCGGTTCACCGGGCTGTTACCGTCGCCTGTGCCGTGTAACAGCAGCTTTAATGCGGCTTTAGTCGCCGCTCTGCTTACGCTCTATTTCTGTGTTTGCGCCGCGAACTTTACATTTAAGCGTCACGTGAATGTGACAGAAACTTACCGTGAGAGGAGCGGGACAGAGCGGCGGAGGGTGAGGCGAGAGTGAGGGCTGGAGGAGCCGTGAGGAGGAGAAGAGAGGCTCGGGGCTCACTCCGCTCAAGGTGGACCAACGATGGAACCATGGCACGCTACTGCATCATGCCACACTCCAGCCAATCACGTCAGCCACCTGCTTCACGAGCGCTTTAGACACGCCCCGTTTCCTAGGCGACGACAGCAACGGGGGCAGGGCCAGAGATCTCACCACCAGCAGCAGCAGCGAAAGCGTCTGTCTGTCCATCTGTCTGTCTGTCTGTCTGTCTGTCCTCGACTTTAACACTGTACTATAGATATGTGACACTTATATTAAATAACAGATAATTCACGTTATAATAGAATAAATCAAAGTTTTCAACTGTAACTGACACACACACACGTCTGTGCAGCTGTTCTTGTCAGGACACTGTATTGACTTTCATTCATTTAAACAGCCTTAACTAAGTGTTATTCCTAACCAGTTAATGCCTTACCTTAACCTAAGCACCATTCAAATCTTACCCCTACACTTAGCCCGTTCTGCCTCATTTGGACCAGGTTGTTGGATTTCATACACACCATTGTTTTAGCTTGTTACTGGTAATTAAAGCTTAAAGTAAGTCATATCATTTTTTTTTAAACTATTATTAAAACTAGAATTATTTTTTCTTTTTAGGCAAAACAATAAGAACCACTTCTTTAAAACAAGCCTTATTTTGCTTAAATCAGTTTTTACAGTATGATCCTGACAAGGTCAGTGTTTATGCCAGTAAAGAGTACAAGGACACACACAGTCTCTGGTTTTGTGTGAGTGTGTAAGATTAAATTTAACATCTTTATTTCTTTTTTTTATTTCAAGGATGTATTTACAGAAAATGGGCTCAGATTTAATCAGATTTAATCCATTTAATCCATTTAATCCACACTAAAGGACTATCTTACTCTTGGCACAAACATTCTTGTAGCTCTAATTTATTTTTAATGACATCCAAGTTTCCATCTAACTATTAGAGGAACAGGTGCTGGACACAACATGACTTTAACCCAGCCTGACATCACTGTATCTGCCAGTTAAAGACTGTTTAAGTTCTATACTAGTACTGTGTTTTTTCCATTGACAAATTTGGTTGGGCTGTTATGTTTGTGTGAGATATGAGCACAGACCTTTGCACGGAAGCCATTTTGACACGTTTCAACAGGACAAACACACGTGAATCACAGAACACAACATGTACAACGGGACGTTTTCCTTTAAATGAACTGCTACATTTAGCCGCTCTGGCTCATAGTGAAATAAACACAATCAGGCCAAGTAGAAAGAAAGTGTTTGTGACTCATCAGCTGAGCGAGTACATTCATTCTGTGATTAAATGAAACAAAGTGGATGAGCCTGTTTCAAACATGACACAGCACACGATTCAGCCTTCAGATCAAACTAAAAGAAAAAGAAAAACGTACAAGAATCCAGCACAATGTCAATGTTAGTACTAGACCTTTATCCGGCAAATTGTTTTAAAGCGTGAGAAACCATCTTAACACAGTTAAAAGCTTGACTTAATGAATTTTCTCTATTTTCAGCCTTTGCATTATTGTAATTATGCGACAATTTGTGCGATTGGAAAACAGTCTCCAACAGTCTCTGAAAACTTTCCCGTCAAAGTTAATGTCACTCGTGCTGTTGCAGGAAGCTGGCGAATCAGCGTCTTTGTCACCAGAGTTGGAAAAAAGCCTGGACATAGTTTCCACTTTGTTGGCCGGTTTTCAGACGTTAAGACAAAGACTCAAACAAATATGTTTTATACTGTTCAAATTTCAAATTTAACACACAATCTGGAGTTTGTGTGCAACTGTTTACTGTTTTTCTTCATTTTGAATTGTTAACTTTGCTAATTTTGAAAGTTATTCTGGAAAACTGGACAAAAGCACCTGGACCTTTTACGGTTAAAATAAGCAAAAAAGGGCCAGACGGGCATTTTGAGGCTTAGGTGTTAAAGGGATAAACATGTATTTATATTAATACACTACTGAGAATATTTAAAAATGTCTGCTATTAGTTCTATAACTACATTAAAAAAATGCATTTTACATCAGAAATATTTCAATATATCTGATTATATATATTTATTTAGGATGTTTGGCTGATTAGGAGTTAAACCAGCAGACAGACTTCAGACTGTAGAGGTGGCATTTTATTTCTTGGTGTATAGTCTGCTGGAAGAAGAAGAAGAAGAAGAAGAAGAAGAAGAAGAAGAAGAAGAAGAAGAAGAAGAAGAAGAAGAATTTTGGATGAGTTGTGGGTTGTGTGGTTTCATCTTCTGCACACTTTGAGGATGCAGCCAGAGAGAGGTGGGTATTTCAGAATGAAACAGGATATGGTGATTCTAAGAAGAAGAAAAAGAGCACATCATCACCTGTGATAGATGTGACAGTCATTTCTTATATTTATGCCAAACGTTACACACTGAACCCTTCTTGAGAAATACTGTATGTGATTGTTAAACAGACAGACACACAGCCGTCATCATAGTCTTAGCTGCAGTTGTGTCTGAAGGCTTCTTTCACAGATGAGACAGTTACTTCTCTCTCTCGTGCTCGTGCTCAGATGACCATCACAGACTAAATCGTAGCCTCATTCTGGTCAGAAGTGAACTACGTTCATAATCCTGTCATAAAGTTACCTCACTAACCACAAATCCTGGAGGCTTCAGGTCACAGAGGCTTATGACATAACCACTCACACACTGTCCTCGCGGCTGCAGCCCATCATAAGCATCATGAGGTTTGTAACCAGTCATCTGAGGTTTGCTCCGTCTGTGTGGAAGAGACTGAAGTCCTGATGTGATTTTTAGTCACTCGTATCCTAAACTTACTGTCTAGTGAGTCTGTTTTAATGCTCTATAATGTGCACTTTGTATAACATACTATAAACATGTATTAGTGACTTTTCAGTGACCACAATGATGTGCTGTATGTGCCCTTTTTCTTCTTCTTCCTTTTAGTGAAAACTAAAAGTACAAGTATTATAGTACAGTAGTGAAGTACTTCTGCTTTGTTAGGATAGATCTCTGGTTTTTGTTTAGTTTTTTTTGTTATGTGGTCACACTGAGTGGGGAGATTATGGGCTGCCGTTTGTAAAGCGGCTCACGCTGAAAATAACAGCAACATTTTGTCACATTTAGCTTCAAACCATGTTTAAAACATTTTAGAGGGTGACATTTTTGCACATTTACAACAATATTTGTCAACTTAGAGATATTTTAAATAGCTAAATCCAAATGTTAAATGTTTAATCTAAATCTAAATGCTAAATCTTAATCTAAATCTAAATCTAAATCTTAAATCTAAATCTAAATGTTACATCTAAATCTAAATGTTAAATCTAAATCAAAATCTAAATCTAAATCTTAAATCTAAATCTAAATCTAAATCTAAATGTTACATCTAAATCTAAATCTTAATCTAAATCTAAATCTTAAATCTAAATCTAAATGTTACATCTAAATCTAAATCAAAATCAAAATCTAAATCTAAATCTTAAATCTAAATCTAAATGTTACATCTAAATCTAAATCTAAATGTTAAATCAAAATCTAAATCTAAATCTAAATCTAAATGTTACATCTAAATCTAAATGTTAAATCTAAATCTAAATGTTTCATCTAAATCTAAATGTAAATCTAAATGTTACATCTAAATCTAAATCTAAATGTTAAATGTTAAATGTTAAATCTAAATCTAAATCTAAATCTAAATCTAAATCTAATTCTAAATGCTAAATCTAAATGCTAAATCTAAATCTAAATGTTAAATCTAAATGTTTTGGGTGAAACTTAATATTAAACTAATATGCACATAACCAGAAGTAGAAGGTAACCAGAAGTACCAAAATAAAAGCGTGATAATAACTAATAAACACGTTTGGAGAAACTGTATTTGAAGAGTACTTTGAGTTTTTAGTGTGACTTTTATGAAGGGTGCGGGAATTATGAGCGGTAGCCACTATAGCCAGCCACAGGGGGGCTCACTTTGACTGATCTGTCATGTTCACTTGCATTAGGGCCAGCACTGTCGGCCATGGTCGCTCTGTGGAAATGTCCAACGAATCGGCCTCAGCCGAGAACATCGGCAGAGCATTTCAACAGCGACACCAGAGGCCCCTGAGTCAGGGGCCACCAGAGGCCACCTCGGTAAGATAGGGGATAGGCTCTTGCTGGCCTTTATGCAAGCGAACATGATGGATCAGTCAAGTTTTTTAGCATTGATTGAAGCTAAATGTGACAAAATGTTGATGTTATTTTCAGCGTGAGCCACTTTACAGAGATAGCAGGTTATATGTGTGTGTGTGTGTGTGTGTGTGGCTTCCTTTCCCCTTCCTTTTGTATCACATTCAGCACAGTTGCTGTTTTTTTTGGGTGCAGTTATCATAGATATATATAAAGGCTGGATGTCTTAGGGAGGAAGGCACTGGCAGCCATCATGCCACAGTCACCCATAACACGTATTGTATAGGTACGTGGACTTTTTAAAGAACCATAACCTGCTCAATTTTATACCGATTTTCAAGTTTGTTATAAACGTCAGAGATGTCGTTATTATGACACTGCATATTTATGAATAATTCAAATAACATTAAACAGAACAGAAATGTGCAATGAATACATACACACACAAGGTATTTATGTTAAATCAATACTGTATATGGGCTACTAAAACGCAGGATACAGAACGACATGAGATATATTTATACTTTTATAATAGGAGTGTTACTAATATAATCAGATATATCAAATATACAAAACTAAAAGCAATATTTTCACAATGGTTAAATGTGTTACATTCTGCAGTAAATTCTATACATGAGCTTATTTTGTGTTTTAATGACAGCTGTCCATGTTGTTATTCACCTCATTTTGCATTTATTGTTTTGGAGGCCTAAATAACACAATATATAGATTAATTAATTAAAGTCAAATTAATTAGCAAAGTACTTATACAACGCAAACTACTTAGTTGTGTATCCTGTGGAGCTATGAGTGTCTTTTTTTTATAACGCCCACAAGAGGATACAGCGCCAACCGCTGTAAAAATGAACAAAATGACTCAAAAAAAGTACTACAATTCTGCGTGACCGTAACCCAGTGATAGGAAGTTCCCACAACTGCACCCTCAGCCAGTCCACGCCTCCCACTGAGACCACATCCGGACGTCTTACTGCGTGTCGGCGAGTCATGTTAAGTGACATCATCACGTCAGATACATCAACATGAAGCCTTACCGTCATAAAACTTGCCGCTTACTCATTCGCTTCTTCACCTGCGGAGATGACTGGAGGATGGATAACACTGGTGCGGCTCACACTAGTCTTATGTGAGTAATGTTTATGTTTATACGTTATTTATTAACAAGTAGGTTTTTTTAAAATCATAATTTCTTTAACAACTAAAGAAAGACAAGGAGGCACCTCCTCCAGCCTCTCTGCTGTCTGTCACCTTACACAAATATGTTGATGCATGACATATGAACAGATACATTAGGCCAGGGCCGGCTCTACCTAATTTTGTGCCCTAGGCGAGATTGCTCTCCGGTGCCCCCCCCCCCCCCCCCCACACACACACACACACGAATTACACCAGCCAAATGAACAATCACACATGTTTAATTTGATGCAGTGCGCATTTTCACATTAAACACGATGTAGCTAGCAAGCAGAAATATGAAAACATTTATTGTTTTAAATAAATAGCGCTAATAAAACGTCTTCACACAACCTCTTCTTTTCGTCTCTTGCGGTTTTGCGCTCCCGAGGGCTTGGACGGCCTTTTCATGTCGTTAATAACAAAAGCTTCACCTGTCTGTGACCTGACCTCTGATCCCTGCTCTGACCCTGAGGTCACCCATCATGTGATTCAGCAGCGCCACATTTTAGGAACATTATTGTTTATTCATTTGTTAATATTTATTATTTTCAAGAGAGAACACACAAATGAGGGCGACTGGGAATAGAAAATCATTTTTATTTTCATTGTTTTAAAAAAATTTTTTTAATTTTTTTTTGCTGGAGGGGCGCCTCGCGGTGCCCCTCCAGCAGATGGCGCGCTAGGCGACCGCCTATATCGCCTATGCCAAGAGCCGGCCCTGCATTAGGCATACAATGATCATAGAGCGTGATGGTACAGGCTTTTACTAAATATTAATATTCATTTATTATATTTCATAATTATAAAATAACATGATCATCTAGTTCCACCACAAAGTTTATTCATTTGTGTCTTTAAACCGTTGCTCACTTCTACACAAATACATGAAAATAAGAATTGAAAATAATGTTTAGTTGTTGTTGTTGTTGTTGTTTTTAGTTCGGTAAAGTTAGATATTGACAGATTCGGACTTTCCGGTTCAATAACGTGTAAACGAAACGTTCTAGAAACATAAGCGGGGTCTCGTCCCAATCAGAATTGCGTAATCAATGAGCTACAGTAACCTTTTCATCCACGTGAATTGAATTCCGCGCTGGAAGAGTAACACGCGCCTCTCTGCTGTCTGTCACCTTGTGACGGATGTGACGTCGCTGAAAACACAAGCTCGACTAAAAAAATCAGTAGCTTCACTGCTCTTAACTGCAGTGTTACAGAAACCACCTCGGACAAAGATTTACTTCCCATGGTCACACTACACCTATGATTTTGGACAATAAATTATTTTAAACAGTTTTACTGAATTTTTATTTCAAATAACTTTCAACTTTCAATATTAAGGATTATATGAGTCTTCTTCTTTATTATTTGAATATGTCTGCATTGTGTATCTAGTTTGTGCCTCTAATCATGTCTTCTTGCATCTCCAGATTGTGTTCTACGTCCATCTCTTGCAGACATACTACCCTGCACTTACAGTAAGAGCCCTGAAGGCCACATCTTCAGCGTATCACCTCCATCAATGTGCGACTATTCGTGGTCAATAGAAAAGGTGACTTATCATGCTGTTCACACTTTAGTTGTGTTTGTCATGATCTACATTAATTTGTCCTTTTGTTTGTTGACTGTAGAAAAATGTGGCAACTCACGTAACGCAGGGACCTGAAGTCACGAAGAGCAATGGAGTGGTGAAGCACAATGTCACCACTGTGGTCACAGACAGATGTAAGCCCAAGATGGAGTATGAAGCAAGTTGTGAGGTACTGAACCTTTACTTTAATAAATGTGTCGCCGCACACTGACCGACTCCTAATAGTTCACTTCTTTGTATTATGTGAGACCAAATGTCTAAGGCGGTAACAATGTGACGCGTATGTTTGTCTCAGTTCTGCTGTAGTTACCATGTAACATCTGTGTGAAAGCTTGCATCATTTGTGTTCTGTACAGACATACAGTGTGACACTGTTCATACTCTGTTCCATGTGAGCACTTGTTCTCTGGAAACACCTGTAGTAGTATCTGTGTAGTGGCCATCATTCACATCATCGACAGTGATATTATCTCCTTATTACCCCACTATATTATCATTTTTACCACAATCTTACTTGCGTAGTACATCAAGGTTCTATTCCTGGGCCGCTTCTTTTCTCCCCATACCTACTTCCTCTTGGATCAAAACTCAGTTTTTCCTGAAATTCATATCATAAAATGCTTTTTTTGGTATGAACCAGAACCGCCTAGCACGAGCCTCACTGTATCGCCTCTGTGTTTCTTCTCCACAGGATTTGGATTTTGGATTTAAGCGCTACACGGCTGTCTGTGAGAGTGAGTATCACTTACATGTCAGGCCTGTTCCTGTATGAGGGCGACTTTCTCATTTACTTTAAAGTAGATTCACAGTATTTCCATTCAAACACTGTTCTGATGTGGGAATCTCTTCTGTTCACAGCCAACTGCAGTGCAATTGAACAGGAGATCAAAGGTGAGGATGTGCTACAAGTCACAGGCTCTGATAAATGTGGCAGCTGAAAATGATGGTAATGTGACTTTCAGATAAGAAATATTTACACGTGCCACATTCACAAGAAATACACATGTGCAGTTTGAGTATTTAGAGTGTTTTATGAGTCCAGCTCCTTCAAATGTGCGTAGCACCGTGGAAGTCTCTGTCGTGATTGCGCGCAATATCTGATTTAAGTGTAAGTGCGGGATGATGTGTCGATATGTGCGTGGAAATAAACGTACAGCCACTGTGCTGCACAGTTTACATCGTGTGTTAATACTTCCTGTCTGACACTTCAGAGCCATTTCTTTTCCTACATGACAGACATTCAAACAGTTAGCTGCGACTGTTTTAAAAACTGAATTGGCTTCTTTTCTTTCTCCCCACACAGAACTGACGGCAGGAACTCTGGAGGTAAAACTCTTTGTGTTTGCATCTGTGGTCATGTGTCACTTTTACGCCCCATTTCTACTGGTCAAACAACCGGTTTAATCTCAGGTTTAGCTTTACCAGTGGTCGGGTGTTTAATCAGCATTCACTATCAGGTCAAGTGAAGGTGGAGTGGGTTTAGACAGAGTGGGACAGAAGGATAGCAGCAACAGTGAAAGGGAAGCTCTACGAGACGCCACTGAGGCCTGTCATGATGAGGTAGAGCTGGAGGTGGCAGAGCTGAAGACTGTTTCTTTCATCTCAACTGTTTTTGTAGCTGACCACACCATCGTCAAGATTGTTGTTCCTGTCGTTGTGCTGCTGCTGCTGGGGCTGGGGCTGGCTGGCTGGCTGATCTATAAATTCAGAAATCCCAAACCAAAAGGTAAACCCTTATTTTTATCTCAAGGCATTATTTGAAATCACATGTATTTTCCTCATTTGACGTGTTTTTAATAATGCTTTTTTTTGAAGCTGCTGAATCAAACGACATCATATGAAAGAGACTAAGAACGAGAGGAAGGACACCATGACCGTTGTCAACATTAGCTATGGACAGCCACAATGAGCTGTCACCTTCACCTCCAGATCATTATGCTGCCTTCTTTCCTTACTCTGGGACTTTCCCTGAAATTGTCTGACAGCAGCCGTACGTATATTTGGACTTTACTAATGTGGATAGACGTTTTGCTTTTTTTTCCACGTATATAATCACGACAATGGGGCTAAACTTTCTACTTTCTTTATCTACAAATTATCTATGAATTACTGATCATTCAGACGTTTTTATGACTGGACATTTATGACTCACATTTCCACTTTTTAACCACAAAAGAAAAAGATTTTAAAGTTTTTTTTTAATCATTTGTACTGTATACATACTGTAGAATGTTCCTGACACTGTGGGAGCTCATGGACTCTTTGCTGGGCCAGAGTTTGCACTCTGAGGACCAGAGCTCAGCAGCAATAATGCAGTAACGCTCCCAGAACTGCGTTACAGTGACCAGCCTGAATGTTTATCTGAAGACGTTGCACACTGAACATGTTATTACACAATATGAGATTTTTTTCTATGAACTCTATGAAGAATTATTGTACTTTATTAAATATTATACATTTAATGATGTTATAATATACCCCTATACACACACACACAGACATATATATATATACATATATATATATATATATATATACATATATGTATATATATGTGGTAAAGCATTACCTCCTTGGAGGAATAATGCATATGCCTCTTTTGGTTTTGTTCACACACCAGATCATTTTGGCAAAACTTCAGCAGATTCATCATTGACCATATTTATAAAGACTTTGTCATATTATGGGAAAATGTGGTATTTTATAGAAGTCAAAATAGAGAGAATATGTACTTCATTATAAATGTATTGATTCTGTTGACAAAATTCCATATTCATAAATGTAAACTCAGTGGTAAAAAACCTAATTTTGTCCCAATGTTACCCATGAAGTTGTGCACTATATTTCCTTGATTTCTGGCTCTAGCAACAAGAAGGCAATTAAGACTGTCAATGTTTGGTCCTCTTTTTCTTTTTAATCATTTATGGGCTACCTGGCACTTGTTCACTATTGCATACGCAAAGAGGCGTATGCGTTCCATGCTACAAATGGATCCGGTCCAGCCTACATCCAGGACATGATCAAAACCTACACCCCAGCCCGCCCACTATGTCTGCATCGGCAAACCGGCTCGCTGCCCCCTCACTGAGAGGATCGCAGAGGCATTCACAGAACTCCAGACTGTTCACTGTCCTCGCTCCCAAATGGTGGAACGAGCTCCCCATCGACATCCGGACAGCGGAAAGCCTCCACATCTTCCGCCGCCGACTAAAAACACATTTCTTCCGACTCTACCTCGACTAAGACGACGACGACAAAAAAATAAATAAATAAAATAAACTGCTGTGCTGTGTGTCTCCTGAATAAAGTGACATTCAGTTGTTTGGTTTGGATCAAATTAAAAGGTGCAGCTCTCTTTGTGTCCTGACGAGCACCGTTAATGTTTAAAGAGCCCAGTTTGATGTCACACATGATTAAAAAAGAGCTGCAAACAAACAAAAACACACTCACCAAACTAAAGAAAGAAAAAATAAACACACTCATTCATTGTTTTCCTTCTCTAGCTGGAGTCGAACTTTTCTTAAAATTTTCTTCAGCCGAAAGATCTCTGTGTCAATAAAAGCAGGATGACTGAGGTCTCCTTTGTTCTTCATCAGAGACCTCACTGACTGACTGAAGAGACGCAGATCAATGTTCACTCCCTTCTCTCCTTTTGTGTCAGCTACAAACTTTATGACACAGGAGAATGGAATTCACTGTGTCTCTCCCCGCCTCCTCATCACCCTGTGTGCTCTGTGTGTCTCCCAGTGTGTCCTCCAATGTGTCTTCCTGTGTGTTGTCCTCTGACCCCTCAGAGGACACCTGTGAATTATCTTTTGATAAAACTTTCTTATTTTTCGTGGTGGTAACTTTAGTTTCAGTGTTTTTCCGTTTGATTGAACATTTGATCATTTCACCCATTGAATCATCAATAATATCATCGTTATGGTCCAGAGCAGCCTCTGCCACTCTGGTCACTGTCTGTACTCTGACCACAGAGGACTCAGTCTGGACCAGGGCCGGTTCTAGGCAGGCAAATATGAGGGGGCAGTCAGAAATGTGAAGGGGGCATCATGTGTACACATCATGCTCCAGCACTTTTTTTCTGTGCTTATAGTAACAATGCGTTCTTCATTGAAAGGGGTCTATGTGTCCAACCCCAACCTGGAGAAGTGGATTGCACTTTGTCAGGCCTCTACCTTCAGACCTGTCCAACTTGGGTGTCCCACCTGAAGACTAAGCTCCTGCTGGTATAGCTCTTAAGGTCACTGAGGCACACAAACCCCCTGACCACAATAAGGTGGCAATCCCTCAGGGGGGGAACTGAAAAATAAAAATAAAATAAATGAATAAAATAAAATAAAATAAAATAAAACATCCTTTATCCAGATTTTATCAACCAACAACATAACATTTATCTTAACTGGATGGCCTAATTCTCAAATTTGAACCTAAAATAGGACTTCACACACTATAGTCAATATTTACAAAACTGAAAGGTAGTCTTATGAATAATAATAAAACATCTTCTCAAACTAATTTATAAAACACAACAGATATACAGCAGAACTTTTTTTTTTTGGCAACTGAACAGCTCAAAAAAACAAATTTCTCTCCACTCCTCTCATTTCTCTCCACTCCACTCAACTCAACAACAGCAGTCTCCGGTTTCCCTTTGCAAAAACTCTCACAAATTCATCCATGTCCAAGTTATTTGTTATGGACTTCTCATGGGCCAAAATCACCAGATTCCTCTTTCTCTTGTGTAACATGGTGCGACGATAGGGGGTTACAACCCGTGACAATGTGGAGAAGGAACTCTCACATGCCGCTGAAGACACACCAATTACCAGGGCTGTTACATACAATTTATGCAACTCAGGAAAGGCTTCCCTGTATTCCTGCAGGTGTTTACACACAGTGGACAGGTCTGTTTCCTTTGGACATTTCTTGAGCAACATCTGTTTTGCCACAAGGATTTCATTTTTCAGACTTGCATTGTCTGCCACTGTGCCAGCCAGCACAGCCAGAGGGTGCAACTGGATTGAATCTAGAAATGCACTAGATTTGGGTGCAAGACTAGATATGGCTTTCATCAGGTCAACATTTCTCTGTGAAAATCTATTTTCCATTTCTGAAATGGCCCTGTCAAGGATGTTGAGCAGAGATCTTTTCAGAGACTGATGGGGATTAAGGGTAGGATCATCAGAGTCTGTATGGCCCACAGTTGAGAGCACAACACTCTGACTAAGGTGTTTGCTCATTGTTCTCCTTCTCTTTGGAGGATGTGAATCATCTCCAGTCGCCACCTGAGATAACTCTGCCCAATAATCATCTTCCCGAATGTTTTTTAGGGACTCCAGTGCTGCACCTACAACCTCAGAAGCACTGCACATATCCACAGACTGAGCCTGTAGAATTGCATTTGCTGGTTTCAAGACACCAAGCACCCGCACTAGAAACTTTCCAGTCTCAAAGAAGTGACGCCTGGGGTGTGTGTGTGTGCGGTGTCTGTGTCTCCGGATGTCCGGAATCATCTTTATCGCGGACACGAGTTTCCCGTGCCGCGACAGTTCCTTCCTCAGAGACTCGTTACTCAGAAGCGGCGGTGCACGACTGCACCCACAGCGAGGCCACACGCTTCCACTGACACGCCGACATCCAGACACAGTCTAACGGCATGTCGGCGAGTCAGCTTCTCCAGCCCGGAGACTGCAGGTGCTGCCATTACCTGCAGGACTGCGGCAGCCACCGCCAAACACAAATAACTCTAAAACTATAAACTCTAAACAACTCTAAATCAGTGGTCACAAAAGAAAAATTAAATGTCAACAAAAAAACCACCAAGCAGCAAAAAAGAAGAGGATAGAATTAGTCAGAAAAGTTTGAAAAACACTCCCCCTGACGACGCTCTCAGCCGCGGCCACGCTCACTCAGAGAGAGAGAGAGAGAGAGAGAGAGAGAGAGAGAGAGAGAGAGAGAGAGAGAGAGAGAGAGAGAGAGATTCTTTGGATTCTGACTGAACACGGATGTCGATATGCAGTGCCGGCCCTGAGTAATTTGGTGCCCTAGGCAAGATTTTAGCTGGCCCCCCCTTGCATCGAGTAAAACATATCACACCAAATAAAAACTAAAGAAAGAAACAAGTGATAAAATTAAAAAGGACAGGAGCACCTGATGCTGTGTCACTGGGCTGTGCAGAGGTAGACGGGACAGCAGCACCTGATGCTGTGTCACTGGGGGTGGTACTGAAATATTTAAAAGTGCATCTGAAGAGAGAAGAGAAGTATATGTGACTGTGCAAACTTCCCTGCTCTGCCGTGTTCGGAACGCCACAGTCACGGCGCCGAACGATACCGGAAAGACCCGAGTAGTCCCGAGTGACCCCGAAGCCAGAAAAGCCAGCAAAGTCAGTGAAGTTACGCGGAGTGCTGTGCACGTATTCTACGGCAGTGACGGTAGTGAATGGAGTTGAATCTGTAGTTGTCCCCACCGTTATATTGTGTTCATCGTGCGTGAATTAGACGTAAGTTTATACACACTGTTAAGTAGTACGCAGTCTCCTGCTATACCTGGCGTGAGCCTGGACCGGCCGCCATGTTGTGATTATTACTCTCGCGCGCGACATTGTAATGTAAGATATATTAACACAGGCTGGTTAATATGTTCAGATTACCTTATATATGTGTCCTAGACACATAACGCCGTTTGATTGTGTGTGTTATACCACGGATGGGTTCTACATCGAACACAATTAATGTTTATTACAGTTGCTGGTGATAAATTGTCATGATGCGGTCTGAGGCGCCCCCGTGTGGCCAATAGAGAATACCATTGTTGTCATCATTCTCACTGCATTTGTTGTATAGTACTATTTGTGTGTTTAGTTCACAACTATGTTACATTATAATGTACTAATACATTACTGTTCCCTTTATTTATATATCTCAGGAAACCACACAACAACACATCCTGTACACTGTTCCCATTTTGAGAAATAAAGAAGGGTTAAATAAACCTCTGGAGTAGCTGCAGTTTTTCTGACAGAAGACTAAGGTCAGCCTGTGTACGCCAGCATCCAAATAATAATCTACAGTGACGACTGCATGTTACATTTGAATAAAAAAACAGATGCTTGGTGTGCTATACATGAGACTAATATAGACTAATAATGAACATGTGATGAGATTCATTCAACTTTATTGTCATTGCAATGCAATTCAGTCTAACCAGAGTGCAAAAAAAAACAGTAAAGTGCAGTGAAATGAATATATATGTATATATAGCCTATGAATAATATGGGAAAGCTAAGGTATGAAACATTAACTGTAATACACTTTAACTGCACTTTAACACTGATGTAAACTTTAACAAACATAAACTGTGACACATAAAACCAAAGGCTTACAACCACCCTATTACAAAGGGCATGGACAACTAAAAGCATTTTAACTGACATACAAGCAGGAAAGACACCTGTAAAATAACACTTGCACAGGCCTAACGTTAAGTTTCCAAACGTCCCTGATGAATTTAAGGTGGAGTAACATTAACACACGTCGACTCAGCTATTTATTGATTATTAAACAATGTTGCTATCGTTCGAAGTAAGCTAGCAAGCTAACACTCTGCTCCAACAACGGTAACTACGATGCATTAAACTATTCATTTCATGCACTTCATCACATTGACATTACTGTACCTCTGTCTTTTTCACCTTTTTCTTCCTCTTCTTTCCTTCTTTTCCTTCCTTGGGCGGCGGATGGCTTCAGTCTTTTGGACATATTTCCGATACAGTGTCATTAATCTTTGTCTTCGTCTCTGGGTCACGGTCTGTTCAGATTCAGGCAGCTGGCCTCTTGACCCCGCCCCCCTCACAGAGGGCAGGTACAGAGCGTCGGCTCGTTGCACCCAGAAAAAAGGCTTCTGCATTATTTAATAATCTTTGCTATGACTTTATGTCGCTGTGGGCTTATGTAATATTTCGAAATAATAGTAATAATGGTAGTGGTAAAAAAAAAAAAAAAAAAAAAAAGTTGTATTTATAATTATTATTTTTTTTCCTCCGTTTTCGGCGCCCCCTGCGGATGACGGCGCCCCTAGCATTTGCCTATACTGCCTATGCCCAGGGCCGGCTCTGGGTCCTCCTTTTCTTTCTCTTTTTAATAACTCATCAGCTACCCTGGCAAAGTTTTATTTCTCCTGTTTTTGCTCTGTTTGTTCACTAATGCAATATGTTTCTTTCTTCACTTCTGTAATGTAACCGTATTTCAATAAAGTTGTTTATAAAAAAAAAAAAAAAAAAAAAAAAAAGTCTGACACTTGTTACGCTGGTTCTTGAAGGTGTCAGTGAGCCAACCCTGAAAGTGAGTCATTACAATGGAAACTCCTCCCCTTCATTAGTCGGGGGGGACGGTCTTTATAAAGAAGGTTGCAGCAGCTGACTTGCTCAGTCGCTTCTTCACCTGCGGAGAGTTACAGAAGTCACGATGACTGGAGGTTGGATAACACTGGTGCGGCTCACACTAGTCTTATGTGAGTAATGTTTATGTTTATACGTTATTTATTAACAAGTAGGTTTTTTTAAAATCATAATTTCTTTCACAACTAAAGAAAGACAAGGAGGCACCTCCTCCAGCCTCTCTGCTGTCTGTCACCTTACACAAATATGTTGACAATGATCATAGAGCGTGATGGTACAGGCTTTTACTAAATATTAATATTCATTTATTATATTTCATAATTATAAAATCACATGATCATCTAGTTCCACCACAAAGTTTATTCATTTGTGTCTTTAAACCGTTACTCACTTCTACACAAATACATGAAAATAAGAATTGAAAATAATGTTTAGTTGTTGTTGTTGTTGTTGTTTTTAGTTCGGTAAAGTTAGATATTGACAGATTCGGACTTTCCGGTTCAATAACGTGTAAACGAAACGTTCTAGAAACATAAGCGGGGTCTCGTTCCAATCAGAATTGTGTAATGAACTACAGTAACATTTTCATCCACGTGAATTGAATTTCGCGCTGGAAGAGTAACACGCGCCTCTCTG
The DNA here is from genome assembly GCF_958295425.1 of Solea solea. Classification (NCBI taxonomy): domain Eukaryota; kingdom Metazoa; phylum Chordata; class Actinopteri; order Pleuronectiformes; family Soleidae; genus Solea; species Solea solea. The sequence continues at coordinate 1,178,792 of NC_081141.1, read as the reverse complement.
CTGTCTGTCACCTTGTGACGGATGTGACGTCGCTGAAAACACAAGCTCGACTAAAAAAATCAGTAGCTTCACTGCTCTTAACTGCAGTGTTACAGAAACCACCTCGGACAAAGATTTACTTCCCATGGTCACACTACACCTATGATTTTGGACAATAAATTATTTTAAACAGTTTTACTGAATTTTTATTTCAAATAACTTTCAACTTTCAATATTAAGGATTATATGAGTCTTCTTCTTTATTATTTGAATATGTCTGCACGTTCTGTTGAGGTAACTGCATGAATACATTGTGTATCTAGTTTGTGCCTCTAATCATGTCTTCTTGTATCTCCAGATTGTGTTCTACGTCCATCTCTTGCAGACATACTACCCTGCACTTACAGTAACACCCCTGAAGGCCACAGCTTCAGCGTATCACCTCCATCAGGGTGCGACTATTGGTGGTCAATAGACAAGGTGACTTATCACGCTGTTCACACTTTAGTTGTGTTTGTCATGATCTACATTAATTTGTCCTTTTGTTTGTTGACTGTAGAAAAATGTGGCAACTCACGTAACGCAGGGACCTGAAGTCACGAAGAACAATGGAGTGGTGAAGAGCAATGTCACCACTGTGGTCACAGACAGATGTAAGCCCAAGATGGAGTATGAAGCACTTTGTGAGGTACTGAACCTTTACTTTAATAAATGTGTCGCCGCACACTGACCGACTCCTAATAGTTCACTTCTTTGTATTATGTGAGGCCAAATGTTTAAGGCGGTAACAATGTGACGCGTATGTTTGTCTCAGTTCTGCTGTAGTTACCATGTAACATCTGTGTGAAAGCTTGCATCATTTGTGTTCTGTACGGACGCACAGTGTGACACTGTTCATACGCTGTTCCATGTGAGCACTTGTTCTCTGGAAACACCTGTAGTCGTATCTGTGTAGTGGCCATCATTCACATCATCGACAGTGATATTATCTCCTTATTACCCCACTATATTATCATTTTTACCATCATCTTACTTGCGGAGTACATCAAGGTTCTATTCCTGGGCCGCTTCTTTTCTCCCCGTACCTACTTCCTCTTGGAGCAAAACTCAGTTTTTCCTGAAATTCATATCATTAAACGCTTTTTTTGGTATGAACCAGAACCGCCTAGCACGAGCCTCACTGTATCGCCTCTGTGTTTCTTCTCCACAGGATGGGTGGCGCTACACGGCTGTCTGTGAAAGTGAGTATCACTTACATGTCAGGCCTGTTCCTGTATGAGGGCGACTTTCTCATTTACTACCATTCAAACACTGTTCTGATGTGGGAATCTCTTCTGTTCACAGCCAACTGCAGTGTAGCTGGACAGGATCCAAGGTGAGGATGTGCTACAAGTCACAGGCTCTGAAAATGATCGTAATGTGACTTTCAGATAAGAAATATTTACACTTGCCACATTCACAAGAAATACACATGTGCAGTTTGAGAATTTAGAGTGTTTTATGAGTCCAGCTCCTTAAAATGTGCGTAGCACCGTGGAAGTCTCTGTCGTGATTGCGCGCAATATCTGATTTAAGTGTAAGTGCGGGATGATGTGTCGATATGTGCGTGGAAATGAACGTACAGTCACTGTGCTGCACAGTTTACATCGTGTGTTAATACTTCCTGTCTGACACTTCAGAGCCATTTCTTTTCCTACATGACAGACATTCAAACAGTTAGCTGCGACTGTTTAAAAAACTGAATTGGCTTCTTTTCTTTCTCCCCACACAGAACTGATGGCAGGAACTCTGGAGGTAAAACTCTTTGTGTTTGCATCTGTGGTCATGTGTCACTTTTACGCCCCATTTCTACTGGTCAAACAACCAGTTTAATCTCAGGTTTAGCTTTACCAGTGGTCGGGTGTTTAATCAGCATTCACTATCAGGTCAAGTGAAGGTGGAGTGGGTTTAGACAGAGTGGGACAGAAGGATAGCAGCAACAGTGAAAGGGAAGCTCTACGAGACGCCACTGAGGCCTGTCATGATGAGGTAGAGCTGGAGGTGGCAGAGCTGAAGACTGTTTCTTTCATCTCAATTGTTTTTGTAGCTGACCACACCATCGTCAAGATTGTTGTTCCTGTCGTTGTGCTGCTGCTGCTGGGGCTGCTGGGGCTGGCTGGCTGATCTATAAATTCAGAAATCCCAAACCAAAAGGTAAAACCTTATTTTTCTCTCAAGGCATTATTTGAAATCACATGTATTTTCCTCATTTGACGTGTTTTTAATAATGCTTTTTTTTGAAGCTGCTGGATCAAACGACATCATATGAAAGAGACTAAGAACGAGAGGAAGGACACCATGACCGTTGTCAACATTAGCTATGGACAGCCACAATGAGCTGTCACCTTCACCTCCAGATCATTATGCTGCCTTCTTTCCTTACTCTGGGACTTTCCCTGAAATTGTCTGACAGCAGCCGTACGTATATTTGGACTTTACTAATGTGGATAGACTTTTTGCTTTTTTTTCCACGTATATAATCACGACAATGGGGCTAAACTTTCTACTTTCTTTATCTACAAATTATCTATGAATTACTGATCATTCAGACGTTTTTATGACTGGACATTTATGACTCACATTTCCACTTGTTAACCACAAAAGAAAAAGATTTTAAAGTTTTTTTTTAATCATTTGTACTGTATACATACTGTAGAATGTTCCTGACACTGTGGGAGCTCATGGACTCTTTGCTGGGCCAGAGTGTGCACTCTGAGGACCAGAGCTCAGCAGCAATAATGCAGTAACGCTCCCAGAACTGCGTTACAGTGACCAGCCTGAATGTTTATCTGAAGACGTTGCACACTGAACATGTTATTACACAATATGAGATTTTTTTCTATGAACAATTATTGTACTTTATTAAATATTATACATTTAATGATGTTATAATATACCCCTATACACACACACATATGTGGTAAAACATTACCTCCTTGGAGGAATAATGCATATGCCTCTTTTGGTTTTGTTCACACACCAGATCATTTTGGCAAAACTTCAGCAGATTCATCATTGACCATATTTATAAAGACTTTGTCATATTATGGGAAAATGTGGTATTTTATAGAAGTCAAAATAGAGAGAATTTGTACTTCATTATAAATGTATTGATTCTGTTGACAAAATTCCATATTCATAAATGTAAACTCAGTGGTAAAAAACCTAATTTTGTCCCAATGTTACCCATGAAGTTGTGCACTATATTTCCTTGATTTCTGGCTCTAGCAACAAGAAGGCAATTAAGACTGTCAATATTTGGTCCTCTTTTTCTTTTTAATCATTTATGGGCTACCCTGGCAAAATTGTATTTCTCCTGTTTGTTCACTATTGCATACGCAAAGAGGCGTATGCGTTCCATGCTACAAACGGATCCGGTCCAGCCTACATCCAGGACATGATCAAAACCTACACCCCAGCCCGCCCACTATGTCTGCATCGGCAAACCGGCTCGCTGCCCCCTCACTGAGAGGATCGCAGAGGCATTCACAGAACTCCAGACTGTTCACTGTCCTCGCTCCCAAATGGTGGAACGAGCTCCCCATCGACATCCGGACAGCGGAAAGCCTCCACATCTTCCGCCGCCGACTAAAAACACATTTCTTCCGACTCTACCTCGACTAAGACGACGACGACAAAAAAAAAAAAAAATAAAATAAACTGCTGTGCTGTGTGTCTCCTGAATAAAGTGACATTCAGTTGTTTGGTTTGGATCAAATTAAAAGGTGCAGCTCTCTTTGTGTCCTGACGAGCACCGTTAATGTTTAAAGAGCCCAGTTTGATGTCACACATGATTAAAAAAGAGCTGCAAACAAACAAAAACACACTCACCAAACTAAAGAAAGAAAAAATAAACACACTCATTCATTGTTTTCCTTCTCTAGCTGGAGTCGAACTTTTCTTAAAATTTTCTTCAGCCGAAAGATCTCTGTGTCAATAAAAGCAGGATGGCTGAGGTCTCCTTTGTTCTTCATCAGAGACCTCACTGACTGACTGAAGAGACGCAGATCAAGGTTCACTCCCTTCTCTCCTTTTGTGTCAGCTACAAACTTTATGACACAGGAGAACGGAATTCACTGTGTCTCTCCCCGCCTCCTCATCACCCTGTGTGCTCTGTGTGTCTCCCAGTGTGTCCTCCAATGTGTCTTCCTGTGTGTTGTCCTCTGACCCCTCAGAGGACACCTGTGAATTATCTTTTGACATTTTCTTATTTTTTTGTGGTGGTTACTCTAGTTTCAGTGATTTTCCGTTTGATTGAACATTTGATCATTTCACCCATTGAATCATCAATAATATCATCGTTATGGTCCAGAGCAGCCTCTGCCACTCTGGTCACTGTCTGTCCTCTGACCACAGAGGACTCAGTCTGGACACTCTGTCCATCAGGGCTTTCCCCTGTCTGTCTCTGTGTGTGTGTGCTGCGTCACTCTGTGCCTCCGTGTGTGTGTGCGGTGTCTGTGTCTCAGGTGTGTGTGTCTGTGTCAGGCCGGCGGTCACCTGCTCTTCCCGGGCATGAGCGGACCAAGTGTCCCTCTGCCCCGCAACCGAAACATTTGAGCGAGTCTGACGTGACGTGAACTGTGTAATCATAATCATCTACTCTGAACTTCAGAGCCAGATTTACCTCTGATCTGTTGTCCTTGAGTATCATGAAAACCTTTCTCCTGAAAGACACGACGTGCTTCAGGAGAGCAGATTTACAGCCCAGCGGAATCATCTTTATGGGCGGCATGGTGGCGCAGTGGTTAGTAGTGGTGGTTAACACTGTTGCCTCACAGCAAGAAGGTGCTGGGTTCAATTCCTGGTCTGGGACCTTTCTGCATGTTCTCCCCATGTCTGCGTGGGTTTCCCCTGGGCTCTCCAGTTTCCTCCCACCATCAAAACATGTTAGAATGTTAGTTACATTCGGTCAGGTTGGTCCCTTGTGGCGGCGCGCTCAGTCGCAGCGGCTCTTTGATCAACCCTCCATCTGACCTCGACATCTCGTTGTACAAAACCAGTATGATGACAATACAGTTGCTTACCTTTCATTTCCTTATCGCGGACACGAGTTTGCGTTTGAAATAATAATCTTTTTAGCAGGAATTACGAGAGGTAACACGTGCACCAGAGATCCTTCCACCACCACACCTCTCTCAACCAGTTCATTCACTTTATCAGTGCTGTCCAAGAAAATCTGCTGTAACCCACGACTGCACCCACAGCGAGGCCACACGCTTCCACTGACACGCCGACATCCGGACACAGTCTGACGGCATGTCGGCGAGTCAGCTTCTCCAGCCCGGAGACTGCAGGTGCTGCCATTACCTGCAGGACTGCGGCAGCCACCGCCAAACACAAATAACTCTAAAAACTATAAACTCTAAACAACTCTAAATCAGTGGTCACAAAAGAAAAGAAAAAAACGCTCTCAGCCGCGGCCACTCCCACACATTCACTCAGAGAGAGAGAGACACACAGAGAGAGAGAGAGAGAGAGAGAGACACACACACACAGAGAGAGAGAGAGAGAGAGAGAGAGACACACACACACAGAGAGAGAGAGAGATTCTTTGGATTCTGACTGAACACGGATGTCGATATGTAGATAAAGACTGTGACTGGGACGGTCTTTACACAGAAGGTTGCAGCAGCTCAGTCGCTTCTTCACCTGCGGAGAGTTACACAAGTCACGATGACTGGAGGATGGACAACACTGGTGCGGCTCACACTAGTCTTATGTGAGTAATGTTTATGTTTATACGTTATTTATTAACAAGTAGGTTTTTTAAAATCATAATTTCTTTCATAACTAAAGAAAGACAAGGAGGCATCTCCTCCAGCCTCTCTGCTGTCTGTCACCTTACACAAATATGTTGATGCATGACATATGAACAGATACATTAGGCATACAATGATCACAGAGCGTGATGGTACAGGCTTTTACTAAATATTAATATTCATTTATTATATTTCATAATTATAAAATCACATGATCATCTAGTTCCACCACAAAGTTTATTCATTTGTGTCTTTAACCCGTTGCTCACTTCTACACAAATACATGAAAATAAGAATTGAAAATAATGTTTAGTGGTTGTTTTTAGTTCGGTAAAGTTAGATATTGACAGATTCGGACTTTCCGGTTCAATAACGTGTAAACGAAACGTTCTAGAAACATAAGCGGGGTCTCGTCCCAATCAGAATTGCGTAATCAATGAGCTACAGTAACCTTTTCATCCACGGGAACTGAATTCCGCGCTGGAAGAGTAACACCCGCCTCTCTGCTGTCTGTCACCTTGTGACGGATGTGACGTCGCTGAAATCACAAGCTCGACTGAAAAAATCAGTAGCTTCACTGCTCTTAACTGCAGTGTTACAGAAACCACCTCGGACAAAGATTTACTTCCCATGGTCACACTACACCTATGATTTTGGACAATAAATTATTTTAAACAGTTTTACTGAATTTTTATTTCAAATAACTTTCAACTTTCAATATTAAGGATTATATGAGTCTTCTTCTTTATTATTTGAATATGTCTGCACGTTCTGTTGAGGTAACTGCATGAATACATTGTGTATCTAGTTTGTGCCTCTAATCATGTCTTCTTGTATCTCCAGATTGTGGTCTACGTCCATCTCTTGCAGACATACTACCCTGCACTTACAGTAAGAGCCCTGAAGGCCACAGCTTCAGCGTATCACCTCCATCAGGGTGCGACTATTGGTGGTCAATAGACAAGGTGACTTATCACGCTGTTCACACTTTAGTTGTGTGGTGTTTGTCATGATCTACATTAATTTGTCCTTTTGTTTGTTGACTGTAGAATAATGTGGCAACTCACGTAACGCAGGGACCTGGAGTCACGAAGAACAATGGAGTGGTGAAGCACAATGTCACCACTGTGGTCACAGACAGATGTAAGCCCAAGATGGAGTATGAAGCAAGTTGTGAGGTACTGAACCTTTACTTTAATAAATGTGTTTCACTTCTTTGTATTATGTGAGACCAAATGTTTAAGGCAGAAACAATGTGATGCGTATGTATCTTTTTTTGGTATGAACCAGAACCGCCTAGCACGAGCCTCACTGTATCGCCTCTGTGTTTCTTCTCCACAGGATTTGGATTTTGGATTTAAGCGCTACACGGCTGTCTGTGAGAGTGAGTATCACTTACATGTCAGGCCTGTTCCTGTATGAGGGCGACTTTCTCATTTACTACCATTCAAACACTGTTCTGATGTGGGAATCTCTTCTGTTCACAGCCAACTGCAGTGCAATTGAAGAGGAGATCGAAGGTGAGGATGTGCTACAAGTCACAGGCTCTGATAAATGTGGCAGCTGAAAATGATCGTAATGTGACTTTCAGATAAGAAATATTTACACGTGCCACATTCACAAGAAATACACATGTGCAGTTTGAGTATTTAGAGTGTTTTATGAGTCCAGCTCCTTCAAATGTGCGTAGCACCGTGGAAGTCTCGGTTGTGATTGCGCGCAATATCTAATTTAAGTGTAAGTGCGGGATGATGTGTCGATATGTGCGTGGAAATGAACGTACAGCCACTGTGCTGCACAGTTTACATCGTGTGTCAATACTTCCTGTCTGACACTTCAGAGCCATTTCTTTTCCTACATGACAACATGCAGTGCCAATGTTTAAAAGACAGGAGCTGGCAGAGCTGAAGACTGTTTCAGTCAGTCAGTCAGTCATCATCTACCGCTTTTATCCTCAACCAGAGGGTCGCGGGGGGTGCTGTGCCAATCTCAGCTACATCGGGCGATAGGCGGGGTACACCCTGGACAGTTGGCCAGTCCATCGCAGGGCCACACACAGATAGAGACAAACAACCATTCACTCTCACACTCACTCCTATGGTCAATTTAGAGTGTCCAATTTACCTATCCCCACACTGCATGTTTTTGGACTGTGGGAGGAAGCCGGAGAACCCGGAGAGAACCCACACACACACACGGGGAGAACATGCAAACTCCATGCAGAAAGGCCCTTGTTCCAACCGGGGCTCGAACCCGGGTCTTCTCGCTGCAAGGCGAGAGTGCTAACCACTACACCACCGTGTGGCCCTGAAGACTGTTTCTTTGATCTCAATTGTTTTTGTAGCTGACCACACCACCGTCAAGATTGTTGTTCCTGTCGTTCTGCTGCTGCTGCTGCTGCTGCTGGGGCTGGGGCTGGCTGGCGGGCTGATCTATAAATTCAGAAATCCCAAACCAAAAGGTAAAACCTTATTTTTCTCTCAAGGCATTATTTGAAATCACATGTATTTTCCTCATTTGACGTGTTTTTAATAATGCTTTTTTTTGAAGCTGCTGAATCAAACAACATCATATGAAAGAGACTAAGAACGAGAGGAAGGACACCATGACCGTTGTCAACATTAGCTATGGACAGCCGCAATGAGCTGTCACCTTCACCTCCAGATCATTATGCTGCCTTCTTTCCTTACTCTGGGACTTTCCCTGAAATTGTCTGACAGCAGCCGTACGTATATTTGGACTTTACTAATGTGGATAGACTTTTTGCTTTTTTTCCACGTATATAATCACGACAATGGGGCTAAACTTTCTACTTTCTTATACAAATTATCTATGAATTACTGATCATTTAGATGTTTTTATGACTGGACATTTATGACTCACATTTCCACTTTTCAACCACAAAAGAAAAAGATTTGAATTTTTTTTTTAATCATTTGTACTGTATACATACTGTAGAATGTTCCTGACACTGTGGGAGCTCATGGACTCTTTGCTGGGCCAGAGTGTGCACTCTGAGGACCAGAGCTCAGCAGCAATAATGCAGTAACGCTCCCAGAACTGCGTTACAGTGACTTACTTGAAGCTCTTTCTTACTTCTAGCTCTTATTTGTACCCAAATGTTTAAATGCACTTATTGAATGTCGCTTTGGATAAAAGCGTCTGCTAAATGACATGTAATGTAATGTGATGTATTGCAGTAATCACCTTTGTACTGTAACCTTTTTGCAATAAAGATGTTTAAACAACACAAAACCCCCCGTGAGCGTTCAGCCGGCGAGGGAAAGGGGAAAAGTTGCCGGTTGAGACGTTGGAGTGAGTCACAGTTCAACAACCACAACGCGTTAGAGAACAAGATGCAGCCAATAACATAGGGCAAGCCAAGTTTATGTAGAGAGAATATTTCATTTCAGAGAAAAAAGACAAACAACATGGGGGGGGGGATCAAACAGGACAAACAAGAATCAAACATACATAGCAAGATCACACCAACACAAACACACAGCTCGCTCACTAAATCCATGGTTCCCAACCTGGCCACCCTTTGGGGGGCGCGAGAGATCACATGGGGGGGGGGGGGGCGCAGAGCTTTGACTGCTCTGAGTTTGCGAGGTTAATATAATTATATTTATGCATCCCAATCAGACACTCTACTGCATAATTAGAAGTCAGTATCACCCAAATAAAAACTAAAATTTCAACATTTCAATTTATAAAGCTATTTATCGCCAACACCTGATCACGTTCCTGTTGTGTGAGAAACGTATAAATACCAAATACTCACTGGTATCGAAAAAAGAAACAAGGCAATACCTTGGTTTTGATTCTATGTGAGAATAGGAACAAAAACCTCCAACTGCTGTTTATTTTTGCATATGAACTTTATTCTTTTTTGTGTGCGTGCCCCTGGACGGGTTCGGTTGGGGAGGGGCCTGGTTTGTCCTGGACACAAGCAAGGGGGGCTTTCACTTTTATGATTTGTTTTATAGTTTCCATGACGTCTGAGGACATTGACTTACATTCAATCATTCATTTCCTGCAGACTTAATCTAACCTTAACCCTAATTACTACTGTCTTGATCCTAATCCTAACTTTAAAATATGTCTTCACCTTAAAATGGAGACATCTATGTTATGAGGACTCCATTTTTTTCCCCATAACAAAGACAAGTCCCCATTATTATATTTATATTATTAGGTCGCCACAACATGAGGTACACACGCACGCACACTCACACACGCACGCACACACCGAGCATGTGGTGAACCGCCACCTCTTCTCACAGGATGTGAGGGAACATAGCGTTTCACAAACGGCCAACAAAGACTGAGACTGAGGTTTGTACAGTGACAGTATGTTACAGCATTAACAACACAAGTTAGCCAATAACACCATTTATGAATAACATGGCTACAATTACAAGTTACTTGGTGGGTGGAAGCATCAAAAAATGCTGTGTAAGTCTTATATGGTGCACCTTGACTGAAATATTTCATATTCATATTGTGTTCCATAAAATTCCAAGACTGAGGAGGAAACAGAGAAAAAGTCTTGTTATTTTTCAAATCCTGAGGGACATAATCATGTGATATAAAAGCAGTCTGTGTCAGTGCCCGGGCCAGACTCAGGTTTATTACTTGTTGCAAGGAAAAAACTCTATTGCAGTTACAAACTCGACTGAGAAATGTGGCTGGGCCAGATGTTTTCTGCAGATGATGACACATTTAAGTACTTCAAAAATGCAATAAAATAATAATAAAAGAACTGTGCCTGAACAGAATCGGAGGTACTACGAACAATACAAATATTCGTTGGGCTGCATGTGGCCCACGGGCTTCCATTTGAATAGGCTGGATCTATTGTATTCACTTAAGTACTGGTCTTTTTTAGTGTGTGTTTGTATATAATGTTACTTCTACATTGAGATGGCTCATTTTAAGTTTATAAATAATAAATAAATCGTACATCAGTCGGTTCTGAAAGGATCCAGATAGTAGTTTTTTTTTGTTTCATTATGATAATCCTAAAAACTGCAATTCAATTTATGTGAAAGGATGAAAGTTCCCATCAAACCAATTTTTTTTTAAAAAAGACAGAAAAAACTAGAAACAGAGGATGTGCTGGATTATCACTATAAGCACCCAGAGGATTAGTGCCACTATGATCCCTGTGGAGTGGGATTTTCTCTGTGAATGATGTAACGCTGTGACGCTTTATGCTTATGCAAACACAAGTCATCGCACGGCTGCTTTGTCTTTTGACTTCTTCTTTCTTTCATTTATTTTTTTAATATTTCTCCTGCTGCTCCATCTTCTACAGTCAGCATCCAGCTTCCGGACGATGTGTCGGACTCAAACCAACGGCGACTGATTGACCGTCGTGTGTTGCTGTGACGCTGGAGCAGCAGAAATAATAATGAAGTATAAGAAGTTCATCACAATCATGCAGGCAGCTCTCGGAGTCGCTCCCCTCAACAAGAGAGAGCTGATCCCACCACCACGGAAACTCTGGAAACCTGCAGGGTGAGTTTGTTATTGTTTTTATTTGAATGTATATCTCTGTGAGGACATTGTGACCTTGTGGGGACATTCAGTCTGGCCTCTGCATCTTTAAAGGGCTTCTAAAGACCTGGTTATAGGGTTAGAATTGGGTTTAGGTTAGGTTTAGGCTAGGGAATGAGATGAGATTAGATTTATGATGTGTCCTCACTAAGATATTAAAAACAACTCTGTGTGTGTGTGTGTGAAAAACCTTCAAAGAAATGTGTTTTTTTACATAAATATTATGTATATTATTATTATTATAAATAATATTATTAAATATATTATTATTAATATAACATATTTACTTTTTGCTGCTTTTCAAATCCTTCAGAACCTTACATGATTTTGATTACTATTGTGTGTCTGCCAGGAACAGCAGGGCCATGATTCAGAGAGCAGTTTCAGTTCAACTCTGAGATGATGGAATCTCTAGCTTTAAACCACAGTTAGGTTTCACTCTGGATCACCATATCGTCGTATTTTTCTTCCAAATAAAGTTGGTTTCGAAGAAGCCCTACATGCTTCAAATCACAGAAATCACAGTATTGTGTGTCTTAAAACCACGCACTGTGTGTTTGAATGAGGTTTGTTTGATCGTGGAATGAATGGTGCTGTCACTCACCGTGTCTGCTGCTGCTTCAGAAGCTGCGTGTGTTCTCACCGTTGAATGAAGATGAAAAAACACACTGTAGAAGAACTAAATCGTGGCTGTTGAACTTTATGCTAACGCGTTAGCGTTTAAGCTAGCGAACTTTATGCTAACGCGTTAGCGTTTAAGCTAGCGAACTTTATGCTAACGCGTTAGAGTTTAAGCTAGCGAACTTTATGCTAACGCGTTAGCGTTTAAGCTAGCGAACTTTATGCTAACGCGTTAGCATTTAAGCTAGCGGACTTTCTCCGGAGTTTAAACACAAACGGATGGATTATTATTATTATTATTATTATTATTATTATTTAGTGACAGGACATGAGAATAACTGGACACCGTGAGGCGAACCGACACCGTAGTTACTTCTGAGATGACGACGTGACACCAGTGATGAAAAGGAAGCACCCAGAACCTCTTATTAACCTTCTATCTTCTTACGGGGTGAGTTTTCATTAACGTCGTTAACGCACGTTACGTTAGTGTTCATTCAATGTCATATACAGGGATTAAAAGTTAAAGTCTTTTCGTGCTGGACACTGTCTTTTAATCATCAATAATGATAATGAGCTAGCTCAGTATTGTTGTTTTAAAATGATGATTGTATTATAAGCTGTAACAGGAGCATGTGAACATCTGTTATGAATATGAATAACAAACCAACCTGATGTGCTTGATGTGTGTGAATGACACAGCTTTGTGTATGAAGTATTGTTTTTAATTTTTATGACATTTATATTCATATTTCATTTTATTTTTCTCTGGGAACCCTCTGGGACCTCTTCACAGAACCCTTGGGGTCCCCAGACCTGTTATTGATAAGCGTTGTATAGTTTATAGTACAGTAGTTTATCAGGGCTCTGAAGTTTTGAAGTCAGTTCAGAGTGAGGTTTAGTCAGTAAGGGCAGGGTCAGGTGACAGGTATTTGTCATGTTGTTGTTTTGAACTTCACCTTTCTTTCTCTTAAATCATATACATGTAAGTTGTAGAAACATATTGACTCACTGGAAGCAGATTACGTTTTGCTTCATACAATACTTTACCCTTGCACTACATCAAAGAACCTTAAGATATGATATAAAATTAAATATATTAAATCCACACAATCCACTCACTGAACTCGTAAATTGCCTCCAGGTCGGCAAATTGCAAAATTCAATAGCAATAGCTGATTTCCACCACTGGGTGGCAGTCACCATGCTTATTTCACTATATGGAAAAGACTTCCAACACCAAAGTCACATGTTCATGAACCTGCTGAATTTCTCTATGGACGTTGGTGCAGGAAGTGAAGGATTTACAAAGTGACACAGGCTTCAGTTCACTCTCCTGCACCAAAGTCCATAGAGAAAATGTGTGGTTTTAGCTCACAGAGACACAGGAGTAAGTTTGTGTTACTTCAAGCAAAGCAAATTAAACACCAAAGTTTCAAAATCACACATTTAAACTTACTGATGGAGGCAGCAGTGGATCAGCTGTGACGTAAAATCACTGATTTTCTCTATGAAATTTGGTGTGAATGATTTACACAGCAAAATAAATGTCAGTCTCCAGTTGGACAGGACTGTCTAATGGTGAAATAAAGCATAGATTTTATTCAATGAGACTTTGGTTGAATGGCTAAAATCAGTTTTTCCACGTGTCTCAGTCTGGTCCTGTTCTGAAATCATGTTGTGTCATTGCAGTAGATTCTGAAGGGACCATGGAAGTGTTGAACATCTCTGCACTGATGCTGATCTCTTCCTCTTTAGAATTTAAAGGTATGTTACGTGAGGAGTTCACTGTATTCATCAAAAAAAGGCCAGGCCAGTTGCAGGCATCAACATAGCGACCACTGAAAGAGGTTATTTTTATTGCGCTTGACTGAAACTCAAGCGGATTTCGTTGCTTCTCCAGCTCGTGCCTCTAACAAAACCACAGCGCTGCAGTGAGTGAGTCTGAGCGCCTGGCAGTCACTCTCTGCTCTCTCTGGTTCTGCTCTGAAATCACGTTCTCTCATTCTGAGGGCACCATGGAAGTGTTGGACATCTCTGCACTGATGCTGATCTCTTCATCTGACTGGGTCGACTGAGATGAGGCAGAAAAGTATGTTAGTTAGTTAATCAGGTGGAAGATAGAGCTTAGAATTTAAATGTTTATTATTGTTAAAGCTATGTTATGAGGAAATCAGCTTCAAACCCTAACCTTAAACAACCACGCTTCCAAAGAAAGTAAACTGTCCCTTTAAAGCGGCCTGTCCTGGACGAGTAATCACACACAAGACTACATGAACTGATGTTCAATGTCAAGTTTGTCAGCCTCAGAACTCCACAGTCGTCCACGCAGTCGTCCACGCGGTCGTCCACGCAGTCGTCCACGCAGTCGTCCACACAGGCGTCCACGCAGTCGTCCGCACAGGCGTCCTCGCAGTCGTCCACGCGGACAGTGGACAGTGGACAGTCACTCTCTCACAGGCTGAAACAAAGAGAACCAGAGCCATGACAGAATTACACTTCCTCGTGTCACCTTGAAATTCTTGGAGATCTCTCAGAAGGAGAAGATGGAGGAGGAAAAAGAAGTCTTGAAACCTTCAGTCGCGTCACCTGACCTGTATCTATCCTCGTTAACGGGATTGATAAAGAAATCCAGAATATTGTGTTTGAGCGTGAAACACATACAAACATACAGCTACTGTACACACACACACACACACACACACATATACAGTGTCACACACTCACATGCAGGAGCAGTAGCAGTGCAGCCATCCTCCTCCCTCTCTCTCTCCATCTCTTCCCTCTCTTCTGCCCCCCCTCCTCCTCCTCCTCCTCCTCTTCAGTCTTGCTTGGTCTCCGCTGTGTCAACAGCTCCCCTGCATCTCTGTCTCTCCTCTTTCTTTTTCTTTTCTTTTCTTTTCTCTTTTTTTTCACCTGTGCGTCTCTCCAGCACTGTTGTCGTCCTCCACCATGCGTCTCGGCGTCTGCTCCTTCCTGTCAGACATGCTGGACACCTCCAGTAACGTCTGCTTCTGCTGGACCGAGGGCAAGGTAGAGTCACGCCGCCTCCACCCGCCTCTGCTGCCCGCCCTGCTGCTGTGCTCAAAAGCAAGGCAGCAGTGGCAGCAGCAGCAGCAGCAGCAGCGGTGCTTACGCCCTCTGGGTGTTGCTGTGTGTGCTGCACACACTTATTTGATCACATGGTTCTGCTGTGGAGACACTGTAGTGTGTGTGTGTGTGTGCATTTGTCATGTCAAAGTTTGGCTTGCTCAGCTTTAGTGGATCTGTGGAGTTGATGTCACAATTATTTCCTATATTTAGTGGAAATGTGTGTGTGTATATGTTTAGAAGAGGAGGCAGTGTGTTTACAGAGAGACACATCCATGTCCTGAATGACACTGCTGCATATAAGGGATACACATATATATATATATATATATATATATATATATATATATATATATATATATATATGTGTATATATATATACATACATATATATGTGTGTATGTAACAGTTACTGCACTAGCCCTTTTCAAAACAGTGGAGAACATGGGTGCCAAAGTTTCCTAAACACAGAAATGACGAAACAGCAATACCACCGGAAAATGTGGGGGCAGTATAGAGTGAGGAAAACCACAGTAAAACCTGGTGCCAGAGCTCGCTGCTGTGTTACTGCTGTGGTTTTATCCGAGCGACGAGCCGCAGAAGTGAGTTGTCAAAGGTCACAGTCGCGTTTCAGTCAAGCACGATGAAAATAAGCACTTTTAATGGTCGCTATGTTGATGCCTGCAACTTGGTCTTCATCCTGGACTCTTTTGGATAAATGCAGTCAATTTCTCACATAACGTACCTTTAAGTTCTGAGCTCCACCTGAGCGTTATAATCTCATCAAATCTATGCTTTATTTCACCATCAGACATTTATGTTACTGTGTAAACCATTCACACCAAATTCCACAGAGAAAGTCACTGATTGTTGATCCACCGTTCCAAACGTTGGTGTTTGAAATCCTTTGCACATTTGTTCTCTGGACTTTGGTGCAGGAGTGTGAACGGTTTCTTTGATTGTCACACTGACACGAGTGGACGCGGTCAGTGCTACCTCATCTGACCACGCTTTGAAAAAACGCGGAACTATGTTTTACACGTGTTGAATTGAATAGATTTAAATGAATGTGAGGGTGAGGGAATGAACACATGACCAAACAAGTGCATGGGTTCATCTTTGGGTCACTCTCATGTAAATCACTCTAGTGGTTTGCTGAGTAAACAGACAGACAGACAGACAGACAGACAGACAGTCACCAGTATTTTCATCAGAAGAACTGCTGAGTGGCTTTAATTAAAAATGTAATTCCATTTGGCTTTGTGCCCGGTTACACTCCGGTCATTTCATTCTTACATAAATCTGAGGGAGTTGTAAAATACATGTTTCCTTACTCTGCGCTTGGTTCAGCAGCTTAATGAGGCAGACTCAGGGACAGACAAAGACAGACAGACATAGGTTTTAATGCTTGAAGTTAATGTAACAGTAACTCTGCTGATAGATGGACCTCAGTTGAAGGTCATGGTCTGTGTGTGTGTGTGTGTGTGAGATTGATGGATTTGTCCCAGGACTGGAGCGAGTATTAGATTCAGCGCTGGCTGTCAGTGAGTGAAGGAGTGCAGAGGGAGGTGTGGATCTGTCGCTGATAAGCCAATCAAAAAACGACAGCCTGTGTGCTGGTCATGACTGTAACAGAGCCCAGAGGCAGCCGAGCTGCAGCAGGGAGTCACCTTACAACCTACAGTCAGCCGAGCAAGCACAGCGTGTGCTGCCATAATAGGACAATAATGTGTAGAATATTATAATATTAAGAAGGTGGTTATAACATCTGGAGCAGGACTTTTCCATTATACAGTTCTAACTTCCATTCATTCATCGTCACGGCGAAGTCGTCATAGCGCGGCTGTTGTTGTTTTATTTTACTGAATCATTAGAATCATTAATTCATCTTCTACCGCTTTATTCTACACATGAAGGTCGCGGGGGGGGGGGGGGGGGGGGGCAACTGATGTGGGGCAAAAGGTGGGGTCACACTGTGGACGGTCCCTCACAGGCCACAACAAGCATCCACTCTCACGCTCAATTTAGAGTGTCAGATGTTTGTAGACTGTGGGAGGAAACCTGCAGAACTCAGAGAGAACCCACGTACACGGGCAGAGAGGTGAAGGCGAGAGTGCTAACTACTACACCATCAGTTAATTAAAGACATCTGTTCACAGAATCGTTCAGTACCACAGTTACCACAGGTGTGGCAAATAGAACAAAGGTAAAAGTAATGAAGGCGGGACTTGTAGAGGAAGTAGCTGATCTGCAACAAGAGAAGACAAAATAAATGTCAAACTAAAACCAGAAGTGGCACAGAATGAACATCACTGGACAGATAAAAATGTAAAATCTGATATAATCCAAAACTCCTAACTATATATTACATGCTTCACTATGCACAGGCTGTAAAAATGTAAATTAAAATCAGCAAACGCATTTTAGCTGAGCCAGCTGAGAATGATGTCTTTGAAATGACTCAGCACAAACGTGTTGTTAACAGCTTCATATTTCATAAATGGTCTAAAATAACTATATCAGACTAATATCATCGAGTTTGTGATATCGGTATCGGTACAAAAAGGTGGTATCGTCCCATCCTTACTTCAGTTTGAGACAGTCTGTAAAAATGTAAATAAAAATCATTTGAGCTGAGACGAGATGTTTCAGCTCAAATGTGAACTTTGAACTTGTAGGTGAAAAATCATCAATTCTTAACAATTAAAAGATGTAAAATGAGTGAATCAGAACGATGCTGGTATCTGTAGATCCCTGTTGTGATTTCAGAGTTCCACCTGATGTCACCCTGATAAAGCAGTTTTTATAATGCATCATTATAATCCATGTACATGTTTTAAAAATAACACAAACTAAAAGTGCACTAACTGGCTTCCACTATTACACAGCTACTTTAGTATGAGCACGGTGGAGCTGGAGCTCAGATCTTCCCACTCATGGAAATGGATTTCACAGCAGAGACAGAGACGATGAGAACGTCTGTCTGTGTCAGCACACTGATACCCTCCACTGAGGGTGGGAGGAGGGGAACTTTTCTTAGTTTGTGTGTGTGTGTGTGTGTGTGTGTGTGTGGGGTGGGGGGTTGGGCCCATAGATCTTACTTTGATCAGTCCAGTCCAGGCCATATACAGCAGGTGAGAGCTTCTGCAGATTAATGTTCTACTATCGATAGATCCATTTGGCTGTGTGGATAAATGGCACCTACAGTGTCCACAGTTTTTCTCTAACCGCTGATACAGTGCCACACACACACACACACACACACAGAGGCATTCATCAAAACAGCAGTAGACCGCTGTCGATCAGCAGAGTCACAGAGTCAGAATAACGATGAGGTGGAGGGAGCATGGACACTTCAGGGCTCCTTCTCACCGCAGCACAAACGCACAGAGACGGCGTGCGATACAAAAGTGACATCACAACCTCCATGCCAAATCTGCATCTTATTGAGTAGGGGTCTTATTGAGCATTGACGTAGGGGTAAGCATTGTTGCCTTGCAGCAAGAATGCTGCCAGTTTGGTTCCTCGTTCAGCCGGGGGCTTTTCTGTGTAGGTGATGCACTGTATGAATGTGTGCTGTAAGTCAGTGTGAGTCATGAAAGGTCATTAACCCTAAGTAGCAATAATTGTGCAGAAGTCACAAAATGTGTCATAAATATGAGCCAAGTGAACTTTGAACTGTGACGTATTCCCAAATGTCAAAAATGAAGTCCGATTTTAAACATTTTGAGTAGGTTTTGTTTATATAGTTGGTGAAAATACATTTTTTGTCTAGGTTGTGCTGAAAAAAAGGATATAAGAAACTCTTCTAGCCTCTGTATATTCTGTGCGTTCTAAGCGTTAAATATAAATAAATAAATGAAACTTTTAATTTTCAGTTTTGTAATCAAGTTTTAAATTGTACGTGCGATAGATTTTAAGAAATAAAAACAAAGCCGTGGCATCTAAATGATGTGACCTCGTATTGTAATAAAACACAATAATAAAACAAACATATTGTCACTCCTCCGCCCTCTAACACCATCATGTTGTGTCTGACTCTGTGTCGTTTCCTCTTCCCAGCTGACTGTCCTGCAAATGCTCTGTGTGTGTGTGTGTGTGTCTCCATACATGTCCTGCAGCAGTGTTAATTAGCAGAGGCCAGATGGGTGAGGTGATAGCGTGTTACTGCATTCTGTGCGTCACTAACAAGTGTTGACACACAAACCTTCGAAAAGCAAAAATGCATCCGTGTGTATTTTAGGTAAAGAATCTGGCGAGCAGGCTTAAAGATGCAGTGTGTAACATTTGACAAAAAAAGCAGCGGACAGTTTGTGTTTTAAAGCAGAAACTTACTTTGTAACTGAAGAACATCATCCTCTCCGGTATGTGAAGGCCACCACAGTTCCCTGGTGTGCACGGGAAAGGGAGGAGTTTGTCAACATCTGCATTCTTCCTACAAGGTCAATCAAATTCTTACACCGAGGACCTTTAAAGCTGCAATAGGCAAGATCACTGGAAATACAAATGTTTGGGGCTCACAGCGCTCTCTCTCCTGGTTTCATGTTCAACAAATCACTCAAGGCAATCTCTCCATATCTGAGACACTCTGTTGTATTGTGTTTATTATACTTTTACACTGCACTTTTTGCCATTATTCGATATGCCGATATATTGGGAGTGCATGGGCCAATAACTGATAACTGATCATATCTTGGCGTGTCTGCCAATATCCCATAATACCCAATATCAGCAAATACTGAGCCAATAATATCGTAGATCCCAGCTTTTTAGGTTTCTTTGCAGTGTAGGCAGTTGTTAGCGGTGGAGGAGTAGCAATAAAAGCACAGAGTGGAACTTTATTACCGACTTATATTCCGCTATATTATGTACATATATATTTATATTTATATGTGTGTATATATATTTATATTGATATGTATATATCAATATAAATATATATATAAAAATATATTTATAAATTTACATATAAATATATATATTTATATATGTATATATACACATATACAGTATATATATATTTATACATATATATAAATATACATATTTATATTTATATATATGATTTAGGGTTATTTTAGCTACTTTCCTTTGAAAGTAGTTGGCAACACTGTGTGTGTGTGTGTGTTAACATGCATGTTGATAGTCCGACTAAGACAATAATTCAGTTTTCTTAATGTCATGTTAACTCGTTAGTCGGACTAACATACCTGGATAATGCGAGTCATAGTCCGATTACTCCAGCATGTATACCCTTAGTCGGACTGGAGTCAGACTGCACATGCACCATTTCCTAAGTAGAAGGAGACGAAGTATGAGCTGCAGCGGTGACAACACAGCAACCACAGGAGGAAGATTAACATAAACAAGGCCAATAAATCCGTTTTCTTCTTCGCACGTATGCTGGGACTCTGCAAGCTGTCCAGGTGGTCGGACTACAGCCTTAGCTGGATTAAATTGTGCATGTAAATGTACTGACTGGTTGGACTAGTAGACCAATAATAGTTGTCACTCTCTGATCAATAACGGCCCAAAATAATCCATCCCACTGTACCTTTAAGACTGGCTTTGTTTCCGACACACACACACACACACACACACACACACACTTACATAACATGAACCATGCAGTGCAGATGTGCCCTTATTTATCTATTTTGGGTAAAAGTTACATGTTCCATGCTCCGTCTACAGATGATTAGGCAGCACAGCTGCTGCCATTTGAAATCCTTGATTTCCGTCTGAATATTCATCCCCTTCTTTTATGCCCGTTGCTATTTCTGGTACCTTGATGCAATGTATTTTTGGCAGGCAGGAGCTCAAAGGGCGACAGCGTTGCGAGACAGGAAGATAAATGAGCAGATAGATCACAAAGTATCAAAGTCATTTTTCAAGCTCTCCAAAAAAATGGCGTGGGCAGAAAGAGAGAGAGAGAGAGGGAGGTCTAGACGGAGGTAAAATGAGGTTTCTGTATTCATGATGTTAAGCTCTCTTATACGCACTGCAGTAGCCTTTCACTTGCTCTCTCTCACTCTCTTTTTTTTGTCCCCTGCACTCCTCTGATCAGCTTCCTCAGCAAGTTGCCACTGTATCTCCCCCCCCCCCCCACACACACACACACACACACACACACAAACACAGTGACCTTGACAGACAGCAGGGAAACACGCTGGGGGCATAAGTTGCTCTTTGACTCTTAATCAGTGATTCAGGATCTGAACAAGCAGTGCTTACCATAGATGCAGTGTAATCACAAGGTGAGATGAGCAGAAGTGCAGCGTGTGCAGTATCGCACTCTGTCACACAACCTCTGCAGCTCATGCAGCTCATGCAGCTCATGCAGCTCATGCAGCTCATGCAGCTCCTGCAGCTCATGCAGCTCATGCAGCTCCTGCAGCTCATGCAGCTCCTGCAGCTTCATCTCAAATACAAACCACAGCAACTTCACTTCTGCCTCTCAGTACCAGACCGGCTGTTCTACTGAGACAATGATGTACGCTGTCACTCGCTCATTTTTGGGGGGTTAAGCAAATAACATGACTTTTACTGGCATGACATAGCACCTATGCACCAGTAGAGGGCACTGGATGGCCACAACTGGCTGCGATGTCCCTGTTTTGATTGTTTTGAAAACAGGAAACTCAGCCATCACATCATACTGCTATTAAGAAAAACAGATGTGGATAATAATTCCATTTAGAGAGGAAGTTCAACAATAACAGTCAGAATGACCTCAGTGCTGATATGACACCCTCTGTTGTGCTTTTAAGGTCTTAACCTTACTATGTAAAGTGCTTTGAGCTAATGTGTTATGAGCTGGTGCAATACAAATAAATCAGTTCAATCTGAAAAGCCATAAAGTCTTATGAATGCAGGACACTCAAGCCCCATAAATGTGAAGTTATGTCAGTGTGAACGTCACACTCCCTTTACTTCCCATTACTTTGATGCCTCTGCTGCAAGGATGTATTTTTAGGTTAAGCGTGAGTACAACTTTAACACAGGGACACAAAGCTGACGTGAAAACTTCCAGGTTTTATTTATAGTCGTGTCAAAAATAGAAGAAGAAAAAAGGCCAGAAATAAAGTCAGATGTTGTTTTTGGGATCTTTTAACTCCATTTATATCAAGAAAGCAGCACAAAGTTGTTCTCATAGGGATTATTTTGTGACTCTGGTATTTCAATTAGTTTGGACTTACCTGAGTGATATTAAGATACCAAACAAGGCAGCTCGTGTGTCCCTGCCAGCTCAAAACGCTAATTTTCTCACTTTATAACGTCAGGTTTCATGTCGATCTGTAGACACGTTACTATGCTGTGTGTGTGTGTGTGTGTGTTTGCTGTTTTAAATGAAATCACTTGTTTTCTCTTGCTTGTTTTCACTGAGAGCGAGCCTCTGTGGGTCAGGCTGATTCTCAGCAGGGGGCACACACGACGCAGTCAGCACTGAATACGTGTCAGTGACAGGAAGTGACGTCACCCATAAGAATCCAATACTTTTATTTTGAAGCCTCGAGATTCACGATTTGGCTGAATCCAGCTGTCAATCACACTGGCGTCCACTCATGTGTGCTGTACTTCATCTGTTTTCCTCTAAATACATCCAATATTCACAAGATTTACCGTAGAGTCATTGATCTGCTGAGGAAGACCTGAAACTAAATGTGTACCACTTATATCAATTAGGTGGAATATTTTTGCAACTAGCAACCTGTAGGCTATTTAATATATTCTTACTGCCTGTTACCTTTGACCAGCAAAGTAAAAAGAAAAATAAATAAAATAAATTTTTATATACAGTCAGTAACTTATTATTATATAGAATGTTTGGGAAACACTGACTTATACAACTACACTTCAAAAAAACCTAAAGTGGCACTTTAAATTGTACTCAAATATCAGAATATTTCACAGTATGATTCTAATATTAAGTGCTGTAAATATTCCTGTCATTGGTTTTCTGTTGTATTAAAGCCTCCGACCACTAGTCAGCAGCAGGTGTTGGGAACTATCCATAAAACACTTTTTTTAATTTAATTTTTTATTTTACAAGAGGTTTTCTTAAAGTTATGATGGGAGTATTCGGGCCACGCTGAAGACAAAAGATGTTTATTGTGCAATATTATGCCTCAACTATATTCTTATGAATGTTAAGACTTTATTCTTGAGAGCTTAAATATGTGTCTCCTCAGTATGGCCCTAATACATGGTATAATAGATCGACCTCTTTTCAAATGTAAATCTTTATTTGTGATGTCCTGTTTGATGTTGACTGACTTACTGTGAAGATGAAGCTGCTCTGTGGATTTGAATCTTTAGGTTACCTGCGTATGAGGTTCTCTGATGAATGCTCTGTGTGTGTTCAGACAGACAACATGCTGACCTTGGTGTTTCCTTGTAGGGAGAGGTACAGCTCAGAGGTGTATGTGCTGAGGCACCTACACGGCTTAAACACACACTACCTGCACCCCCAGCAGCCTCACACTCTATGTGTGCGTGTGACTCCATGTCATCATCAGGTATTCCACCAACACACTCTCCACATGGATACACTGCACACTCCTGTAGGTCATCCAGCAATAACTCTGTGGCAGGTGATTCCAACTGACCTGCCTTGACCGGATGAGGTCTAAATCTGATTTACCCATATGTTTTATTACCACACAAGTCATAAAAAAAAAAATACAATTCTACAGCTTTAAATTGAAACAGTGATTCCATGACTGTGGGATATTTTCCCATGAAGGAATAAACTGAAAATGTTCATTCTGACACTGAAGAATTACATGTAATACATTTTTAACAGGGCTGCAACTAATGAATATTTTCATGATTGATGAATCTGTCCATTGTTTTCTCAATTCATCGATGAGTTGTTTGTTCCATAAAATGTCAGAAAATGTCATAAATGTTTCCCAAACCTGGAAATGATGATGTTCTCAAGTGTCAAAAATATTCACTTTTAATGATACCAATAAATATCCACATAAGCTTTTAATTACTGGGAAAAAAAACCATCACTCAAACTGACAAATCAATCATCAAAATAGTTGACAATTTATTTCAATCAATCAATAATGGAATAATTGTTGCGGCCCTGCCAGCTAATAACCTGTTAGAGTTCTGCGTTTTTTTTTTATTGTCAAGCCATTTTGCCTGTGTTGAATGAATATAGCTGAGATTTGCCAGAGGATATACATTTAGAACTGATATTTAAGATTTTTACAGCAGTTTTTGTGGAGGTGACTTTTTCTGCCGCTTGGAACAAATGAGTCAGTTTTTTGTTGTTGTTTTTTAAATATGACACTGCAAAAAAACAAACAACCAATAACAGCCCTAATAATAATTACAATCAAATTCTCCTTAAAATGTATTCACTGAAAATTATAATTTTATTTTATTGTATTTACAGTGGAATTGTGTTAACATACTGGCCTTTAATGGGTTAAAATATCACAAATATAATGAATATTTGATATGTAGGCTGAAGTAGTTTTAAAAGATTGACTCAAGAAAAATATGAATATGTAATGTTTTTATCGCAGTTTTTGGGAAAGTGACATTTTGTGCCACTAGGGACAAATTAGTGAGGATATTCTTAAACTCGTAAGGGTTAAAATGACAACAACTGAACTATTCCTTTAAAACCAGCGCCTGAGCTCACGTCGGCACATTGTGACCAGTTGTGTCGCACTTTACCACATCACACAGTGTGGTGTTGTTTACATTGGTTAACACATGTTCAGAGACGCCGCCGCCGCTGCTGCAACTAAATATAACAAACGCTGTCACCAGGGAAGGAAACAGGAAATGTCGTGCTGTCGTAGTTAGAGAGAGAGAGAGAGAGAGAGAGAGAAAGAGAAAGAGAGAGAGAGAGAGAGAGAGAGAGCGAGAGAGAGCACGAGAGAGAGAGAGAGAGAGAGAGAAAGAGAGAGCGAGAGAGAGAGAGAGAGAGAGAGAGAGAGAGAGCACGAGCCCACAGTAGTTGGACGGACCTCCCTCTTCCCTGTGAAGCTGCCGCCGCTGGTCCGCGCGCCCGCAGGCAGGAAACACCAGCGACTGACAGCGTCGAGGGCGGAGATAATGTCTCATTAGAGCAGCCGAGCAGCGCGAGCACGACAACTGACCGCTGCCTCAACTCACACTTGGATTCTCTGCGGAACCGCGACGACGCAGCCGCTGTCCGCCTCTGAACCGAGGAGAAGCGGAGAAGATGCCGGTGAAAGGCGGCGGAGGAAGAATGGTCTCGTACCCGAGCAGGAGCGAAAATGTCGGCGTAAGTGACGAGGCTGTGTGTGTGTGTGTGTGTGTGTGTTTGACATGTGTGACGTCACAGTCTTCACCGCTCCGCCACGACGCGAACGCGCCGGAGTTTGTGCTTTGTTTTCGCTGAGAGTGTGTTGTGTGTGAAAGTGTCAGTGAGGCGCGTGAAGGCCAGCCAATGGTCCGCGCGTCAGTGTGACACCTGTTGTGCTGCACGAGCTCCAATAGAGACGCACGTTACGCGGCTGACGTCATGTTTACTCTGCCGCTGCGGTTACATTCACATCGTGGAAGTTGAAAAACTGGAATCACCTCTTTGTTTACGGTGACATCACCTTCTGTGAAGGTCACTGGATGCTATAGAAGTGTATTGTTGCCATGGCCCCCATTTTCCCTTTCACCCCAACCTGTCCAGGCAGATGGCCGCACATCTTTGTGTCTGGTTCTGTCAGAGATTTCATCCTGTTCTCTCCACTGATGCTTGCTCAGTGTGTGTCTCTGCTCTCTGTAGTGTTGTCTACGTGCAGGGCCTTATAGGGATTATGGATAATATGTTTATATAATAAAGAACAACCTATTTGTTTGCCTTTTTTTTGGCCCTAATTTTTCCCCTTAAACAGCAAAAAAAATTTCGAAGTTCATACTCTTTACACTTTCATAAGCAGCTATTATCATAAATGAAGTGATTACCTGACTGAGCTCTGTCACCTGAAACCTGCGCACGCCTTCACAGCATTCACGTGCCTTCGTGGAACGAGTAGTGCAGCGGAAACCTATTTTCCCAGTGACAAGAAATGCTATTTTCTGATTGGCTGATAGGTTGCTAATTCAAGACAGTTGTATGAATGAACTATGCAGAGCAACAAGAAATGTCATGTGTGGAAATTCGATGCACATGCGTTTGTTGTTGTTGTTATGACCGTTACACTATTCTTATTTTGCGCAACGGTCCTCAATTGTGCGTGTCGGCCACAAATCATAGGGTAACGGGCCGCCACCCTAAAATGCGCTAGCTAGAACCCTGGTGGTATCGTAAAAATACAGTATGTCGTCTGAAACTGTCGGGGACTAGGTGAGCTCCGAAAGTAAAAAAAGTGAAAAATAGAACCACACTTGCAAAGCTCTACTTTAAATCTTTAGTCTGTATTAAAATGTTAAATAAAATTGTATTTATTGTCCTGTATTTATGCCGTTCCTCCAGGATTACATTACATTACATTACATTACATTACATTACATGACGTCTCATTTATCCAAAGCAACTTACAATTAGTGCATTAATGTGGACACAAAAGTCAGTGTTATTGTTTAATAGTAAAAAATAAAAACTCTAGACTCTAGAAACAAACATTAGACTCTGATGAGAACAGTTGAACATTGAAGCATGGGCCAGAATAATGAATTGGACAGATAAACTAAACAGGTGCTGTGGTTATGTTATCTATGGCAAATAAAAGTGCTCGGCTCTTCAGAGATGGCAACATGTATGGGATTTATTTATTTTGAGCAGGTGATTGACATACGTCAAGTTTGAGCTAAATATTCAGCTTATTACTCGATTGGCATTTACAAATGAGTGTAATTAGGCCTATTTATACTCCATTTTCATCTGTTTTACATCCGTCCGTCACAAACATTATCTCCGTCATTACGCTCACCTCCGAGCGTCCGTCATCGTAAACTCTCCTGTGACGTGTGAGATGAACGCACAGTACGGACGAAAGGCCCCGTTCCGTCTCCGGCTCCGTCTTTTGTGTAGAGCATAAATGGGTCTTAAGTCTCGCTCCTTTTCAACAAAGAGACAAATGTATGTTTGGCTTCACTGTTCACTGGACAGCATCATCACCTTCTCAGACATAAGTGGCTCTGTAGTGTCAGTGCTCCATGATTCAGTGGCGTTGTGTTAGTGATTGTGTTCATTGTTGTGTCTTCTGCCCATCGAGGCCAGTTCAGTGTGAGTGACTCACAGTCACACACTGTTACAGTGACTGCTACAGTCACACATGATGAAAACACTGCACTGTTCATGCTCCTCTTTCTCAGGAATAATATGTTATTTTACTGACATGTGTTGTAACTTCACTGTGCTGATGACTGGATGTGCCTGTGGTAACATAATGGCACTGTGATGAATGTTTCTCCACATCATAGGTTTTATCTACGAGTATTAGATGTTCTTAGATTTATATGGGAAACACTGATCGGTCATATTTACACAGATATGACGGCATAGTTTGTTTTTGCTGTGACGTCAGAGAAGAAAGGCAACATGACTGAAGAAAGACGTCACAGCGGTGTTTTAGTTGAGATTAAATCCCAGACTAAAGTATGTAATCTCTTGTTTGATACAGACTTCTGTGAGACAGAAAAGACTCTGATAAAGCTGTGAAAGTTTGATTCTTTCATAAGTTTAACTGGCAGATTCTTTCAGCTCTGTAAAATCTGTAGTCAGTGTTGTAATGGTACAAAGTACAAATACTACAAATATAACTTTTACTTTTACTCCGATACATCTTTGTTACTCGTTACGACAAAATAAAAGTTGAGTTGGTGACGTAATGCCTGTTTGTTGTCACTAGTTGTTTTTAGCGGCACCCGCTGTTAGCCGCTCAGCTGTTAGCCGCAGATTTCGGCTCCAAGTGGACTTAAAACACAGCAGCGGCTCGTTGTTTACCGTGTCCGACACCGAGAATCTGGTCTCCTGTCTCCGGGTTTCTGGTCTCCTGTCTCTGGGTTTCTGGTCTCCTGTCTCTGGATAGTGAGTTTCATCCCTCAGCAGTCAGCTGAGCAGCCAAACGGTTTTGTCTCCAGTTGACATATACATAAAGTACATTTTATATCATAAAATGACTTTTGATACTTAAGTACTGTATGTAATGTCAGGTACTTTAAGACTTTTACTCAAGTAATATTCTAAAAAGTCTGCAGGTAGTCCAGTGGCAGTTGCAGTAAAACTCTGTGCTGGGTGTTGCAGTGTGAACTCTTTCCCTGTGTTTTTGTTAAACTTCCACTCAGCCAGTCCTTTTCACCTGAGTGTGAACATTGAAGTGGAGTGAAACTAAAAAGAAGACTGTTGGACTGTTGTGTGAGCTGTGGGTCACAGGTACAGTTGGCAGGATCAACTACGGTGGTGTTTGCATACCAGGAAGGATGTTGCTGGGAAACACTTCATTTATTCCTCTCATGTTCGGTTCCTCTCACGCTGCTGCAGAGACATTTCGGCACAAAATGGTGGCCCAATGACCCAATAAAGGATTATTCTACAGCTATGAAAACCAAATGATTTGAATTTAAAAGCAATTCTAAACTTACAAACATACTTATGGTTAGTGTGTTCAATGTCTGCCAATTAAACCCGTTCTTATAAACTACACAAACACAGCCAGGTCTTTATAATGCGCTTCCACTTTTTTACTTCCGGGTTCTTAACGTCACATGTTATTATCATGTTATCATTTGAAATGACTGTTGACTGTGTGTTTGTGTGTGTGTTCACTTTTATTTGTTACTTCTTTAGGACGTTTTATAGCATAAACACTGACCATGTCATGACCAGTAGTCCTCATGGAGACCAAAACCTGGTCCTAATGAGGCAGAACTAAGAACTAATATTTGAATTGTGGTCAGTGTATGGTTATAGGGTTAGGCATTCATTTACATTATAGACCAGAGGTGGTGTTATTCATTTAATGATGTACAGATCTAAAAACACTACGAAGCTGTTGTGTGACAGTCCAGATATTCCCTGACCCCCCCGAGAACTGTGCTACATGAGCTTTGACAGCTGCTGGGTGTGGCACAACGATAAAATTCCTGCGTGTGTCTCGCTATCTTCCTCCCGGAGCATGTGTGCATGCAGGCTCCGCCCCCTCTCGCTGGGGAATAGGTTCACAGGCCGAGGGCGTGGCACACTGTTGAAACTCGAGCTGAAATCAAGGATGTTTGCTGTGGCTTTAAGTTTTAAGTGTGTGTGTGTGTGTGTGTGTGAACTGAACTGAACTGAGAACAACAAAGGGCAGATATTTTGTTTATTTCATTTGCCTCGTAATTGTTTAAAAGTTTTAAGCTAAGAGAAGAAACATCTAAATATTTTGTTTATTATATTTAGTGTGATCAAACCAACAGCAATCCTTCTACACTTACACAAATCAGGGATTTTGTAGGATTATAATCAGGTGTGTGATTAACCCTTTATACCAAACGGGTGCTGAAACAGAAACAGCTGTGTTAGAGGTTTAAATCAACGTGAGACATAAAGAACTTGTACTACATCAGGATGAGTTAAAAGTTGAAGTGTCTGGCTGTTTGACTGCGGAGCAGGTGGATGTACAGTAACGAGTGTCTGCAGGCTGCGGTGAGGAACGGTGGAGGTTCCTTGCAAGTTCAGGGCTGCATTTCTACTAATGGAGTTGGGGATTTGGTCAGGATTAATGGTGAGGAAGACGAGCAGCTGCTTATCCATCACACAATAACATCAAGGAGACACAGATATGGATTTTTCTTCTCTTGGCTCATTCTGCATTTTGTACATTGATAAAAAGAAAGAAGTACAGTTGATATTTGTGAAAGCATTTTCCACACATGCCTACATCTTTTGCACAGGACTGTCTGTCCTCACACGTGTCGGCATTCTTGTCCTCGGCTGAAGAGCTGGCAGCATTTCAGCCCGCTGGGATTGATATGCTTGTCTCATGCAACTCAACGACATGTCACTGAGCACAGTCTCACTCAGCTGTTTCACTCTCACTGAGCGTCACGAACATGTCCACGTCCACGTCCACGTCTGACTGATTATTTTTGGAGATGAAAGCAGCATTTCTTAGTTGAGCTGATGAGAATATCCACTCTGAAGTGAGAGAGTGTGGTGATAGTGTGGTTATTTGAGGTACTGACACATTATCAGTGCTGACTTCAGTGTTCACTCCTCAGCAGGGAACCAACCTGACACCATCATGGCTGCCATGGCCAACACATTTTAGCCACTGAACTGAAGGAACACCTGCTAAAACCTGGATTTCTGACTGGAAACAGGAGCTGCTGCTCTACTGCGACTTGATCTGTTAAGTTTTTGTCACTGAGGTCGATCTGAAACACTGAAGTCACAAAATAACACTTTTAAACTCACTGATGGAGGCAGCTTGTTACACAGAAGTTGACAAGCACATTTAACAACATTACAGGATGTGTTTATTTCAACTAAAGACAAATATCCCAAAATACTGACCTGATACAATATACTTGTCTTTGACACCAGGACACCTCCACTGGGACAGGAGACCAGACGACACATGAACAAAACACCGGGTTTACCAAATCATTTTGAAATGATTTTGAAATTGCACGTAATCCACTCTGCACATGCAAATATTGCACACGCCCAGTGGTAAAAACACCCGACGCTGCTGTTTTAATGGACTTACCAGTGACCTGACATGGCATTAAGTAGCTTAGGATGTAGCAGCTACTTAATCCATGTTTGCACAACTTCATTCAGGGTGGTAACTTGTTCTTCTTCTTCTTCTTTTGAACTTCTGAAGTTGTTAATACAGATGAAAGGTGATAGCTTCTGTGTAGTAAACTTCATTTACTGCAGAGTAACTTGTAGACCATCGCTAATGCAGCCTGTTTAAACTGTTTACTGACTGATTACAACATGGGACGTCTATGAACACATGTGCACATGAAGGTGCCACACAAACACCCTGAACTTGGAGCTTTTAGAAAACTTTGAGTAGTTTAATATTGTGATGTTTAAATGATCACATAATGTTTAATGGTGTGGTTCTTTGACGTGCTGTATTTAAGCCTCTGACCACAGATAAACATGTGACCTCGGCCGTGCGAGTCCATCCACTGAGTCGACAACAGTTCCTGACTGTGGAAAAAAAAGAAGATATAAACAGTTTATATTTAGATCCAATTATCACTAAAAGGCAGGAAGACCTATTTGAATCAGCGCACCAGGGGACGGTGCGCCATCATCTCACTTAAAAGTGCATGTGGTTTATTTATTTATTTATTTTGTGGTGATGTGATCCTGAGGTTAACTGTGCCGTGGGCCTGACACGGTGCTGATGCTGCGATAGAACCCAGCCCTGCCTGAGTGTGGCTCACTGGACCTTTAACAGATCATTCCATTATATAGTCCTTTAATATTTAAGATTTGTGCAGCTATTCCTCTTAGGATGCACAAAGCGTTATCCATAACCAGTTAATGTCTAACCTTCTAACCTTAACCATAATTTAGATTTGGTCTAAAACCTGACGAGTTTCTCAGAAATTCCATTTTTGTTTTGGTTTTGTTTTTTGAAAGAAAATGTCCTAAAAAGGTAACAAATACAAGAACACACACACACACACAGCAGCTCTTTCCTGTTTAGTTTGTGTCTTAGTAATTACAGTGTTTCATTTTACAGATTAACATCTGAGTGGAAACAGGAAAAACTTCCCTGAGAACAAGCACATCCCAAAAGTTAGGGATAAAAAAACTACTTTATTTGACATATTGAGATATGAATAGTTTATATTACTCTTTTTGAATTTGCATCAAACAATAGAATTGATTTGTGATATGAAACGGCCGTGTTAAACAATGGTGTGTGTGTGTGACAGTGTTGGTGATGCTGAAGTGAATGAGCTGTGAAAACATCATGACTCACTCGTCCCTTATTTACATATGACTCATGTGACAAACACAGCCGTTTATGCAGGTCCTCAGCACGTCTCCAGGGCTTTAACATTTCAATTCTAATGACTTTAAAGGTCTCAATAAGGTCTCAATTCCTCACATTACGTGAGAACAGTCGTGTGTGTGTGTGTGTGTGTGTGTGTGTGTGATTCCACTGCTAAAACCTTCAAACATGTCATGACCTGGGCAACGGTGGAGCAGTGGTCGTGCGAGTTGTCTTTCAACAGGGAGGTTGCTCCGCTAGTGTACACGCCGATGTGTCCTCGGGCAACACACTTTACCCCACGCTGCTCCTGACGGCTGTGAATGTGCACATGGATGTGCTGTATGAATGTGTGAGCAGCTGTGAGTGAGTCAAACACTAGGAAAACTCGATATAAACACACAGCGTTTACTCCTAATAAATCAATGTATGAGGACCTACTGTACTAATACAGTCATAGTGGTTACTTGTGGTTTTTTTGTAGTTTTGTTGTGGTTTTGTCGTGGTTTTGCTGTGGTGTTGTTGTGGTTTTGCTGTGGTGTTGTTGTGGTTTTGCTGTGGTGTTGTTGTGGTTTTGCTGTGGTGTTGTTGTGGTTTTGCTGTGGTGTTGTTGTGGTTTTGCTGTGGTGTTGTTGTGGTTTTGCTGTGGTTTTGTTGGGGTGTTGTTGTGGTTTTGCTGTGGTTTTGTTGTGGTGTTGTTGTGGTGTTGTTGTGGTTTTGTTGGGGTGTTGCTGTGGTGTTGTTGTGGTTTTGCTGTGGTGTTGTCTGGGTGTTGTCGTGGTTTTGCTGTGGTTTTGTCGGGGTGTTGTCGTGGTTTTGCTGTGGTGTTGTCTGGGTGTTGTCGTGGTTTTGCTGTGGTTTTGTCGGGGTGTTGTCGTGGTTTTGCTGTGGTTTTGTCGGGGTTTTGCTGTGGTGTTGTTGTGGTTTTGCTGTGGTGTTGTTGTGGTTTTGCTGTGGTTTTGTCGCGGTTTTGCTGTGGTGTTGCTGTGGTTTTGCTGTGGTTCTCAGTTGAAACACACGCAGGGAAAAGTTGCTCCCGCTACAGGAAATAGTCTGCAAACCTCTTCCTGTCATTCTAGAGATAACGTCTTGTGAGTCACATTCACTCACAGGAAACAACAACCCCCTCAATCACACACGCACACACACACACACACGCACACACACACACACACACACACACTCACACACGCACACACGCACGCACGCACGCACGCACGCACGCACACACACGCGCGCGCTCATTGTCCTTCCTCCATGTTTGACAAATACAGTCATGTTGTGCTCTCCCTAACACCTGAGATTTTCTCCACATTTCTATTTAATGTTGGGTATCATTTTGTCCTTTTGACTTTTCCTGGTTTTAAAGGCTGTTGCAGTGACAATAATCATATTTATTATAGTGAATAATTAAGTGAAATACACATAATCTACATTAAAGCAGAACTATGCAGGATTTTACCCACATTTAGCAGCTTCAGAGTCACTGTGATGGTTGAATGTCTTGTTGTGGGGAGACTGGAGGCCGCCTCCACGCCCCCTACTATATCTGCTAGTGGAAAAATAGTCTTGCAAGTTCAGGGACCGCTGACCCAGAGCCCTCAGAACACACACGCACACACACGCACACACACTCCCTGGCCATGCACCAGCTTATAAGATCAAGGCAGCGATATTTGAGTTATTTTAGACGTTGATTATGGCAGAGGAAGAGGAAACGACTCTCTGATAGAGCGACGAGCCACACACGAGTAAACGTCGGCTTTTTCTTAGTAGAATAACAGAAGAATGCAAACATGGCTTGTGTTCCCAGACTCTGGTGCACATGGTCAGGAGAAGGAGAAGGAGAAGGAGGCGGGAGTTTTCACAACAGTAAGGATAAAGTTGTTGTCGATGGTTGATTGTCGTAAAAACACTGTATGTACTCCACAGAGAAAAAGGCGGAAAAGTGACGGGATATTGACCGAATATTGTATATATCTGTAAAACTCAACAACATT
Source organism: Solea solea (assembly GCF_958295425.1). Classification (NCBI taxonomy): domain Eukaryota; kingdom Metazoa; phylum Chordata; class Actinopteri; order Pleuronectiformes; family Soleidae; genus Solea; species Solea solea. The sequence goes on along the minus strand of NC_081141.1, from coordinate 1,144,808 downwards.
ACATTTAAAAGAGTCATATTATTTGTGTTATAGCAGAATTGGACCATATTTATAGCCTATTTCATTGTTTCAAACACATGTAAAAAGTTTAAAATCCATAAAATTCTGCTTGTTCACATTTTAGAGCCCCTAAAATAGAGAAATATAAAAACCCTGCTGGTTTAGTCTGAACAGGCTCTTTGGAAACAGCCTCATTCTTCATCAGCTGTGATGAACACATGCTTTGACGTCATGTGGAGGTTTAGCTCTGCTCTCTCTGTTCAGCATTTCTCTTTCTGCTCAGTCGTCCTCTCAGAGGAGGATTCGGCTTCCTGTTTACTCTCCATTTACTCTGATCTGCCCCCAAACTATTTCATTTCTGGTGTCCTTCATTGGTGATAATAATGTTTACAAAGGTCTGCAGTCATCACATTAATAAACACATAGTGTAGTGATAAAATGGAATAAATGTTTTAACCAAAATAAGATGTTATGGTTAGGTCAGAGTTATGAAACTATTCTTCAGTGGCTTTATTTGAGTGTTTTTTTACTCAAACTCAGGATTATATGAAGACTTTATCTTATCGGTTATCAGAATCAGCCTTGAGAAGCAAGACGTTATCGTGTGTGATCTGTACCAGGTGATGTTTGATGTGCAGTTACTGTGATGTGAATGCAGGACTGACTGAGTATAAACTCTGTTCAACAGTGTTTGATGTCAACACAGCTCACGCTGGAGGAAACTGGTTCCCATGACCTTGTGTTTGTGTCTCAGTGTGTGTGTGTGTGTGTGTGTGTGTGTCGTTGGCGTGTGCATGAATGCCCAGTGTGTGTGTTTGTTTTCTTCAGCTCTGTGTTGTGTGACATGTCACAATATCATCATTGTTATGATTCAGTCATGAGCAGCTCAGGCTGCAGAGACTCACACAGGCTGGGATTATTATCAGTAGACTGTTAATCTGCTGTGTTACCACTGTTTACCACATTTGTTTAAGACAGTTTTGACAGATCTGATAACAGTTTGTCTGTTTCCGGGTTGACACACACACACACACACACACACACACAGAGAATTACAAACTAGTAACATATTTTTGAGGTCTGTTTGATCTTTTACAGTGGTTACAGTGTCCCAGGATGACAAAAGCCCTTTGGTGTATTATTGTTATGTATCTGCAATGCACATGCATAGATTTATGTCTCAGGCTGCAGACTCTGTTGTAACTTGTCCTCACATTAGCACGTGTTTCAATAAACAAACGATAAAGCTCTGAAACATAAGCTGATTGATGCTCATAATAACCGTCGTCATGACAACATTTGACAAACATGTCATTTTTAGAATAGAAGCAGGTCGCAGTAAGAAAAACAAATGCAATAATAGAACAAAAACAATGTTTAAAGACTAAATATATAGTTTTATTATTCATTTTATTTAAAATGGCTGAACTGATTATTTCCATCTAAGAGAAACTTCTGTTAAATGGTTTGTGTGTACAAACTAAAATTATTCCAAATTATACCTGTTACAGTAACGATTAATTGTACCGATATTTGCCATTTTTTAATCTTCGGCATTGGCCAATTATTACAAATCTGTTCTGTTCTCAGACACATGAGAAGCTACAGTGCGTCACTAAAGCTGGATTTGATTTAATTATTCATTAATTTAATGATCCATGTATTTAATATTTAGTTAAATATACAGACCAAAAAATGATCGGCCGTCAACTGGACTTTTAACTGGAATGACAAAATAAATATTATAGTCTAACTTTGTTGTGGAAACTAAGTTAAAAATAGAGTTTATTTGTCACTTAAAATGTTTTTTAAAAATGTGGATCTCTTTGTTTTGGCAGACTTGTGTAATAATGTATCTTCAGGCTTTGACAGTTAGTGACATGCAGAATGACCTTGACCTTTGCAGTTGAGTTCTTGTTGAAATGACCTCGTCTCTGCACATCAGCTCACGTTCAGAGGCAGCAAAGCATGTGCTCACACGGGCACAATGTGCACCGTGGGCTGTGCATATTTTACCGTTTGAAGTCGTGTGTGTGCGTGTGTGTGTGTGTGTGTGTGTGTTCTTCAGCTCAGTGCTTCTGCTTTAATGTCAGAGGACTCATTGTTTTTCAGAGCTGTTTCATGCCTGCAGCTGCATTTCCACTCCAAAGCACTCACGCCACACTAGATATGATGTGCGTGTGTGTGTGTGTGTGTGTGTGTGTGTGTGTGTTACGCCTGACCTACTCTGATTAGTCGAAACACAAAATCAGATTGAAACCATGTTGGAAGTGGACGGTGATTGATGTTGGCCCTTTACAGCCTTAATGTGCATGAGGCCGTTTATCCGTTCACACCATGTCTCGGTCTGACTCTCTCTTCTGTTAATTCACAGTTGTGGTCAATTCAAAATATCAGAAAAAGCCAATGTTTGAATGGAAGTCTGTGGTAAAATGAGACTCTTCTCACTTGATTTATGTCCGTAAACTGTAAACATGGACAATCGATGCCTCCTTCTGTCTTGATATAAAACACATCACTTCCTGTGTGCAGCGTGGGAAAACGCAAGATCTAAACACAGCATGACTGAGAAACACTGATGGTGTTTTTCCATTTCCATTGGCTCCACTCTACTGGGTTTGGTATCAGGCTCGGGGTTTTCCATGACTGTAGAACCTCCTCACACAAACTTCAGATTCAGATTTACTAAATCAGTGAATTAAAAAGACGAGTTAAGTCAAGCTGAGCCGAGCCGAGCCGAGCAGTGTGGAGCTGATCGTCATGATCAGAATTGACTGTGACGACAGTTTGAAACTTTTAAAACAACAAAGCTTAAGAAGAAGAAGAGAGAGAGAGAGAGGAGAGTGAAGTTTAATCTTCCCGGAGCAGAGAGAGGCCAAAGCACACAGGGATTCCCTATCACAGCCTGTGACCTTTCATCAGTCAAGAGAAGCATGAGTCAGCAGCAGCAGCAGCAGCAGCAGCAGCAGCAGCTCTCAGTTACCTCACTGTCAGGAGACTGACGCTCATCACAAAGGCAGCATGCACAGTCGTCCATGTGTGCATACGCTAAATCAGTGGTTCCCAAAATCTGGGTCTGGACCCACAGATGTACGTGTGGGAATTTATTGGTTTTTCCAAACATTTAAACTGTTTCGGTTCGTTACGGTGTGGTTCATATTTTCTTGCATTTTCATTAGGAACAGTATCAAGCCCGAGCGAAGGGTACCAAAGAATGGAATGTGGTATTGGTACGGTCAGTAGACCGGCTCCGCCCACAACAGTCACTCCTCGCGATCAGTGTAAATATCCCATGGAGGTCGAGGCAGTCTGCTCTGGTACAAAGCTCGATGTCTTGTTGAGACAAACAGCCACAAACTGAGCAGGACGTCCTCCATCGTTGTCTGTTGTGTCGCCTTCAATGTCGTCGTTCATTGTCGTCGCACCGGTACGACACCTCTTTAAAAGTGGGAGGTGACTACACCTTACACTCAAATGAGATGAAGATGCAGTCTGGTGTTACTCAGGCTAAGTTGCAGCATTAGTTCAGTCAAACTGACCTTCATAACTAAGCACAGCTGCTATGGAAACTGTAATATTGCTAAATGGATGGATGTTGGATCTGTGAGTCTCATCTCCAGCATCCACTGCCCGGCAGCTGCTGTTGATGGACAACCATGAAGCACTGCTGCGTTTGTCCAGCTCTGGTCTGTCCGTGTCCAAGCCTTGTTCTTTATTTGTAACAGACATGATGTCTGAAATATTCATGACAAACACGAGGAAAGTCTTTCAATAAGACATGAGGTAAAGTCGCTCGCTGTAACATTGGATGATGCACGGTGTGTAATCCAGGTTTAGGAATCAGTGGAGATCAGTGGGATGATACCATTTACTGCCGTATGTAAAAATATGCTTTGAATGAGTTTTTAAAAATGTGCTTGTATTTCTAGAATACACATAAACATCTAAAAGATACTGTACAGACTGTAGATGTGAACAGACTCAGAGTCTTTGTACTTCATGTCCTGTAGTCTACATATAAACATAAGGAAGGGTATTTTAAATCTATGAAATAGTGCTAATATTTGAATAATTTGGTGCTGAGAATGGGAATTTAAATATTATTGATGTCATTTCTTGATAAACACACTGCACAGCTCACTCGGTTTGAGATTTGTGCAGCAAATTCAATTCTCATGTTAACACGACGTGTGTGTTATTTGGCAGTGACATTTAAACGTGTGTTACTGAGAGACATTCTCATGTAATTTATGAGTTTGTCTCGTATGTCACAGAACTCTGTCTTACTGTGCACTTTGGACGTATGAATTATTGAGGGACCCACTTTACCCCGAGAACACACCGCGGTGTGTCATCCATTTTAAAGGCTGACAGGGAATGGGCGTGGCTCTGGAGGCAGGGAGTCACAGGTTTCTTTGGCGTGCTTCAAACATAAAGGGAGAGCATCTTCTTCTTCAGGGGTCACCTCAGTGGATCATCTGTCCGTCGTGTCCTCTTGTGGTTTTCAGTAATCCGCGTATTTAATTTTGGCAAAGGATTTACGCCGGATGTCCTTCCTGATTCAACCCTCCCCAATTATCCTGGTTTGGACCCGGCACTAGGACTAGAGTAGATGTGGCCCCCCAGGCCCCCCAGTGGCCGGGTTGATGAAGCATTAGCATAAGACATTAAAAACATGACTTTATGCTTTATTCCTTTTACTTTACTTTTAGATTCCTGACAGGAAACTGACGTCATTTTTAAAATCAGTCTCATAGAGAAAGTGGTGATTTTTAGAGTGAAGCAGGAGACCAGCAGCTTCTTTGTCCCCATGAGCTAAAAATGCTGTTTTTCTCAGTGGACTTTGGTGCAGAAGAGTGAGTGGTTGACGAACTTCACTTTCCAGCCAGAGAATGTTATATAATTGCAACATAAAGCAGGCAAAATATTGTGAAAGTAAGTGAAACGGCTAAATCTGTTGGTCCTTGTATCACTTCTTACTTACTTCTGGTGTGCGTGTATCACTATCACTACTTCATGTCAGAACTGTTTTAGAATAACTCATCTTTCTTTCAAATCTCACCACCAGTCCTTTTACCTAACTATTATTTAGGTAAAAGGACTAAATTTGGCTTCCGCTGACGCGGCCATCAGGCACCGCCCACACCCCGCCTAACAAGTAAAGGTTCTGTTCTCAGAAACACAGTTTTGTGTCAGTCCATCACTCAGTCACCAAATGTTGTGCCCGTTGTTACCGTTGTTACCGTTGTTACCGTTCTATCACACCAACGATGTTAACATCAACAAACTTGCTTTTGAGACATTTAGTTTTATCATGATCAGACATCACAGAGACACACACACACACACACACCGTTACATAACAGCAACACTGACGTCCCTGACGTCCCTGATGTCCCAGCCCGCAGACACTTTGACGATGACATGAGTGACAGCAGAGCTCAGTGCTTCACTCAGCTCTACGTGGCCAAAAAGCAAAGATGTTTAAAAGTGCAGATCTTGCAAAGCTAAACTTTGTCCCGGTGGACATGTTATTATTCTGCATGTTCACTGCTGTGATTTCTCTGCACGTGGTGAAACAGTTGCACGTTGTTGTCTTTAGATTAAGACGAAGCGTTAACTCTAAATATCACACACTCAGAGTACGAGCTGACTCATAACTAAGTTTCCCATTAAAAGTAGTTGAGAGTGCAGTTAACTTCCTATTTAAGTTGTGGAAACAGGACACAACACAACCTTTGTACTTTGCTACTCGAGCAGATCGTCAGTAACCTGCTGCTGCACTGGAAACAAAGGCAGAACACAGTATACACACACACACACACACACACACACACAGAGAAATCTACAGTGCTTTATGTAATATAATCACCTGGTAAGTTAATACCACGTCTGAACAGACACACACTGAACAAGCTCTGAGTGTAGAGTTGTTATTTAACACAGATTTGACCAACAGCAGCTTTAATGTGATAAATCAAATCATGACGAAGACTATTAACAGTCTTCATTGAACAGAAAATGATATCCAACCCTGACTATGTTACTGTTCTCATCTTTTTTGGACACATATTTCCTCCTGTTTATAATAATTCATGTGGATCACAACCATACTTTTCACTTTTTCTCATCTTAAAAAACAAAGTGTGAAAAGGTGTAAATGCTGTCTGTGTATATTTGTCTTCACTCTCTCAGAGTTAAGTTCACATCAATCAGACGATTTACAAAAGAAGTTTAGTAAATATTCTATACATTTATTATTGATTTTGATAGGACAGTGTGACTGTATAAACACAGCCGGTTCTTTCACTGTTTCTCTAAAGATCCATAAATCATAATGACAAATATTGTCCACATGTATGAATGATTTCATATCATTGAGTTTACTACAGTAGCTGCTTTATTCATCTTTTACAGCAAGGACAGTGTTCTTGTTTGAGGTTGACCTCTGCTGCCACCTACTGGCCCAAGACTACCATCACAGCATTTGCTGTTATGTTGAGTTTCGTAGTGTTCAGCCATCATAGCAGAAGAAACGTGATGATTTAATGATGGACCCTTAAATACACACGGTTCTAGTGTTTGTTTTTGTAATGATACTGACTCACGTTCTCCGACACTGACCAACGTCTTTCAACTTTTCTGACATACTCTGTCACCCAGGTGATGACCTGTTTCACCTTTTCATCCAAGAGGTGTTCACGGAAACATTCAAATTTCAAGGGAAGTTTATTTAGAAGAGCTGACTTTGATTCTTGAGAGAGACAGAGACAGAGACAGAGAGTCTAGTTGGGGTGAAAGTCCTCACAGTTGTGATATAACAAATGATTGTGCATGTGGATGTGTGTGTTTGAGAGAGAGAGGCGGAGAGGGGGAGGATAGTGTGCAGAGTGAGAGAGACATAGAGGAGAGAGGACAGGCAGAGTTCTCTGTTGGGCAGCTCTCTCTCTCTCTGTCTCTCTCTGTCTCTGTCTGTCTCTCTGTCTCTCTCTCTCTGTCTCTCTCTCATTGAACCTGACCCAGTCTCACCTGGCCATGTCAGCTGGCCTCCGCAGGAAGTGGATGAGCGCTGTACAAGCGCTTAGGACGCTGCGCGGGACAGGAGCAGGAGGAGGTGCAGGAGGGGCCGTGAGTCTGCTGTTATTTTTAGTCATTTCTCCCCCCCCCCCCCCCGGGCACAGCTAATCCGCCACCGCACAGGCTTATCCAGATTGGAGGTGAGATGTCGAGGCAGGGAGGTTAAACACTCGTGTCTGTGGGAAAAGTAGCCAGGGTCTGATCAGGGTCTGATCCAGTCCCCATGCTGGGACTGGGTCTTGGTTGCCGGGGCAGTGGGAGCGTGGCTGTGAGGAAGCTCCTCGGCTAAACATGAGTCTGGAATGGCTGCCAACTGGCTGCTGCGCTGGTTCCCCGCGCTGGCATCGGTGCAGACCGGCTGAGACCACTGCCTCAGACTCTGGGGGAGCCAGGATCCAGCTGAGGGGGTTGGACACTGAACATCTGAAGGGCAGCCTCGTGGTCCTGTATGCACCTGCGGGCAACTCCTGCCTGCTCAGACTGGTGGGATATGCATGCATGGATGGATGGATGGATGGATGGTTGGTGCAACTGCTGATATATTTATTATAACAATTATTTCCTTGTTCGGTCCATGTAATGATCTGTGTTTTCAAAGTTTTCTTTGATTTACAAAGAAAATATTCACATTTAAGAAGCTCAAACATGAATGGATCATCAAACTGGTTGTTTATTCAGTAAAAGATGAATAATGAATTGTTGCAGCCCAAACACACACAGAGCTGATGTGCTGTTGTCTGTCCTCAGTCTAATATTAAATCTGAATCTATACGACTTTATTTATGTGGCTTTAAAGAGTCGTTTGAGATGCTGATAATGTCTTCAAGACATTTCTGTGATGGATTTGTTGATCTTTAGAAAAAGAATCATTATACAGTATTTTATACTGTATTTTATATATTATACAGTGTGTTTTTCTCTAGTTTTGCCTCTAAAATACTATTATATGCTCATCTTAATGTTGTAATGGTATGGTAGTGTAGAATAGAACACACTTATTTGGCCAGGTGAGGAATATTTCAGTGAGCTGTATGTGGTAGTGACTATTTTGAAAATGGCTCATTTTCATACGAGACCTGTTTTTCTACCCGACATGTTATCTTTTAGGGCTGCAATGATTATGAATTAAATTAAACAATTACAAAATGAATCCTCAATCTTTTTTTATAATTAAATCAAGTTCAAACAGACACAGAGAAGGAGTGTGACTGAAGTACTGACATAGATTTACATTAGGGAGGAGCAGATACGATACTCTGTATCGACACTGGATCAGGTATCTGTTAAATCTCATACAATCCAAATATCCTATATATCCTATATTTTTCGGCTGTTTATTTCTTCATTTTGAGACAAGAATACGCAGTTTGATGTGTTTGAAATGTCAACAGCTCCAGCAGTTTATCGGACTGATGTCGGTGTCATTAGATTCTCAAATTAGTGATAAAGAAAGTAGTGTTGTGCCATGCGTGAGTTTCCTGATATCTTGTGATGCAGAATGTTGTGTTGTGTTGGAAACACCTGTACCTGCTGCTATGACTTGTCAAGATATTGATTTGGTGATATATCGTCGTCCTTCCTCGTGCAATATGACAATCGATAGGATATCAGTGTTTTAATTAACAAATGAAGTTGCTCTAAAGTATGTTTTCACTCCCCGGGCGTCGCTACGTCACATTGTCTTGCAGCGTTTTGATTATCACAGAATCGTTGTATCGTGGACCATGTAACACGTAGCATATTGTGACGCACCTGTGATTTCCGCCTCTACCTGTTGCACGGCTGACACACACGTGTTACGATGTCCTCAACAATCCGCCGCCTCCACACATCTTCAAGTGAAGGAAAAATAACCACATTTTCTTCCCTCTGTCGTCTTCTGTTGCTTCTCATTCACGACTCTTGTTAGAAGCAGCTGAAGTTGAACCATTAGTGCTCAACAGTGTGTGTGTGTGTGTGTGAGAGAGCAGCGATGTGGACAGATGTCTGCTGGAATAGTCCAATTAAAATGACACACCAGCAAGCAGTAAGACAGGCTGCTGTGCTTCTGTTATTGACATGATCCTCACTGATCTTCACTGATCCTCACTGTTCCCACACCCACTCATGACTCCTCTCTGTGTGTGTGTGTGTGTGAGTGTGTTTAATCAGGGTTAGTCTTCTTTTCGATATCTTTTAGCCCCCAGGGATAAATGTGTGTGTTCCCACTGCACACACACATTTATCTGATGTGTGTGTGTGTGTGTGTGTGTGTGGCATGAACAGTAACCAGTCGTCCTCATGGAGACTTTTGAATGGAAATCAATGAGGTTCCTTGAAAGGAGTGTGTGGTTTGAGCAGTTTGAAGAAAACATCTAGTTGCCATTTTCCTGACAGATAATTCAGTTTGATTATTTCTGAATAATAAAGTGAAAACATGCTGGATTGTGATTTTAATTTGAAAACCATAAAAGTGCAGTAGTGATCTTCATTAGTGTGTTGTGCTGTGTAACAGTAAGACTTGACAACATGTTCTGAGACTTTCACAGATTGTCTTGAATCATATTTTGTGTCTAAAAAATAACCGAGCTGTGAGTTGTTTTAAAACCTGCAGATGAAACTCGACAGTGGACTATTTCCCCTGCAGTCGCTGAAGATTTTGTTTCCTCTGTGTTTCCCTGCAGAGCTCAGGAGGGGAGGAGATGGTCTGGGAGCAGTTTACAGTCACTCTGCAGCGGGTGAGTTTTCTCACTGTTTGTGTGGTTACAAACACAAAAGGTCAACACTGGCGATTCAATTCAATCTCTCTGGGGCTAAATTATGTTTTTATCATCTTCCAAAATCTATTAGTGACAGAAAAATCCCGTGGCCACACATTAATAACACATGTTATTGTTGTTGTTGGATTTTTTTCTGACCAAAGTAAGATAACAAATCACCTACAAGCGTGTTTTCATGTCAAAGAAGTGTCCTGTATGAACAGCTGACTGTGAGGTTTTATTTATTTATTTACTTTGTTGTAGGGTGAAGATTTTAGTCCCAGAAATGATTAATTCACAATTAGATGTTATAGTATCATCTACAGGAAATACTTATATAGTTATTAGAAAACAATAACATACAACAAACCATAATAATAACATGTGACCATGTGATATTGACTCACTTTAGTTGAAAGTACTGGAAACATGGCCGCCAGCGAGGACACGGGTCACAAATAAACTCTGCTGAACTTCTTTATCTCACTGTTAGATACACTCTCTGACTCACTCTCCCACACCAAAGTCAGTTCAAATCAGTTTTTAGCACAGAGAGACACGAACGGTCACGTCGCTTCTGGAATGTACTGAACATTTTAACCAAATTTACAAAATATTCTCGTAAAAAATGCAAATGTTGTGTTTTCCATCTGCTGCTAATCTCTTGATATTAATTAGACAAGATTAGAAGTAGGTGGGGATTATCACTGAAGAGGCACACATGGTCCAGCAGTCCACATCTTCCTCCTCACATCAGTTGTATCCACCATATTTGCCAATGTGGAAACAGTAGCATTATCTCTAATCATCATCATCATCATCATCACCCTTTATGCATTAAATAATGTTTCCATTGCACTAAAAACTTACAAGATATTTAATGATTTCTTTGTTCTCGTGTTGTTTTGTCTTTTTTTTATGTGCAAATGAAAAATGAGCGTGATGAACGGAGAAATGAGTCTCCTCTCTGCTCGCTCAGAGTTCTGTGATGCAAATAAACATTGTTCCACAAATAGAAAAGCCCTGACCTGACCTCAGCTCACCCAGCCGCAGGCTCGCTCTCTTCGCTCTGTTCCCTCTCATCAGTGACCCTGCAGGAAAAACACAAACCAGCAGCAATGCAAAGCTTCAGCTCAGCTTCAGCTCAGCTTCAGATCAGCTTCAGATCAGCTTCAGATCAGCTCCAGATCAGCTTCAGATCAGCTTCAGCTCAGCTCCAGATAAGCTTCAGATCAGCTTCAGCTCAGCTCCAGAACAGCTTCAGATCAGCTTCAGATCAGCTTCAGCTCAGCTTCAGATCAGCTCCAGATAAGCTCCAGCTCAGCTTCAGCCAGCTCCAGATCAGCTTCAGATCAGCTTCAGATCAGCTCCAGATCAGCTTCAGCTTAGCTCCAGATCAGCTTCAGATCAGCTCCAGATCAGCTCCAGATCAGCTCCAGATCAGCTCCAGATCAGCAGGCCTGTCTGTGAGCAGAGGTGTGGACACACAGTTGCTGTTCATTATTTATTTTTCGCTCTCTCTAGCCTGAAACATGAATGTTTGTTAAACAGCTGTGTTTGCTACACCACAGATGATTTAAATGAACGTTAAATAATTAACAATCAAACAGGAAGTGTCGCTGGTGACCACGTGACAAAGAAAAGAATGAAGATATTTCTCACCTCAGGGGAAACTGAGGTTGGAAGCACACTTTTCAAAAATACTTCCCCTGTTCTAGTAATGGTGAAGTATTCCTTTCAGATTAAGCAGCCTTAGATTTTATGAGGTGAAGCTTTTGGGCTGTAATCATGTTTCCTTTGTGTGTGAGCGAGAGTGTCCGTGTCTCAGGCTGAAGTAATTTAGTATTTTAATCCTGGGCTTTTCTTCTGCAGGACTCTAAGTTGGGTTTCGGCATCGCTGTGTCAGGCGGCCGCGACAACCCTAACGTGGACAACGGTGAGACGTCAATCATCGTGTCAGACGTGCTAAAGGGAGGACCAGCTGACGGATTACTCTTGTAAGTGTGCCAAGAAAACTCCTCTGTCGGCCTCCTTTGACTGCAGCTGTGTACATGTACATGACAGGAGCGGAGATTTTAGATTATCTCCAACCCAGAGGTCAGTGCAGGTCAAACACTGAGGTGACACATGTTTACCGGTGAATCTGATTTCTATAGTTCTGTTTGTGCCAGGAAACGATTTATTTCCCTGACATTGATAATTATCTTCATGGCATGAATTCATACAGATTTTATGGAGAGAAAAAAACACACATTTCACACATGAAGTAAAACATACTTAATGTACTTTAAGTGTGTTTGTACACCTAACACACTGCAGATGGTGGTTTCGCTGTACTACCATTGCTTGTTGCATTGCTCAGCCCTGATTTCTATCATTATCTCATTTTCATGTTGTTGTTGTTGTTGTTGTTGTTGTTTTTTGGTCCAGTGAGAATGATCGTGTCATTCAGGTCAATTCCATCTCCATGGACAGCGTGCCTCATTCCTTTGCTGTGCAGTCTCTCCGTAAATGTGGCAAAGTGGCCAAAATAGTGAGTATTATCAACACACCGGGCTCCGTCATGCAATACTATCAGACCTGACTGAGGGAGTGTTTGTGTGTATACAGCAGCAGCGCAGGGGCGGGTGGGGACAAGAAGAATTTATCCCATCAGATTGTTCAAAGATCGGGTTTTTGTGCACTTTTCATGGACATTTTTCTTTGGGTTTTCAGTCTCACTTGAACCCGTTTGCAGCTCTTACTTTACTAGCGCGATGTAGTGCCGTCGTTTCTGTCTTAACATAAAAAATAACACATGTAAGCGTGATTTAGCAAAGACTTAATTCATGTTTTTATTTAGGTTTCATCTATAACTATTTGAAAATGATGCTTTTACTTCTCACTTGATTATAACATCAGTGAACATGTCTCATCGATTTGGAATTTTAGGTCCCATTAATGGCGTGTTTATACCGCCTCGCCTCGGCATGGCACGGTTCAGTTGTGTTTCCACTAGAATAGTACCTGCTACTTTTTTGAGTACCTTAAAAAGACTTCACAATCCTAAATTTAAATTTAAATTTTAAATTAAAAAGGATTTAGTGACAGCGACCCTGCCGCTGTATCTCAGTCCAGTTGTAATGAACTGATTCTGATGATTCAGTTACACTGAAAACAACTGCTTCACAAGTCACTGGTCACTCGTGTGTGTGTGTGCGTGTGTGTGTAAAACAAAGTTATGGCAGTTTCATGCAGCCGTGCGGTGATGACTCCGCCCTCATTGAGTAGGTACTTTCTTTGTAGTGGACGGTTACCAAGAGAGCGTCAGGCGAGTCCACCGGCTCTGACTTTAGACCCGAGTAAATTAAATCAGTTCAGTTCAAACAGATAAAACTCCTCTGACAAGATTAACTAAGCTCTTTCTTGATATTCCCTCCTCCATCAGACAGTGAAGAGACCTCGTAGAGTCCACATGAAGCAGCCCCCCTCCCCGGGTGCAGACAGTCGGGAGTACACCCCCTCCAGCCACTACTACGACGCCGACAACGACAACAGCTGGTACCGCGACGAAGGCCGGGATCACGCCTCTGACAGCAAAGGTTACCTGGAGCCCGAGTACAGGGGCGGGCAGGACCACAACCAGAGAGGGCGGAGCCGTGGGAGGAGCCAGGAGCGAAACTCCAGCCTGGACAGACCCAGGAGGGACGGCAGCCGGGAACGGACCCTGGATGTCAGCGCCGATCGTCAGCGGTACCACAGCCGAGAGCGCAGCCCCCCCGGGGACAGCTATCGCATGGAGGACAAGTATGAGCGAGGGGGAGGAAAAGTAGGGAAGTACAGGAGCAGAGACCACCTTAATGACAACCCTCCATCTCCAGAACCTTCCAGAGAGCTGGAGCCACTGGAAAAACCTGTCAACGTCCTGCTGGTGAAGAACAAGCCCAGTGAAGGTAAAACACACAAGGACGACTGTGGATACACTGAGACTCTCATTGGTTCTGTTCCACTCTGAGCCGGGTCAGTCCTCCAGGTCATGTGACTTCTTCAGTTCTAACGGCCTGGAAGGAATTTCCAGGTGTTTACAACGAGTTTTCAGCCAAACACAGTCGCCATTTTCACACCCTGCACCACGTTGTGTAGGAAGCAATCGCAGCTGCACTCATCAGTGAGTTCTCACTGTTGTCTTAAGGCAGCAGAAAGACAACCACAGAAACCTGGTCTTTTGACAAAGGAGCAGTTTTTCATGCTGACTTAAAGCAGAACTATGCAAGTCTTTTCTCTGCGTAGCGCCCCCTAAAGTCTCAGAGTACATATTTTTATGTTGATGATGACGATGATGACGGCTCCTCCCTCCCTGCCCCTCCTTACTGCCATGTTCTTACTGGTCAGAATCTGTCTCTTTCAATTCTCTCTTGAAAAAAGCCGATCTAACGTTTACTCACTAGAGCTGAAACAATTAATCGATGAATCGATTATTAATCGATAACTAAATTAATCGACAACTATTTTGATAATTGATTAATCGATTTTCATGATTAAAACAAGATTTCCGATTGTTTAAGCTTCTTAAATATGAATATTTACTTCATTTCTTTGCTCTGGATAACAAAGAAATCATTAAAAGTGAATCATTTTGGTTTGTGGACAAAACAAGACATTTGAGAACATCATCATTTCCAGGTTTGACGAACACCGATAAACATTTTTTAAGGTTTTCTGATATTTTATGGACCAAACGATTCATCGAGAAAATAATCGACAGATGAATGGATTATGAAAATAATCGTTAGTTACAGCTCTAGTTATCACTGTTGTAAAACCTCCTGACTCTGAGGACGGGGAGTGGAGACGGCCTCTAGTTTACCCTCAACAAGACCTTTAACCGTCGCAGTGACTCTGAAGCTGTTAAATTCATGTGAAAATCCTGCACAGTTCTGCTTTAAATGCTGCATTAGATCTGTCAACATAGATGAGTTCACCGTGCACCGCGACCTCCTGTTTCCACACACGTGTTGTTATGTGGGCTGTATTTATAACATATAGCAGCGCAGGACTCAGACCATAGATGAAGAATTCAGGTGGATTTCTTCTCACTTGATTAAAACATCAGGAAACTTTTCCATGGTAAGTTCATGGTCTCAGGCGATGTTGATTTGGTGAAGTTTGGTCCCATTTAGAGGGAAATAGATGAGAATGGTTATGAGTGATGTCATGACAGAAGCTGTCGCTGCACTCTTCCCTCAATATACAGACAAATTATTCCAAACTATATTCTTTTGTGTTGCTAGAAATGTTGTTATTGGCATCGTGAAGACTTTCACCCTCTTCCCTCTGAATGTGTCACTTATCTCTGGAGTATAAAAAGGTTTGAGTTTCCCTCGTTACAAAGTCAAAATCAAATGTTTGCATGTGCACTGATAATGTCATTTATTATTCATATATAAATATTTCATTAATAATAAATGTGTAGATAACTTCCTCATGCAGGGAAACATCGGTGGAAACTTACAATCATTTGTTAAAAGATTTTTCATTATTCTAAATTTTTTCCTTCTTTTAAACGACGGCGTAAACACCTAAGATTTACACTGGTGTCCACTCATGTGTCGTACTCTCATTAACTGTGTGCTGACAAGTGTCGTTCCCCATTCAAAGGGTTAGGTTGCCCCCTGGTGGCTATTCAACATATTCTCACTCCCTGGTTGGCGTCAGATTTGATGATGTCTGTGTGTGTTTGTGTGTGTGTGTGTTGTGTGTGTTTGTGTGTGTGTGTGTGTGTGTGTGTGTGTGTGTGTGTGTTGTGTGTGTTTACAGAGTACGGCCTGCGTCTCGGGAGTCAGATCTTTATCAAACAGATGACCAGCACAGGCCTGGCCGCCAAGGACGGGAACCTGCAGGAGGGAGACATCATTCTGAAGGTGTTCACACGTTCATCCATTACCGTGTTGTTATTGTGTTTTATTATTATTATATGACGTTACATTGTACCTCTCTGCCATGTTTTTCAGTTGTGATGTTAGTGTTTGTCCTCAGTGGACATTTGTGAGACTCACAAATGTCCTGCTGCTCGTCTTCAGAGTCGACCTCTGATGATAAATGTCCTTGTCTTGATGACCGACCACTCAAAGCTGCTTTACAAAGTAGTTTTTGCCATTCAGGAATCCAACCTACAACCTTTCATTTGACAGACGACTCGCTCCACCACTGAGCCACTGTGCACAGTTCACATTCGTTCACACAGTTACTATACCGATTTCAAAGTAAAAGAACTTTCCTGGGTCTTTTATTGTGAAATATCTGCAGGTCCAGCAGATGCTCAGCTTAGTTGAGGCATATTTAAAAGTACATTCATGGAGATTTTCAGGGTCAGCTCATGTGGAACCCAGTGAAAAGGCAACTTGTCTTGTAACCGGAGGGTTGCTGGTTCAAGTCCCCGACACCTGGGCTACCTCTGAGCAAGGAGTGTTCTCCTAGTGTCGGTCCTGAGCCTGTATAAATGAGAGGGTCGTGTCAGGAAGAGCATCCGCCATTTTAATTCACAACATGCATTACTGACACACTCACAGACTGTGTGTGTGTGCGTGTGTGTGTGTGTGTGTCTGTGTGTGTGTGTGTGCGTGTGTGTGTGTGTGTGTCTGTGTGTGTGTGTGCGCGCACAGATCAATGGAACCGTGACTGAGAACCTCTCTCTGCAAGACGCCGGGAAACTCATCGAGAAGTCCAGAGGGAAACTGCAGCTGGTGGTCCAAAGGGACCGCCGCCAGATCCTGGTCCGCATCCCCCCTCTGGCAGACTCTGACTCTGATAATGATGGTGAGTCACTGGCCACACCTCCTCACACACCTGCTGCCGGCGATGTCAGGTGTGTCTTTGACTGCTGATGTGAACGGACGGCGTGTGTGGTGGTGTGCGAGCGCAGCATCGCGGCTCTGAGCTGATGTGGGAGAGCAGATTTCCTCTCTGATGTCAGAATGCTGGTCTTTGACCCGCACAAGCTGAGGCCTGTAACCGCTGACAGGTGCCGTGTTTTCTTGTGCTTTCTCTTCCAGATAATATGTCCTACTTTTAGATGAAGGAGCAGCGACACGCAGCATGTGTAACTGTAACTGGCTGTGACACAACCTCAGCTGTAAAGCTTTCACCCTTTGTTTGCACTTGTCTTTACACACGGCTCTTAATCTTTTAACTCTTTAATACATGGTTCATTTTCCCTGATTAAATAAATAAATAAATATATTTAATGCACTTTGAACTGTGTGCTTCATGAAAGTGAAATCACGAGCGTGGCAGGAGGAAGTCTCCAGATTTAAAATGATGTAGAATTTAAATAATATCAGACAAAGGTGATGGTTTATTTTTGTGAATACAGAATATTGCATGACAGAGCGCGGCTCGTTACGTGGGTAAGATGTTTGATTTTTCTACGTCTAATAACAAATGAATGTTTTGTCCCAAGAGTGTCTCATTTTCATCCTCCTTCACTCACTGTCGCTGTCAGTAATGTTCTTAATCGTCACTCCTCATCTTTACCTCCTACAAACACACTTTAAAACAGTGAACTGTGAATATTTACACTTGTTCAATATGAAAAACCTCGCACCGATTTGTGTTAAATGAGAGATTATGAATCTGGTCGTTCTTCATTCACAAAAATAAGCCTTTCATCAAATGACAACGTTACCTTTTTGTCAGTTATCCACATATTTGATTCATAAACCTAAAAACAGAAACAATAGAATGATAATTTGTGAAGCGATCTTTGGCGTTTAAAGGAGTTTCTGTGATTCCTAATTGAAGACATTGTAGAGTGTTTGTTTCTTTATGTAACAAACTGTCCCACTGAAGTTTTAATGTAACAAATATTGAACCTAACGTGACAGTCGGAGCCGTGTCTGGTATCTGTGAAGTGACGTGGACGTAAATCTGAGGTATTGATGTTGTTTCTCGACACTTCTTCATCAGGTTAGAGGTATAATATAATACTCTCTTCTCTCTCTCTCTTTCACGTCGTTTCCTCTTCTCTTTAACACCTGCCTCACTCTTCCAACTGCGCCCCCTCTGGTACCTAACAGCTCTGCATGCAGAGTGGCGCTAATCAAACTAATCAAACCTCCACTAACCTCCTCGCTTTTCTACGTTAAGAGTACAAAATGATGAGTTTAAAGCCATGTGTGACTGCACTGGGCCTGTTAAACACGACCTGCTTGGTTGCTGTTAACAGGGGTTGTCATGGCGACGTGTTTTCATGTCTTAGTATCCGCTCTCTTTCGTAGCAGGTCGTCTTGCTTGTCCTCTCACGTCTGAGTCATGAAGTGTGTCGTACGAGCTCTTCTCTCTTCAGATAAAAGCAGCCGAATCAAAGAATGAGGACACTGCAGGGACACACTGTGTCCACACTGTGGACACATGTGAATGTGAATGAGTCCACACTGTGTGTTTTTCAAATTCAAATTCTGTCAGATTATGAATTCCCAAATGAAATAAGCGCTTAGACTCTGTTGTTTGAGTGATGGCTGCTTTTATCTGGACTCTGGAGCTGAGGCTCCGCCTTTGTCCTCACAATTCTGACAAAAACCTCCAATAACAGTCTGTCCAACGTGCTTTAGCTGCTGCTGTGGTTTCCTGAGGCAACCGTTCTCTGGTGGTGGTGATGATGGTGATGGTGGTGGTGGTGGTTGGGGGTTCCAGTCTCGATGAGGGGATTTAGCTCGAAAGAAACTTGTGTCTAACTGTCTGTCTGTCTGTCTGTCTGTCTGTCTGTCTGCCAGACATATCAGAGATGGAGTCGTACCATTCCTATTCTCCCCCAGAGGAGAGGAGGTCCCACCAGTCCGATCTGTCCTCTCACTCCTCTAATGAGAGAGACAACCCCAGGTAGGACAGAGGAGTCAGAACTCTCGTCTCTGTGATGTAACGTGGATGTTTCTCTTGTGGAAACACGGCATTAGTCTAGAGCTGCAACTAGCGATTATTTTCATAATCCATTAATCTGTCGATTATTTTCTTGATTAATCGATAAATCGTTTGGTCCATAAAATCTCAGAAAACCTTCAAAAATGTTGATCGGTGTTTGTCAAACCTGGAAATGATGATGTTCTCAAATGTCTTGTTTTATCCACAAACCAAAATGATTCACTTTGAATGATTTCTTTGTTATCAGAGCAAAGAAATCAAAGAAAATATTCACATTTTAGAAGCTTAAACAAACCAATTAATCGATTATCAAAATAGTTGTGGATTGTTTCAGCTCTACTTTTGTCACATTTATACTTCATGTCGTACGGCTGAGAATAAATGTAGAAACTCTTGTGTTCATGTGCGACATAAACGGGAATTTGTGAAGTCTGACTTGTTTGGAACGTACACTTAATTGACCCGCGTGTGTGTGTGTGTGTGTGTGTGTGTGTGTGTGTGTGTGTGTGTGTGTGTGTGTGTGTGTGTGACAGGGAAGAACACTCGAGGACCGCTCAGATGTCAGCCATGGCCTCTCCATTCAAAGTCCCTGAAGAGCCTCATGCCTCAGCTGATGTGGACACGCTGCACACAGACGCCGCTCCAGGTCTTCAGGCCACGTTCCTCTAACACTTTGTTCCATTTTAACCTGCCTCTCATTTCACTGACGACCGTGATGTTCTCACCAGCAGCTGCTGCAACAACCACACCCAAGATTCTCCTCAGACCGAGTTCAGAGGATGAGAAGATGTACGGGTAAGTGAGTCGGGTCTGCACGTGTCCGTGGTTCTCTCGTGTCACTGAAGCCGAACCGACGCCGGACATGATGTCACGTGTTTGTTTAAACAGACCAAACACAGTGATGGTGAATTTCCAGAAGGGCGACAGCGTCGGGCTGAGGTTGGCTGGAGGCAACGACGTCGGAATCTTCATCGCCGGAGTTCAGGAGGGCAGTCCCGCCGAGGAGGAGGGTCTGCGTGTCGGAGACCAGATCTTAAAGGTACAAGGTCCTGATGTCAGTGGAATGAACACGTTGACTTAAAATCAGTCTTTCTTTTCTAGATTAAACTGACGTTAAGAATCTTTACCTCAGAATGTCTTTATCACATTATTATGTGATATAGTGTCTTAAGGGTTAATAAGCCTTAATATCTTATTAAGACAAAGTTAGATTTTCTTTTTCAAATGGGATTATTATTATTATTATTATTAATAATAATAATAAAAATAATAATAATAATAATAATAATACTATTATTATTCTAGTGTTTCCCAGAAACAAAGCTTATTGACTTATTGTACTTGCCTTTGTCTTTAAGGTGAACAACGTTGATTTTCAAGGTGTGGTGCGAGAGGAAGCCGTGCTCTTCTTGTTGGAGATTCCTAAAGGAGAAGTGGTCACCATCCTCGCCCAGAGCAAACTTGACGGTAAGTCACAGTCACTCTTCTGTTCAGTTCAATTCTTTTATTTTTATCAAGACAAGGATTCAGATTTAGAAAAACATGTGTCATTCAGACAGAGTTTCCTGACTGACTGACGATTTACACCTGGTATTAACACGCGTCTCCGTGATCGCTATCAGATCACAGCTATTCCCCTGACGTCTCCTCCCCCCTCTGTGTGCTGCATTTATAATCTGCCATCCGTCCTCGGGTGGATTTACACCTGTACCCACCTGTGGTCAGCCCACGACCCCTTTGCAGTCCAGTCACAGGGTCAAAGGGGCCACGGACTCCGAGAGCAGGGAGGTCAACGAGTGTCTCCTCTGGTCAAAGAGGTGTAGAGAATAAAGCAGTAAAAGTTTAAAATGACAACAGTATTCCATCATGAAAGGTGTTTCATGATATATACAGTATATATATAATATTTATATCCTTATATATGATGTAAATCTATTCATATCAAAAACAGATGTTTTAAAGAGTTTGCATAGTAACGCCTCCTTGTTTTCCCTCTGTTACGTTAGTTTATAACGACATCTTGGTGTCGGGACGCGGCGACTCGTTCTTCATCCGCACACACTTTGAGTATGAGAAGGAGACGCCTCAGAGCTTGGCCTTCAGCCGGGGCGACATCTTCAAGGTGGTGGACACGCTGTACGACGGCAAGCTCGGCAACTGGCTGGCAATCCGCGTGGGTAAAGAGAAGCAGCTGCTGGAGAAGGGAATCATCCCCAACAAGAGCAGGTGATCTGGATTTCATCAGAACAATGACGTGAAAACACTCGCGTTCATGCGTTTATAATGAAGCGTGTGTTGTCTGTGTCAGAGCCGAGCAGATGTCCAGTGTTCAGACTTGTCATAAAGCCGTCGTGGGCGACCGAGCGGATTTCTGGCGGCTGCGGAGCCAGCGTTCTCTGAAGAGGAAAGACCTGAAGAGGACCAGAGAGAACCTGAGTGCTCACACTCTGGCCACGCGCTTCCCTGCCTATGAACGCGTGGTGCTTCGAGAGGGTGAGTGACACAGATGTTTGGCCTCTCAGGCCACGCCTCTGATCTCTTTCACGACGGTCACCGTGTCAAACTGTCAATCACAGCAACGCAAGTATGACCTCGTATGACGAGTTCTTAGGTCGCTGAGGAGACGAGGAGGAGTTACTAAAACGCTGTGGGTGACGCTTGTGGACGCATCCTTCTTCCTCTTCTTCCTCATCCTTCTAACATGCTAGACTCTTCAGTGATGCAACACGACATCAAACCAAAATGATGCTTGATGTTGATGTTTGTGTTTGTGTTTGTGTTTGTGTTTGTGTTTGTGTTTGTGTTTGTGTGGTTGCAGCTGGATTCCGGCGTCCTGTGGTCCTGTTTGGTCCCATCGCTGATGCTGCTAACGAGAGACTGGCCTCTGAGATCCCGGACCTGTTTGTCATTGCCAGTGAGTCTCTGTCGGTGTCCGTGAGTTTGTGTCCGAACGTCTTTCTCCTCAGTGTTACCGTCTCACCACTGTTTCTGTGTCCTTGTGTCAGAAACTGAGCCTAAAGACGCCGGCTCTGAGAAGTCCTCGGGCGTGGTCCGACTCAACACCATCCGGCAAATCATCGAGCAGGTAAAACTAATAAAACAGAGCTTCTGCTCATGAACAGTCAGTACTTTTGTTCAGGAAATTCATTTTGGGAACACCTGGTTACACTGAGTCTCCCTCACTTTGTCCCTCGCTCCACGCAGGACAAGCATGCCTTGCTCGATGTGACCCCCAAGGCGGTGGACACCCTGAACTACACCCAGTGGTATCCCATCGTCATCTTCTTCAACCCCGACAGCAAACACGGCATCAAGGCCATGAGACAGAGGGTCGTCCCCAGCTCCAACCGCAGCGCTCGCAAACTCTACGAGCAGGCGGTCAAACTGAGGAAGACCTGCGCGCACTTATTCACTGGTACACACACACACACACACAGAGGCATTGTGTGTGTGTGTGTGTGTGCTGTACATTTACTGTGTGTGTGTGTGTGTGTGTGTGTTTCACTCAGACGCCATTGATCTGAACTCAGCCAACGACGCGTGGTACGGCAGCGTCAAAGACTCCATCAGAGAGCAGCAGATGCAGGCTGTGTGGGTTTCTGATGGCAAGGTAAAAACACACACACACACACAGTTCCTCAGATTCGACGTTCTGCCTCGTTAGGACCAGGTTTTGGTCTCCATGAGGACTCCTGGTCCTGACAGGGTCAGTGTTTATGCCAGAGAAGGAGTGTTGCATGTCGTGGCTCCTGCAGCCAATCAGAGACCAGGACTTAAAGCAAATCACTTCCTGTGTGCAGAATAAAGGTTTCACACGTTTATGTTTTATTCATATTTGAGCGAGTGGACGTGACTGTGAGTGGACGTGATAGTTTGATTCTGTCATTAGTGTCAGTCTCGTCTTAGACTTAGACTTAGACTTAGACTTCTACCACCTGTGATTTGTCTGTGTGGTTCCACTTCCTGTCAGTAGTGCTCTACAGTTTGGCTCTGTTTGTCTTTCTTCTCTCTCTCTCTCTCTCTCTCTCTCTTGTTCTCGTGCTATCCGTCTGTCCATCCTTCCTTCCTGTACACCCAAGATCCATCATGTGTCTCTTCTAGCTGGAGGGAGTAGAGAGTGACCTGGACTGCCAGGACGTGGAGCGTCTGTCCTTCCTGTCGGCCATGTCTGCAGATTACCTCAGCATAGACAGCCGGCTGACCTCTGACCTGGACGACACTGCGGACGAGGGAGGCTGCTACACGGACAACGAGCACGATCTGGAGACGACGCACACGTCGGCCATAAGTCGCTCATCTGAGCCTGTGACAGCTGAGGAGGTCAGACACACACACACACACACACACACACACGCACACACACACACTTATAAACAGCCTTAAATGATTCCATTACATTGTTTTCTTACATGACATCATTGACTGTCCAGGATCACAGGTACACCTGTGCAGGTAGAGTGAAGAGCACACACACACCCTGTTACAGTTATACCCACTGACCTGCAGTGTGTGTGTGTGTGTGTGTGTGTGTGTGTGTGTGTAGATCTTGCGCAGATACAGTCCTGACATCAGGAGTCGCATGAGAAAAGTCAGTTGTCGGGAAGTTCTGAAGAGGTCCAGTCCTCCAGTGGGTTCTTTATCTGACAACAAGGTGAGGGACACACACACACACACACACACACACACACACACACACACACACACAGGACCTGAACGTTCATGTCACATGTGGTTTAATGAGACTCAGACTGAGGTGTCTGAATGACTGTGTTACTGTGAGTCAGCAGTAGCAGCTCGTGTGGTGCAGTTCACAGGCTGAAGACGTCGTTAATGCTTTCCCTCGTCAAACAGGTGAAACTGTCGCTGAGGGATGATCCAGTCTTTGTGTCGGGCGTCATTAACCCACATCATCACCCGCGCCTGCACCATTCGCCGCCTCCCAGCTCCAGCCGGAGTTACGACTCCCCCTCCAGCAGCAGCCCTGCCAGCAGCAACAACGACCCTCTGCCTCCCGTGTCTCACTCGGCCGCCTCGTACGCTCCTCTGCCCCCGCCTCCTCTTCACCACCTGTCCTTCAGCAGACCGCAGCACCTGGGAGCTCTGCAGCTCCCCGCTCTGCCACCACCGCCACCACCAGAGGGCGTGGGTCGGCCGTGCGGGCGGCAGGAGGCGGTGGAGGACGGCTCTGTGGACGAGCCCTCCATGAGGTCCTTCTTAGGGAAGATCAAAGCCTTTGAAAAGATGGATCACTTTGCCCGAGCGCACAGGCTGCTGGAGATACAGGAGGCGCAGAACGCCAGGGTGGGAATATCTCAAGCTGTGTTTCCACTCAGTGCAACAGTCACGTTTGGTACAGTCAATGTTTTTAGGAATCCTTGTGAAATAACCAGCTCCAGCTGTTCCATTCTCTGGCACCTCCCCCTCAGGGTACCAGAGTTAAACGGTACGATACGGTGAGGTTGGAGCTAGACCGGCTCCACCCACGACAGTCAGCTGATAAAACTGAAAAACGTTTTCTGTCTGTTCTCAGTCGAAGCTCGACAGAGAACAGACAGAGCTGCTGGACGTCCTCCTTTCACGGTCCATGTGGTCTTTCATTTCCATCGCACCGCCTACCAAGAGCAGCAGGGGTGTCCAAACCTTTTTTAAGGGCCAGATTTGATCATTCCAGGGGCCTCTGTGGCACTGTGTTATTGTCATTATGTTTAAATGGTAATGAAACCAAACGTAAGCCACACAGGAGTGAAAATATGAAAACATCATAGACAGAATAAATAACACATTATTAATCTGGAGCTGAGGGCTGTGAAGTAAAGGTTCTGTTCTCAGTCGAAGCACAACCCTGATCCAGGGCTTTACCAAACCGTGCCATACTGTACCAAACCAAACCAAACCGTACCATGATGGAATCACAGTGAACATTTCCTCTTTATGGAAATCTAGAGTTTAATCAGTGATTCTGTTTCCAGCTCGAGATTGTTCAGACGCACCCAGACCTGTACGCTGTTCCTCTGAAGACGGCCAAACTGGACCACAGTCGACCGCAGCCCATCGGGTGAGATCACTACAGCCGTGTGTCTGTCTGTGTCTGTCTGTGTCAGTCTGTGTCTGTGACTGTCTGTGTCTGTGTCTGTGTGATATATCTCATTTTGGAAAAGACGAGATATTTCCACTTGGATCAAAGCATTAGTCACGTTATGGTTCATGTAAATTAAACCATAACGTGACTAAACGAGTCTTCTGCTCAAACTGAAGTTGAAATGATGAATTGAAGTTTGTATTTCAACATCTGAATATTTCTGAGGTCCACACCCACACCTTAAACCATGATATCGTTGTTTCCATGTGAGCATGAGTCAGATTAATCATCACAGCCGGACTCCATGTTAACTCTGGATACTGGGATAGAAGAAGAAAATGGTGTTGAACTCCTGTTTTCTGTGTCGCTCCAGTTCCAGTTCCAGTTCACACCCTGAACATCAGACGTCTCCGTCCTCTAAGGAGGGACGTCCCTTCTACGCAGCTGAGGAGGACACAGGGAAGGAGGCAGCACCTGGATATTACACTGCCAGCTCTCACCAGTACCAGGACACTGAGCTGTAGGATGACTTTGAACAGACTGTTGCTGATTTGACATTAAGAGAGCGGGGAAACCATGTTTTGTCTTCTCTCTCCAGGAACACACTGTCCTTACTTTACATTTGGTTTTGTATTTAAGTGTTTGTCTAACTTTGACACGGTCACGACTGAGTGCTCAGTGCTCAGGAACCACTTGTTTTCTTGCCTATGCAACTCTTCAGTTTGTGCACAGCAGCTGAAACCACACGTTTGCCCTCATTAACACGCTTTATTTGAAGCTCCGCTTTTTGCACTTCTAATAATATACAAACATTTATGACTATATATTACTATATTAATATTCACTAGTATATATTACTATATTATATATATATATTTATGCATTCCATCCTATATGAAAATGCCTGTTTATACATACAGTATACAGTATAACGAGTATATATAAATATATATATATTCTATTTATCGACTTTTCAAAGTGCCTTTTACTTTTCTTAGTCCCGTGAGGATCGGTTTGTCTGTCCTCTGCCACCGTCTGCTGCTGCTGTCGAGCTTAAAGGTAAAACCAGGGAACCAGTGACACCAAAACCTTAATGCTGTCCCCGCAGGAACAGCCAGTGCACACCCGCACACCAGGAAACAGCAACTCTAACAGTCACTTCAACCTTTTTTACTCCAGCAATACAATGTGTAGAATTGGCACAATCAGTAACACAATTGATTAAAAATGAACTCAATCTGCACAAACCTGTGTGCCAATTTGACCTTTGACCTTTGACCCTTGACCCATACTCAGAAGCAGAGGATTCTTTTTATGTTGTAGCGTCTGAGGCTGAAGTTGCTGATCTAACTCTCTTACAGTGATAGTGTTGGTGTGTGAGGCACCGTCAGTGTTGCCAGGAGACGGTGACACACACAAATCTTTATCTCAGCCTTTTCCAGGTTTTCCAACTCTCCTGCACCTGTCTTAACAGCGACAAACACATTGGAAACACTTTAAGGGAAGAAAAGGATCTTTATTGTCATTATACAAGTTCACATGGAGGGTTGATCAGAAGATGTAACCTTAGAGGCTGTTGAGTCTTTGTAACGTGGCTAAAATTGAACGTTTTTACCTCATTCAACCACAATCTGAAAAGCATGGATTATCACTTCAGTCCCTCCACAGTAGCTGGTGTGATCTGGTGTGATCTGGTGTGACTGGGCCTCATCATTCCTGTTTCTTTGTTTTGTTGTGTTTGGTCCAGGAACCCTGCAGCGCCCTCTTGTGTCCGGTCAGTCATGGTGGCTCTCACTGCCTTTGCCAACAACACACTAAATAAATGATAAGGTGGCAGGGGATTTTTTTTTTTCTTCTTCTTCTTGTCAACAAAATGAATGTCTCCTAACAAGTACTGTATTGTGTATCCAAAGCCTGATATATGCTGTCTTATTCCTCTGTGCCATACTACTCTAGTGTGTACAATTACACACCAGAGCACCAAATATATATGAATCTACTGCTGAAATAATCATCAACAAATGCATTTTTTTTTTTTTATTTATACAGCAACAAATCATCAATAATAATCAAGGCACTTAACAATTAGGGGTCAACCAGTATGGTGTTTTCAGGGCTTATACCAGGGCACGCTCACACTTATGTAGCAATAATGACATTTGTGACAACACTGCATCATTTCAAGATAAGGGTTTGTTTATGTTCAGGGTCCTTGGAATCCTTGAAATTGAAAAAAACATTGTTCAAGGACCTTGAAGATTCTTCTTCTTGAAAATCACCCTAAATAGACATGGGTCATTGAAAGTGCTTAAGGAGTTGATGTTGAGTCGTAATTACCAGCGCTCACTGTCTCTCACTGGTATTGATGTGAGATTCCGCGCAGAACAATGAGCGAGTAAAGTTAAGCAAGAGAGCGCAAATGACAACGTGATGCCTGGGAAATGACTTTGACCAACATCACAAGGACCATCACTTGTCCAGAGCGTGCTGCAAATCGAATTTGAGGGAATTGGTCCTGGAAATTCCTTGAATAGTCCTTGAATTTGATGTCAACCAAGGTGTAGGAATCCTATATAGTAACAATAAAATAAAACACATTTATGATGAAAAATGTATCAAATGTATAAATATCAAAAACAGACATTTAAGTGGCCGGCCACTTGAAACCAATGGCGGGGCCTCATGTGGCCCGCAGGCCACAGGTTTGGAACCTCTGGCTGTTAAAGTAAAGTCACAAACTCCAAAACTCAACTACTGCTACATAAAGTCTATGGCCATCCATTGTAGTGCGTCTCTTTTCTTTAGTCCACTCCATTAATGTAGTAACTCTGTGTAAGCACAGCTCAATAGTGCCACTCAGTGGATTCTCCCAGAATTACAATACAGTTGAATCAACCACTTGAATAATAAATAAATTGAAAATAAATAAACTTAAAATGAAAGCCTTTATGAGGGAGAACTCAGTACTGGTCTGTTTCCAGAGCGTTAGTTGTAGTGATATGTGATGAACTGTGTCCCGTCAGGATAGAGCAGTAAAGATATTCATCATGATATTTCACAGGTTTCAAAGTCAAAGTGTTGCTTTTGATATGGAACACTGAATATTTCAGAATTATGATGCAAAATAAATCTATTCATACCAGAAACAGACATTTTCTAATTCTAAAATGAAGTAAATAATAACTCTAATTAAAACACCAAACAATCTTATATACAGTATATAATTTAATGTTGAATGTAAGACATATAATAATGCAGTGATTACAACAATTAAAATATATTTAGTATTATACTCTATAATCTATCATCTCGCTGGCAGCGTTGGTTTTAAAGGAAGACGACCACGTGTTCATTATCACATGCATGTGGCCCATGAGCCGCAGGTTTGACACCTCTGGTATCTGCAGATTTTTCTTTATATCACATTCTAATCCTAATCATTCCCCCATTAGAACACATTGAACTGTAATTATTGTGTATTTTTCACAAACTATTCTATTTTTAAAGCCGTACTGGAGTCTGGTTTGCTGTCATGGTGTTAGCGTGCTGATAGCCCTCGGTGAATAAACACTATTTTGGCTGGAAGCCACGCTGTTCATTCATTCATTCATTCATTCATTCATTCATTCATTCAGTCATTGTCTACTGCTTTATCCTCCACATGAGGGTCACTGGGTCGCTGGAGCCCTGTGAGAGGCGGAGTCAACACAGTACACACGGGGAGAAACATGCAAACATCACACACACAAAGGCCTAAACCGGGATGTAGACCAGCAACCGTCTGGCTGCAAGGCAACAGTGCAAGCCACATGCTCCACCGTGTGGCTGCAGCAGCAAAGTCAAATAAAGACTGAAGATGCTTTAGCACAGGCTCATACTGCAGGACTCTGGTCAGGTTGTAGGAGCATGTGCATGGACAGGAACTCTTCTGCTCAGGTATCTCAGGGTCACCTGAGCGGGTCAGTGAAGACCAGACCAGACCAGGCTTCACCTGTGGTCACAATTGTGGTCTCTCGACAGCCACAACCTCCTGGAGCTGGTCTTGGTCGCTGCGACTATCTCCTCAGTGGCTTTCTTCAGTAGTTTAGGATCCAACCTGATCCTCTGATCTCAAGCATATAGAATAAGCTCCGCCCCCAAACAGCCTTACAAGTCAGATCAAGACATCAATTAAAAACAGTTGTGAACAATAAGTCGTTCTTTAATCATCACAATGAACAAAGTAGAAGAACATGTGACTCATTCTCAGTTTCACCTCTGACCTTTTTTCTTCCTGAACTTCAAGAGCAATAAAATGCCAGCTCACACATCCCATAATAGGCCGGGCCAGTAAACAATCATCCAATATTTATATTAGATACATTGCTCTGTGCAATGATTGTTGCTTTGTATGCATTTATTATATTATTATTATTATTATGTTGCTGTTTTTTAATTTTACAGTGATTCATCTTAATTTAGCAGCCATTGTAGTTTAAACCTTATTAGTTAGTTTTAAAAATCTTCAATAATTATCAATCTATCTTTTATATTAGTATAAACTTCTCCTCTGTTCCCACTTTGTTCTGCTCTAAATCAAAAATGTGACGAAAATATACAAAAGTATAAATACAGTTGGGGGGATTAATGACGGTGGTCGTGCCGGGGGGTGTCGCTGCTTTAAACCGACGTCGTGGTCTCCACCCCGGGCCTGAAACACAACCATCGTCGGCTTAAGAAAGGCAGCAGTTGTGTTTAAAACCGTGACGCTGTTGTTGTTTTTGTTCCATCTCAAGTGTCTCCATTTTACACCGGGATCAGTCGACGACCACCACCCCCGTCCACAGGTCCCACATGGTCTGCTCTGCCCCTCCCCCGCGTCCGAACTGTACTCACCCCGGTGCCGCTGCCAAAGTATGTGAAAGTGAATGTGAGCCGCGAGCCCTGAGCCAGCGTCTTATTTCGGGCTGGACACCGTCATCATGGCCGGACCAGCGGGCAGCTCCACTGAAGCCAGCCGTTATCCGCTCTCTAACCCGTGAAAAACAACCTCCCTCCCGCACCGCCCCTCTCTGTTGTTCGCACGGTTCCAGCCCGACCACCAGCCTCAGATGTCACTCCCTGTGGTGCTGCCGGGGTCTTGCTGTCCGGTTACCGGGACGTCGCAGCTTTCAGAGCCTTTCTGCCGGAACCGACCCCGCGGTTTGTCTGCCTCTTCCCGGTTCACTGGCAGCGGGTCCCGGCTGCTGCTGCCCGGCCGGCCGCTGCTCTCTCTGGGCTTGTTGCAGCTGCTGCTCGGCGGCTCCATGGTGGCGCTGTCGTTCGGAGCTCTGTCCCTCAGCAATTCTCCCCCCATCCGAAACTCGTGTCCCTTCTGGGCAGGCTCCTCGGTAAGTTAGGGCCCTCAAGTCATCGTGGGTTCACTTGTCTGTGTCTTGGATGCTGTCACAGGTTATTTAATACTGTTGGTTATAAATATGTAGTCACACACACACACACACACACACACGTTGGTTTATTAAAGGCACAGTAGGAAAGATTATTGATCAGTTATTACAAACTATGATGCAAATGAAGTGATGTGAGAGAACACGACTGGAGACTTTGACCAATCACAGAGAGCCCACGCTCCTGTTAACGCTCTCACGACGCTTTTCCACGATAGAGTTCCAGCAGCACTCGGCTCTACTCACTCGTCTGTGCTCAGTTTGGTGTCAGTGGTTTTCCATTACTTCGTTGTACCTCCCTAACGTGGGCGGGGTCGCCATAGCGCGGCCCAGCACAGTACTTCCTGCGTGAAGGAGCGCCGACTCCATCTGACAGAGTCACGGAACTGAAGTGGCTTTTTGCCGCGTGTTAAATATTGAGATTTGAGAAATTTCCTTGCACGTTTTCAGGATTTTGAACTGATCAACAGTTGGGCGTTGTTGAGTTAAATTCTTGTGGAGGACTCGTGACTCGTCCAGTGACAACGTTCTGTGACCAATCAGTGACCGGCAGTCTGTTGATGTTACGTTTTAGTACCGTGTCGTCAGAGCAGGTAACACGAATGATAGAGCGCTCGAGTCGTGTTAGAACTGTATAATAGTACTATAATATTGTATAAAGTATTACTAAATGTACTGGGTATGGCGCGGGTCATGCTGTATGTTCACTTTTCACCAGTCTAGTGTTAAAAAATCGATTTTTATCTGGACGATCTGATATGGATGTGTAAAGACTTTACACCCATCGTTTCCTGTTTGTGGTGCAATAATCCCAGGACGCTTGACCACGAGAGTCTGGTGTGAATGTTAGCACTTAGACGTTAGCGGAGCTGAGTCAGCAGATCTGGGGTAGAACCAGAAATACGTCGACTCGCGGCTTTAGGTGTCGTGATTGTTGCTCTGGAGGAGCGTTGTGTTTATGTGTGTCCTCAATTGTCGTCATACTGTAGAACTACAGACAACACAACGTCACTGCCGTGCTCACGGCGCGCTCTCCACACAACGTCGTACTGATGCGACGACAATGAACGACAGCATCGAACGCAACACAACACACAACAATGGAGGACGTCCAGCTGCTGTTTGTGTGTGAGGGAGTGATTGAGCTGGTCTGGCTCCGCCCTGAACGTCTTTGTTTGTCACACATCTGCACAAACATCACACAGTCTTCATTTTAAATATGTCTTTTGATTGAAAATGAGAATAATGACGGAAAAATGACCTGATATCGCGAATCATGTCGCAATCGCAATTCCTGTCAAAATAATCGCAATAAGATATTTATTCAAATTTGTTTTAGTCTGGTAACTCTGGTAACTTTGGTACTGTTCCTAATGAAAACACAGATAATACGTACTTAACCAAACCAAACCGTTCCACTGGATGGAAACACGGCTTATGACCGAGAACCTAAATAAATAAATAAATAAGACCCTGTGTTTGATTATCTCATGGATTCCCGTACATCGTCACAGCTGCACAGTCAAATCTGAGCTGTGCTCTCCTTATTGCTTGTGTCAGTCATAATAAAGCTGGACTCACAACAGAAACACACAACGTTGCTCCACATAAATGCCTTGGGGCAAAGACTTAGTTAGTTATAAACAAACCAAACTAACATTCATCAATAGTGGCTGCCGTGGTTTGAGTGGTGACCTGTTCAGGGTGGAACCTCATCGGCTCAGTGTCAGCTGGTATTGACACAGACTAAACAAAATGAGTGCACAGATTATCATCCAGCTTAAGTTTAAGCTTAACCCATCCAAGACAACGTTCATATCTGAGATTCCAGGGATTTGGGATCTCACAGAAGTGGCGTGAATAAACGTGACTGTCAGTGAGCAGCTGTTGTGTGGCCGATGTTTTGAGCTGAGTAACGTAAAAAAAAACAACTAACAACAAAGTTAGGATTCTAAACAAAAGTACGCAACATCCGTCTCCCGGGCAACTCGCTCCCATCTGCTCACACCCCCATGTTTGATACTTGTGCCGCCTGTTAACTCCTCCCACTACAGCCTATAATTGGACGACACCCACGATTGTCAGAAAGGCCAGATGTGTTATAGTAGTGTCGGCCATGACTGTACTGCAGGTCATCAGATATAAATAAATATGTTTTTTGTAGTTTTAAATTGCTGTAAAACGTGAGTATGAGAGATTTGAATACTTATACTTAATAAAACAAAGCCCTGGCATTTCAATGATGTGTTATCTTTCTTTTATTTGGATTCACACCAGAGTGTAGCCGTGCGCTCGTTATCATTAGAAGGATATGCATTATCATAAGTGAAAGCTAGGATTCAATGTGATTCAAGTGTTAATGTTGTCATTGTATCTGTAAACAGTGTCAACCAGGCAACATTTGAAGTGTACATTGTTATGTCTGTTGACGGATAGTTAGACACTTTGTTGTCAAATGTCAGCTGAAATAACCACATGGACTGATTTTATTAATATGCGCTGAATTGCTTTATCCTCACGTTCCCATGGAGACAATAATTATATAGGATTTATTGATCAAGTCTCATGTGTTGATCAGACGGGTTACGAGATGGCAGCCTGCATTCAGAACATGTCATTTCACAAATTATATTGAATTTGGAATAAAAAGTCTCCGCCCTACTGGAGATTTGGTTGTGAGATTGTGAATGGATTTCACAATCGATCACTCGATTCATTATTCATGAGGCTGAGAGGTTATTGTGGAATTACTGATCAATAATACCCAAAATAATTCTGCCTACAGAAAACTTCAAAGTGATAGTTAAGCTTTTATGAAGAGAGGTTGGATGGGCTGACACACTGCTGACTGAAAACATGGCTGCCACCAGATAAAATAAGTCAGCTTCAGTCATAAATCATAGATTATAATAGAATATATATATATATATGTATATTTTATATACCATCCGTCTTTGTCCAAATCAAGGTAAAACAGACAGTGTCTGTCCTGTGTTGTCCTGCTGTAAGTATTTGATTATTATCATATTATTATCATGTTATTATCATGTTATTATGTTATTTTGGTGCATTCCTGTGCCTGCTATTCCCAACCTGACATTGTCTTTGTTCATCTTCTATTATTATTATTGTTATTGTTGTTATTTCTTCAGTGTAAACTTGGTTTGAAGGCTTTAAATTACAGGACCAAAGAAAGTGAGTGAATAAAAACTCTAAAATCATGATTATCGCGGTTTTTCCCTCTCACAACAAAGATGTCGCTAAAATCTGACATCGGGACGTCCCTATTCACCCATGATTCAGAGAACTGGGGTTAGTTCCTTAACCTAAAGTTGTTTCAGTATTTTTCGATCTGGGTCTAATTTCCACAAAAACTAGCGTTTATCTTCACATGGCGTCAATAAAACCAATGAAACAAATGCACCTGAAATGACATTGTTTCACACGCACAGCAGGCAGCACATACATGTCCTCATGCACAAATTCAGCTGTCAATCAAAGTGTTAATGCGTTTCGAATGAGCGATCAGAGGAGGGCCAGTTTTAATGAGTGTGTTGTGTCTCTGCAGGTTATTCTCTCAGGTATTGTAGGACTCACAACATGGAGGAAGCCCATGCTCCTGCTGGTAAGATCCACGCTGCTGCCTCATGTCGTCATTTCAGTCAAACACTGATGTTTGAATCCATGATGTCAAATCAATGCTTTTCTCTTTGCTCTTTGATGTGATAAGATATTCTAGACTTAGGCAGGTGTAGATATTATTAGGTGCTATCTGTTACTAAGTGCTTAGTTTCATACACCACACTTCCTGAAAACCTGAACTAACCCTTTAAAGCAGTTGAATAATACATTTACTACACAACGCGACACGTGTCTGTTTCAGTCTGACGACGTATCATCTCTGTTTGTTGCTTGCATTACATTTCAGCATCATGTGATTGATGGTTTGTGAACACATCATGAACACGGTGAGACACAAAGGACAATAAAGGACAATAATCCATCTTCCCTTGCTTCTTTCACACCCCTCCATCTCCAGGTGAATGTGTTTGTCCTGCTGTCTGTGGTGTGTGTGCTCCTTAATCTGGCCGGATTCATCCTGTGCTGCCAGGGAGCCCAGCTGGTTTCCAGTATGACCAGCTGCCAACTGGTGAGACTGACACCTGTTTGTTTCTGTCATTTGATTTTTGATTTGGATTTTGATTCCACCTTCAACATGTCTCTGCTTCCCCCTGCACTATCTATCTATCTATATGTATATATATATATATATATACATATATATACATATATATGTAGATATATATATATATATATACATTTATATGTGTGTGTGTGTGTGTACATGTCAGTACACAGTGAAATGGCCAGCACAGCGTGTTTGTGTCTCTGACTGTGGACAGGAAGCTCAGGAGACTTTGTCTCTCTGGGGACAAAGATGTAGCTACTCTGGGTCAACAACCTTATTTCTTGCTGCTAAACGATGACAAACAAACACACAAACACACAAACACACACACGGAGTATTTATTTCTTCCCACGACACAGAACATTAGACATCATTGCCTCACTATCTGTTATCTCTGTTAATACTGAACTGGCTCGTAATCACACACTCACTCAGCCGAGCCGCTCTCAGGTCACTGGACGTAAACAGGCTTGAGTTGAGACACACGTGGAAGCTGCGATGGATGTTTAACAGCAGAGGGATTTACGGTCTTTCAATAAAGATTCAGCTCAGAGTGAAGTGTTAAAGCCAAAGAGACGGACCTGCAGTAACAGTCAATAACAGTGTTGTACGTGGTATTTTTCTACACACAAACAACAACAGTAGTAACATGCGATGAGCGCGGTTAGCGGTCGTGGTATGTTGCGGTTGCTCCGAGTTAAAAACCCTAGGTCAGGGGACGTTCCCTCTTCAGGAACGTCCCCTGACGTTCCGTCTACAAAAGCAGAGCAGCACATGTGGTGTCTTCAGCTGTCAAACAAAAACACATCTTATTATTGACTGTGTGTCTCTCTAGACCACAGATCAGTGGATGATCCACATGTTTTTTATTTTTTTTACACCGTTGCCCTTCCTCATGCGTCCCTCCCAATACTCTGGGTTTAGGAGCGGCACTGGACAATGAGACAATGAGCAATGGGGATTGGGTGCCTTGCTCACTGCCGTGTGCACTGTTTACAAGCCCAGTTCCTTTCCTCTTGGTCATGGGATGTTGTTGAAGTCTTGTTGTTGTTGACTTCACACTCGTGCACTGTAGGAGGCTGTGTGTGTGTGTGTGTGTGTGTGTGTGTGTGTGTGTGTGTGTGTGTGCGTGTGCGTGCTCTGCTCATGTTCGGTGCCCTTGTGCTGACCCTGGTGTAGTAAATATCCTGCAGTGAAGGGAAGTGTGTTGTGCTATCTTTATCACAGAAGAAGTAAACGTGTCACGTGCGTCAGCGTTTGAAATGAGAGGGTTTTGTTCATCCAGTGTTAAAATCTCTGTCAAATCAAATAATGGCGACTCATCGGCTGAGGTGAGTCCACATACTGTAAATGATAAGAGATAAATAATATAAAAGGCTGTGTCATTA
The DNA here is from genome assembly GCF_958295425.1 of Solea solea. NCBI lineage: Eukaryota > Metazoa > Chordata > Actinopteri > Pleuronectiformes > Soleidae > Solea > Solea solea. The sequence continues at coordinate 1,109,016 of NC_081141.1, read as the reverse complement.
TTATACATAGGACAGTTTACGCATATTTATATACATATTTTTTATTTTATTTAACCTTTATTTACACAGGTTATCCCATTGTTTATCTCATTCCTCATCTCATGTCAAGAGAGACCTGTCAAACTTCAATTGAAATATTCATTACCATGTAACGTCATCATCCTTACGTTGTTGTTTCAGAGTGAGGACGGAGACGTGTGTTACTGCTGCTCCCTCTCGCCCACCTCCAAATGTCCTGAGGAGAAGCTGCTGGAGCTGCACCCTGCTCACTCCTGCAGCACCATGAGGATCCTGCTCAAGGTGCAACCACAGTTTAAACTGCTGTGAAAAACAGACGACGACGCTGCAGCGTTCTCTGCTCTCACTGTGTTTTTCTCTCGTAGAAAGTGTTGTTTGCTCTCTGTGCTCTGAACGCTCTGACCACAGCTGTGTGTCTGATGGCTGCTGCGCTCAGATACCTGCAGATCTTCACTGCAAGAACACCCTGCATGGTATGATCGCACACACACACACACACACACACACACACACATTACTGATTCATCTGTCGATTTGTGATCCGTCCATAAAACGTCCTGGACCTCAAATGTCTTTGTTATGTGAAGCAAAGAAACCAGGTTTTTCTTCAACTTTAAGAAGAGGAATAATTTGATAACTAGAAACTATTAAACTGATTATTAAACTAGCTGAAGATTCATTTAGTAATCGATTGATAATCAATGAATCGTTGAGATGTGAACGTTATTAGAGCTGCAACTAACGATTCTTTTCATCATCCATTAATCTGTCGATTCTTTTCACGTTGTTTGTCAAACCTGGAAATAATCATTTTTGTCCACAAACTAAAATGATTTCTTTGTTTTATGGAGCAAAGAACCAAAGGAAATGTTCACATTTAAGAAGCTGAAACAATCAGAAATCAAACGGAATAATTGATGTCAAAATATTTGAGGATTCATCGAGTAATTATGTTATTTTCCAGTCAAACAAGAGACAGACACATGTTCACCTCTTTACAAAAGATTCCCATTATAGAATCTAAATGTATAACGTCTTAGATTGACCTTGGTGTTAGACAGTTGCTTCAGATTAGGGTTGATATTTCCACGATGGAGAGCTTTACGATGTCAGAAGAGAGTCTGAGTCTTCTCCTCTGCTGGACTCACACAGGAGAGGAGAAGACTCAGAGACTCAGAGACTCAGAGACGACTGCTGCTCAAGTTAAAAAACGTCTCATCGTCTTGTCCCGTTCTCGTGTGACAGGACGAGCACAGGGCCACGGTGGAAGAGAGGGAGGAGCCTGCTCAGGTCCCGGACCCAGATGAGTTTGTGGCCCCCGCCCCTCCTCCCTCCTACTTTTCCACGTTCTACTCGTACACGCCGCGCGTGGCTCGCAGGTAAACGAGGTTTGAACTTTGAACTGTGACGTATGTGTGTGAACTCTGTGTTGTCGGGGTTTAAGGAGCAGAATGTTTGTTACACAGTTCAACATGAGGATCACATGATGATCACATGATCATTATTCTAACACGCAGGGAAAACCATCCCTGACTTGAAAGTGTAGCTTTGTGCGTGTGTGCAGTGTGCTGCTGTATTATACACATATATATATATATATATATATATGTATATATATATATAATAATCACACCCGTGTTATAAAGGAGGCTGAGCAGCGTGTGTGTGTGTGTGTGTGTGTGTGTGTTCAGGATGCTGGGGAACAGCGTGATCCCCCTCCCTCACATCTATGGGGCTCGAATCAAAGGAGTGGAGGTGTTCTGTCCACTGGACCCCCCGCCTCCTTATGAGGCTGTCGCAGGAAGCTCCAGCAGTGCCGTCACTCAGGTATTCTCCAAACTAACGTTTACAACTGAGAACGTTCTGAATGTTTAAGGAATGTTAAATGTTAAAAAATACTACAACAACACTATTCTCTGCAGTATACAGTTTATGTTAAGGATGATTTAAAGGTACAGAAGGGCAGATTTCAGTATAATGTAATATATAATAATACATAACTGCAATGGTGCTTCTTCATTATACAGTTGTTGAACTACTTTACTCGACTATCAGGCCGTCGTTTTCCATTACTTTCTATTACTAATGAAGGACGTGGTGCTGGATCCTCTCGTCAGCCGTCAAACACAGGAACATCTGTGTGTGTGTGTGTGTGTACAGTGACAGTATGCTCGCTGTAAAAACCACTTTCTGACCAATCAGTGGCCGACAGTCTGCTGACGTCACCTTTTAGTATCGGCTCAGCTCAGGAATCAGGTTCTCTCCCTAATGGAAAAGCAAATAAAAGAAATGGAGTCGAGTCGAGCAGAGTAGTGCGAGAACTGCACAACGGAAAAGCCCCAGAAACACCTCTGCTCCTGCTCTGAGCTCCAGGTCACATCCTCGTTACTTTCCCAGTGATTGAGAAAACCAGTGTGATCTCTGTTTATTTCAGGAGGCGGAGCAGACTGTGACCCCGCCTACCACGTCACCACCTCCACCAGCCTGTGTTCAAGGTACGTCTGTGTCTGCATGCTCCGCCTTAACATGACTCCTCAGCTTTCTGTATTATTATTATTATTATAATAATTAATGATAGCTTTGTAAATGTTCTAAATAAAAAGATTTCTGTGCGGCTGCATTTATGGTGAGGACACTCTGAGAACCACTTGTTTTTTTGTGTGTGCTTTCATTCAGATGTGAATCCTCAGGTGGTTTCAGTGTCACGAGGTGTCGCTCCACAGGCTAAACCTCAGCAGCAGCATCCTTCAGCACCGGCTCCCAGAAAGAAAGCCCGGCTCCGTCGCTCCAACAGTGACCCGGTGTTAATCGACCTGGCTGCTAAAGGTGAGATGGGCTTTTCAAGCATAACCACAGGGAATTATTCAACCCTTAGATCATAGTCTCATTAACTATTTGATTTCTTTATAATTTAATGACTATTTGAATATTTGAAAATCGTTTCCTATCCCACATAAGGGACTATCCTTTTTTGGGAATCTGGATTGGGATGAGAACTTGACATTGGGACAGTGTTCTGTTGATCAACACTTCTATGACTTTTTTGTCTCATTTTGGACGACATACTATACTATGACTTTTTTTATCTCATTTTGGACGACATACTATACTATGACTTTTTTGTCTCATTTTGGACGACATACTATTCTATGAATTTTTTGTCTCATTTTGGACGACATACTATACTATGACCTTTTTGTCTCATTTTGGACGACATACTATACTATGACTTTTTTATCTCATTTTGGACGACATACTAAACTATGACTTTTTTGTCTCATTTTGGACGACATACTAAACTATGACTTTTTTGTCACATTTTGGACGACATACTAAACTATGACTTTTTTGTCTCATTTTGGACGACATACTAAACTATGACTTTTTTGTCACATTTTGGACGACATACTATACTATGACTTTTTTGTCTCATTTTGGACGACATACTATACTATGACTTTTTTGTCTCATTTTGGACGACATACTATTCTATGACTTTTTTGTCTCATTTTGGACGACATACTATTCTATGAATTTTTTGTCTCATTTTGGACGACATACTATTCTATGAATTTTTTGTCTCATTTTGGACGACATACTATTCTATGACTTTTTTGTCTCATTTTGGACGACATACTATTCTATGACTTTTTTGTCTCATTTTGGACGACATACTATTCTATGACTTTTTTGTCTCATTTTGGACGACATACTATTCTATGACTTTTTTGTCTCATTTTGGACGACATACTATTCTATGACTTTTTTGTCTCATTTTGGACGACATACTATACTATGACTTTTTTGTCTCATTTTGGACGACATACTATACTATGACTTTTTTGTCTCATTTTGGACGACATACTATACTATGACTTTTTTGTCACATTTTGGACGACATACTATACTATGACTTTTTTGTCTCATTTTGGACGACATACTATTCTATGACTTTTTTGTCTCATTTTGGACGACATACTATTCTATGAATTTTTTGTCTCATTTTGGACGACATACTATTCTATGACTTTTTTTTCTCATTTTGGACGACATACTATACTATGACTTTTTTGTCTCATTTTGGACGACATACTATACTATGACTTTTTTATCTCATTTTGGACGACATACCATACTATGACTTTTTTGTCTCATTTTGGACGACATACCATACTATGACTTTTTAATCTCATTTTGGACGACATACCATACTATGACTTTTTTGTCTCATTTTGGACGACATACTATACTATGACTTTTTTGTCTCATTTTGGACGACATACTAAACTATGACTTTTTTGTCTCATTTTGGACGACATACTATACTATGACTTTTTTATCTCATTTTGGACGACATACTATTCTATGACTTTTTTGTCTCATTTTGGACGACATACTATTCTCTGAATTTTTTGTCTCATTTTGGACGACATACTATTCTATGACTTTTTTTTCTCATTTTGGACGACATACTATACCATGACTTTTTTGTCTCATTTTGGACGACATACTAAACTATGACTTTTTTGTCTCATTTTGGACGACATACTAAACTATGACTTTTTTGTCTCATTTTGGACGACATACTAAACTATGACTTTTTTGTCTCATTTTGGACGACATACTATACTATGACTTTTTTGTCTCATTTTGGACGACATACTATACTATGACTTTTTTGTCTCTTTTTGGACAACATACTAAACTATGACTTTTTTGTCTCATTTTGGACGACATACTATACTATGACTTTTTTGTCTCATTTTGGACGACATACTATTCTATGACTTTTTTATCTCATTTTGGACGACATACTATACTATGACTTTTTTGTCTCATTTTGGACGACATACTTTACTATGACTTTTTTGTCTCATTTTGGACGACATACTATACTATGACTTTTTTGTCTCATTTTGGACGACATACCATACTATGACTTTTTTGTCTCATTTTGGACGACATACTAAACTATGACTTTTTTGTCACATTTTGGACGACATACCATACTATGACTTTTTTGTCTCATTTTGGACGACATACTATACTATGACTTTTTTATCTCATTTTGGACGACATACCATACTATGACTTTTTTATCTCATTTTGGACGACATACTATACTATGACTTTTTTGTCTCATTTTGGACGACATACTATTCTATGAATTTTTTGTCTCATTTTGGACGGCATACTATTCTATGAATTTTTTTGTCTCATTTTGGACGACATACTATACTATGACTTTTTTGTCTCATTTTGGACGACATACTGTACTATGACTTTTTTTATCTCATTTTGGACGACATACTATACTATGACTTTTTTGTCTCATTTTGGACGACATACTATACTATGACTTTTTTGTCTCATTTTGGACGACATACTATACTATGACCTTTTTGTCTCATTTTGGACGACATACTATACTATGACTTTTTTGTCACATTTTGGACGACATACTATACTATGACTTTTTTGTCTCATTTTGGACGACATACTATACTATGACTTTTTTGTCACATTTTGGACGACATACTATACTATGACTTTTTTGTCTCATTTTGGACGACATACTATTCTATGACTTTTTTGTCTCATTTTGGACGACATACTATTCTATGAATTTTTTGTCTCATTTTGGACGACATACTATTCTATGACTTTTTTTTCTCATTTTGGACGACATACTATACTATGACTTTTTTGTCTCATTTTGGACGACATACTATACTATGACTTTTTGATCTCATTTTGGACGACATACCATACTATGACTTTTTTGTCTCATTTTGGACGACATACCATACTATGACTTTTTAATCTCATTTTGGAGGACATACCATACTATGACTTTTTTGTCTCATTTTGGACGACATACTATACTATGACTTTTTTGTCTCATTTTGGACGACATACTATACTATGACTTTTTTGTCTCATTTTGGACGACATACTAAACTATGACTTTTTTGTCTCATTTTGGACGACATACTAAACTATGACTTTTTTGTCTCATTTTGGACGACATACTATACTATGACTTTTTTATCTCATTTTGGACGACATACTATTCTATGACTTTTTTGTCTCATTTTGGACGACATACTATTCTCTGAATTTTTTGTCTCATTTTGGACGACATACTATTCTATGACTTTTTTTTCTCATTTTGGACGACATACTATACCATGACTTTTTTGTCTCATTTTGGACGACATACTAAACTATGACTTTTTTGTCTCATTTTGGACGACATACTAAACTATGACTTTTTTGTCTCATTTTGGACGACATACTAAACTATGACTTTTTTGTCTCATTTTGGACGACATACTATACTATGACTTTTTTGTCTCATTTTGGACGACATACTATACTATGACTTTTTTGTCTCTTTTTGGACAACATACTAAACTATGACTTTTTTGTCTCATTTTGGACGACATACTATACTATGACTTTTTTGTCTCATTTTGGACGACATACTATTCTATGACTTTTTTATCTCATTTTGGACGACATACTATACTATGACTTTTTTGTCTCATTTTGGACGACATACTTTACTATGACTTTTTTGTCTCATTTTGGACGACATACTATACTATGACTTTTTTGTCTCATTTTGGACGACATACCATACTATGACTTTTTTGTCTCATTTTGGACGACATACTAAACTATGACTTTTTTGTCACATTTTGGACGATATACCATACTATGACTTTTTTGTCTCATTTTGGACGACATACTATACTATGACTTTTTTATCTCATTTTGGACGACATACCATACTATGACTTTTTTGTCTCATTTTGGACGACATACCATACTATGACTTTTTAATCTCATTTTGGACGACATACCATACTATGACTTTTTTGTCTCATTTTGGACGACATACTATACTATGACTTTTTTGTCTCATTTTGGACGACATACCATACTATGACTTTTTTGTCTCATTTTGGACGACATACTAAACTATGACTTTTTTGTCTCATTTTGGACGACATACTATTCTATGACTTTTTTGTCTCATTTTGGACGACATACTATTCTCTGAATTTTTTGTCTCATTTTGGACGACATACTAAACTATGACTTTTTTGTCTCATTTTGGACGACATACTATACTATGACTTTTTTGTCTCATGTTGGACGACATACTATTCTATGAATTTTTTATCTCATTTTGGATGACATACTAAACTATGACTTTTTTGTCTCATTTTGGACGACATACTATACTATGACTTTTTTATCTAATTTTGGACGACATACTAAACTATGACTTTTTTGTCTCATTTTGGACGACATACTAAACTATGACTTTTTTGTCTCATTTTGGACGACATACTAAACTATGACTTTTTTGTCTCATTTTGGACGACATACTATATACTATGACTTTTTTGTCTCATTTTGGACGACATACTAAACTATGACTTTTTTGTCTCATTTTGGACGACATACTATTCTCTGAATTTTTTGTCTCATTTTGGACGACATACTATTCTATGACTTTTTTTTCTCATTTTGGACGACATACTATACTATGACTTTTTTGTCTCATTTTGGACGACATACTAAACTATGACTTATTTGTCTCATTTTGGACGACATACTAAACTATGACTTTTTTGTCTCATTTTGGACGACATACTAAACTATGACTTTTTTGTCTCATTTTGGACGACATACTATACTATGACTTTTTTGTCTCATTTTGGACGACATACTATACTATGACTTTTTTGTCTCTTTTTGGACAACATACTAAACTATGACTTTTTTGTCTCATTTTGGACGACATACTATACTATGACTTTTTTGTCTCATTTTGGACGACATACTATTCTATGACTTTTTTATCTCATTTTGGACGACATACTAAACTATGACTTTTTTGTCTCATTTTGGACGACATACTATACTATGACTTTTTTGTCTCTTTTTGGACAACATACTAAACTATGACTTATTTGTCTCATTTTGGACGACATACTAAACTATGACTTTTTTGTCTCATTTTGGACGACATACTATACTATGACTTTTTTATCTAATTTTGGACGACATACTAAACTATGACTTTTTTGTCTCATTTTGGACGACATACTATACTATGACTTTTTTGTCTCTTTTTGGACAACATACTAAACTATGACTTTTTTGTCTCATTTTGGACGACATACTATACTATGACTTTTTTGTCTCATTTTGGACGACATACTATTCTATGACTTTTTTATCTCATTTTGGACGACATACTAAACTATGACTTTTTTGTCTCATTTTGGACGACATACTATACTATGACTTTTTTGTCTCATGTTGGACGACATACTATTCTATGAATTTTTTTATCTTTTTTTGGATGACATACTAAACTATGACTTTTTTGTCTCATTTTGGACGACATACTATACTATGACTTTTTTATCTAATTTTGGACGACATACTAAACTATGACTTTTTTGTCTCATTTTGGACGACATACTAAACTATGACTTTTTTGTCTCATTTTGGACGACATACTATATACTATGACTTTTTTGTCTCATTTTGGACGACATACTAAACTATGACTTTTTTGTCTCATTTTGGACGACATACTATACTATGACTTTTTTGTCTCATTTTGGACGACATACTATATACTATGACTTTTTTGTCTCATTTTGGACGACATACTAAACTATGACTTTTTTGTCTCATTTTGGACGACATACTATACTATGACTTTTTTGTCTCATGTTGGACGACATACTATTCTATGAATTTTTTATCTCATTTTGGATGACATACTATACTATGACTTTTTTGTCTCATTTTGGACGACATACTATATACTATGACTTTTTTGTCTCATTTTGGACGACATACTAAACTATGACTTTTTTGTCTCATTTTGGACGACATACTATACTATGACTTTTTTGTCTCATGTTGGACGACATACTATTCTATGAATTTTTTGTCTCATTTTGGACGACATACTAAACTATGACTTATTTGTCTCTTTTTGGACGACATACTAAACTATGACTTTTTTGTCTCATTTTGGACGACATACTATACTATGACTTTTTTGTCTCATTTTGGACGACATACTATACTATGACTTTTTTGTCTCTTTTTGGACAACATACTAAACTATGACTTTTTTGTCTCATTTTGGACGACATACTATACTATGACTTTTTTGTCTCATTTTGGACGACATACTATTCTATGACTTTTTTATCTCATTTTGGACGACATACTAAACTATGACTTTTTTGTCTCATTTTGGACGACATACTATACTATGACTTTTTTGTCTCATGTTGGACGACATACTATTCTATGAATTTTTTATCTTTTTTTGGATGACATACTAAACTATGACTTTTTTGTCTCATTTTGGACGACATACTATACTATGACTTTTTTATCTAATTTTGGACGACATACTAAACTATGACTTTTTTGTCTCATTTTGGACGACATACTAAACTATGACTTTTTTGTCTCATTTTGGACGACATACTATATACTATGACTTTTTTGTCTCATTTTGGACGACATACTAAACTCTGACTTTTTTGTCTCATTTTGGACGACATACTATACTATGACTTTTTTGTCTCATTTTGGACGACATACTATATACTATGACTTTTTTGTCTCATTTTGGACGACATACTAAACTATGACTTTTTTGTCTCATTTTGGACGACATACTATACTATGACTTTTTTGTCTCATGTTGGACGACATACTATTCTATGAATTTTTTATCTCATTTTGGATGACATACTATACTATGACTTTTTTATCTCATTTTGGACGACATACTATACTATGACTTTTTTTTCTCATTTTGGACGACATACTATACTATGACTTTTTTGTCTCATTTTGGACGACATACTATACTATTGACTTTTTTGTCTCATTTTGGACGACATACTAAACTATGATTTTTCTGTAAAATATTTGATGACATACTAAATTATGACATTTTTGTCATATATTGGACGACATACTAAACTATGCCTTTTTTGTCAAATACTGGACAACATACGAAACTATAACTTTTTTGTCTCATTTTGGACGACATACTATACTGTGACTTTTTTGTCTCATTTTGGACGACATACTAAACTATGATTTGTCTGTAACATATTGGACGACATACTTAACTATGATTTTTCTGTAAAATATTGGACGACATACTAAACTATGACATTTTTGTCATATATTGGACGACATACTAAACTATGCCTTTTTTGTCAAATACTGGACGACATACTAAACTATGCCTTTTTTGTCAAATACTGGACGACATACTAAACCATGACTTTTTTGTCAAATTTTGGATGACATACTAAACTATGCCTTTTTTGTCAAATACTGGACGACATACTAAACTATGCCTTTTTTGTCAAATACTGGACGACATACTAAACCATGACTTTTTTGTCAAATTTTGGATGACATACTAAACTATGACTTTTTGTCTCATTTTGGACTACTTACTAAACTATGATTTTTCTGTAAAATATTGGACAACATACTAAACTATGACATTTTTGTCATATATTGGACGACATACTAAACTATGACTTTTTTTGTCAAATACTGGACGACATACTAAACCATGACTTTTTTGTCACATTTTGGACGACATACTAAACTATGACTTTTTTGTCAAATACTCATCCCAATTTTGACAAAAAAGTCATAATATAATTTGTCGTTCAAATTTTGACAAAAAGTCATACTATTGTATGTCGTCCAAATTTTGACAAAAAAGTCATGGTATAGTATGTCGTTCAAATTTTGACAAAAAAATTCATAGTATAGTATGTCGTTCAAATTTTGACAAATAGGTCATACTATAGTATGTCATCCAAATTTTGACAAAAACGTCATAGTATAGTATGTCGTCCAAATTTTGACCAAAAAAAGTCATAGTATAGGATGTCGTCCAAATTTTGAGAAAAACGTCATATGTCGTTCAAATTTTGACAAAAACGTCATAGTAACTGTCGTCCAAATTTTGACCAAAAACGTCATAGTATAGTATGTCGTCCAAACTTTGACATAAAAGTCATAGTATAGTATGTCGTCCAAATTTTGACAAAAAAGTCATAGTATAGTATGTCGTCTAAATTTGGACAAAAACATCATAGTATAGTATGTCGTCCAAATTTTGACCAAAAACGTCATAGTATAGTATGTCGTCCAAATTTTGACCAAAAAAGTCATAGTATCGGATGTCGTCCAAATTGAGAAAAACGTCATAGTATAGTATGTAGTCCAAATTTTGACATAAAAGTCATAGTAAAGTATGTCGTCCAAATTTTGACAAAAAAGTCATAGTATAGTATGTCGTTCAAATTTTGACAAAAAAGTCATAGTATAGTATGTCGTTCACATTTTGATAAAAACGTCATAGTATATAGCATGTCGTCCAAATTTTGACCAAAAAGTCATAGTATCGTATGTTGTCCAAATTTTGACAAAAAAGTCAAAATATGTCGTCTAAATTTTGACAAAAAAGTCATAGTATAGTATGTCGTCCAAATTTTTACCAAAAAAGTCATACTATAGTATGTCGTCCAAATGTTGACAAAAACGTCATAGTAACTGTCGTCCAAATTTTGACCAAAAACGTCATTGTATAGTATGTCGTCCAAATTTTGACAAAAAAGTCATAGTATAGTATGTTGTCCAATTTTTGACCAAAAAAGTCATACTATAGTATGTCGTCCAAATGTTGACAAAAAAGTCATAGTATAGTATGTCGTCCAAATTTTGACCACAAACGTCATAGTATAGTATGTCGTTCAAATTTTGACAAAAAGATCATTGTATAGTATGTCGTCCAAATTTTGACAAAAAACGTCATACTATTGTATGTCGTCCAAATTTTGACAAAAAGATCATTGTATAGTATGTCGTCCAAATTTTGACAAAAAACGTCATACTATTGTATGTCGTCCAAATTTTGACAAAAAGGTCATTGTATAGCATGTCGTCCAAATTTTGACCACAAAATATTCGGAGTATAGTATGTGGTCTAAATTTTGACAAAAAAGTCATAGTATAGTATGTCGTCCAAATTTTGACCAAAAAAGTCATACTATTGTATGTCGTCTAAATTTTGACAAAAAAAGTCATACTATTGTATGTCGTCCAAATTTTGACAAAAAAGTCATAGTATAGTATGTAATCCAAATTTTGACCACAAACGTCATACTATTGTATGTCGTTTAAATTTCGACAAAAAACGTCATAGTACAGTATGTCGTCCAAATTTTGACCACAAACGTCATACTATTGTATGTCGTTTAAATTTCGACAAAAAACGTCATAGTACAGTATGTTGTCCAAATTTTGACAAAAAGTCATAGGATAGTATGTCGTCCAAATTTTGACCAAAAAGCTGTCGTCCAAATTTTTACCAAAAACGTTATAGTATAGTCAGTCAGTCAGTCATCATCTACCGCTTTATCCTCCGTCAGAGGGTCGCAGGGGGTGCTGTGCCAATCTCAGCTACATCGGGCGATAGGCGGGGTACACCCTGGACAGTTCGCCAGTCCATCGCAGGGCCACATACAGAGACGGACAAACAACCATTCACTCTCACACTCACTCCTATGGTCAATTTGGAGTGTCCAATTTTACCTATCCCCACATTGCATGTTTTTGGACTGTGGGAGGAAGCCGGAGTACCCGGAAAGAACCCACGCACACACGGGGAGAACATGCAAACTCCATGCAGAAAGGCCCTTGTTCCAACCGAGGCTCGAACCCGGGTCTTCTCGCTGCAAGGCGAGAGTGCTAACCACTACACCACCGTGTGGCCCTGCCATAGTATAGTATGTCGTCCAAATTTTGACCAAAAAGTCATAGTATAGTATGTTGTCCAAATTTTGACCAAAAAGTCATAGTATAGTATGTCGTTCAAATTTTGACAAAAAAGTCATAGTATAGTATGTCGTTCAAATTTTGACAAAAAAGTCATAGTATAGTATGTCGTCCAAATTTTGACAAAAAGTCATAGTATAGTATGTCGTCTAACTTTTGACAAAAAAGTCATAGTATAGTATGTCGTGCAAATTTTGACAAAAAAGTCATAGTATAGTATGTCGTCCAAATTTTGACCAAAGAAGTCATAGGATAGTATGTCGTCCAAATTTTGACCAAAAAGCTGTCGTACAAATTTTGACCAAAAACGTTATAGTATAGTATGTCGTCCAAATTTTGACCAAAAACGTTATAGTATAGAATGTCGTGCAAATTTTGACAAAAGTCATAGTATAGTATTTCGTCCAAATTTGGACAAAAAGGTCATTGTATAGTATGTCGTCCAAATTCTGACAAAAAGGTCATAGTATAGTATGTCATCCAAATTTTGACCACAAACGTCATAGTATAGTATGTCGTCCAAATTTTGACCAAAAAAGTCATAGTATAGTATGTCGTGCAAATTTTGACAAAAAAGTCATAGTATAGTATGTCGTCCAAATTTTGACCAAAGAAGTCATAGGATAGTATGTCGTGCAAATTTTGACAAAAAAGTCATAGTATAGTATGTCGTCCAAATTTTGACCAAAGAAGTCATAGGATAGTATGTCGTCCAAATTTTGACCAAAAAGCTGTCGTACAAATTTTGACCAAAAACGTTATAGTATAGAATGTCGGGCAAATTTTGACAAAAGTCATAGTATAGTATTTCGTCCAAATTTGGACAAAAAGGTCATTGTATAGTATGTCGTCCAAATTCTGACAAAAAGGTCATAGTATAGTATGTCATCCAAATTTTGACCACAAACGTCATAGTATAGTATGTCGTCCAAATTTTGACCAAAAAAGTCATAGTATAGTATGTCGTGCAAATTTTGACAAAAAAGTCATACTATTTTATGTCGTCTAAATGTTGACAAAAAAAGTCATACTATTGTATGTCGTCCAAATTTTGACAAAAAAGTCATAGTATAGTATGTCGTTCAAATTTTGACAAAAAGGTCATTGTATAGTATGTCGTCCAAATTTTGACAAAAAGGTCATAGTATAGTATGTAATCCAAATTTTGACCACAAACGTCATACTATTGTATGTCGTTTAAATTTTGACAAAAAACGTCATAGTATAGTATGTCGTCCAAATTTTGACCACAAATGTCATACTATTGTATGTCGTCCAAATTTTGACAAAAAGGTCATAGTATAGTATGTCGTCCAAATTTTGACAAAAAGGTCATAGTATAGTATGTCGTCCAAATTTTGACAAAAAGGTCATAGTATAGTATGTCATCCAAATTTTGACCACAAACGTCATAGTATAGTATGTCGTCCAAATTTTGACCAAAAAAGTCATAGTATAGTATGTCTTGCAAATTTTGACAAAAAAGTCATAGTATAGTATGTCGTCCAAATTTTGACCAAAGAAGTCACAGGATAGTATGTCGTCCAAATTTTGACCAAAAAGCTGTCGTACAAATTTTGACCAAAAACGTTATAGTATAGTATGTCGTCCAAATTTTGACCAAAAACGTTATAGTATAGAATGTCGTGCAAATTTTGACAAAAGTCATAGTATAGTATTTCGTCCAAATTTGGACAAAAAGGTCATTGTATAGTATGTCGTCCAAATTCTGACAAAAAGGTCATAGTATAGTATGTCATCCAAATTTTGACCACAAACGTCATAGTATAGTATGTCGTCCAAATTTTGACCAAAAAAGTCATAGTATAGTATGTCGTGCAAATTTTGACAAAAAAGTCATACTATTTTATGTCGTCTAAATGTTGACAAAAAAAGTCATACTATTGTATGTCGTCCAAATTTTGACAAAAAAGTCATAGTATAGTATGTCGTTCAAATTTTGACAAAAAGGTCATTGTATAGTATGTCGTCCAAATTTTGACAAAAAGGTCATAGTATAGTATGTAATCCAAATTTTGACCACAAACGTCATACTATTGTATGTCGTTTAAATTTTGACAAAAAACGTCATAGTATAGTATGTCGTCCAAATTTTTGACCACAAACGTCATACTATTGTATGTCGTCCAAATTTTGACAAAAAGGTCATAGTATAGTATGTCGTCCAAATTTTGACAAAAAGGTCATAGTATAGTATGTCGTCCAAATTTTGACAAAAAGGTCATAGTATAGTATGTCGTCCAATATAATTATATTATTATATGTTATAATAATTCATTCAATCATTTTCTTCTTAAATTTCACATAAAATGTTTGATAAACATTAAAGTCATTTTGACAGAAATGTTCATTTACAGTACTGTATTGTTATACTTTGATATCTTGTGACGCAGACTGTGTGTAAATGAACAAAGGTTGGTTCCACAGTGTGTTGGTAATTGGAGACTGAAGAATCTTCCTGTGATGTTTTCTGTAGTGTGGAGCAGCAGTGAAGCCCCCCCTGCTCCTTCTCCCCAAACAACAGATTCCTCCACCCAGACCTCCCAGCCCACACTGGCTGCCCACTCCCAGGGGCAGGTCACGCTGCGACGTAGCAACAACGACGGCAGGAACCCGCGCCGGCCTCGACCGTCCTCTATGGTGGACTACCAGAGCTACAGACACACACAGGAGCTGGTCAGGAAAATCCTGGAGCAGCCAGCCACACAGGGTCTGGCCCCCGAGGTCCAGGAACTGGTGGAGAGCATACGACATGTCCTGCAGTCGGATCAGGAGCACATGGAGGAGGCGGTGCGCTGTGCCAGTTACATAGAACAGGTAGGAGCACATGCAGCAGCATCTTTGAACTTCAGCAGAACCAGTCTGAGACACAAACACCTGCTGATCATCTGGTCAAAATGTTTACCTTCTTCTTCCAGGTGTTCACTGACTCACGAATGGGTCCCGCTCAACCCAAACCCGCCCAGCAACAGCAGCCGGCGAGCACGTCCTGCCAGACTTTTCCCCACCACCGCAGGAGAAGACCTGGTCTGCTGCACCTTCAGAGCTGCGGGGACCTGAGCTCATTCACCTGCGCTGCACTCGAGTCTTTGGAGCATCGAAGAAACAGCAGGAGGGCAGAATCCAGAGCGAGTTCCAGGTCCACGTCGAGGACGGGATCCCGCCCGGATCTTCCTGATCGGCCTCACAGTCTGATTGGAGTTTTTAGAGAGACTGTGCTTTGAACCCAAGCCAAACGGTGTTAGCATCATTATTGTAGGTGGCAGCACAGCTGAGGCGCCGCTGCCTTTAACTGTGGCGAAAACTTTTTAACCCATGGACTGCAACCACTGACCGTGTGTGTGTGCGTGTGTGTGTGTGTGTGTGTGTGGACATGTCCAGTCTCCGAGGACGCGACATTGACAGAGATTCTAGTAAATGAACGCGAGCCTTGTACAGACAGACGATGTCGCGCCTTGTTAATAAATGTGGGCTATACAAATAAAATTTGATTGACGGATTGAAAGGACAGCAGTTCTTTGACATTAAGATTAGACAAGATTATTTAGGATGAAAACTGTGGCTCCGTCACAAGAGTGCACTCATACATCATGTATCTTATCAGCGTTTTCTGAAGTTTGTGTCACTTTATAAACAACTCGCTCTCCAGCACCAAACTTCACAGAGAAAATCACTGATTTTACATCGTGTCACTTTGTGACGTCAGTGTTTGTAACTCTTAAATCAGTTTGACCGTAATTACACAAACAGACGAGCGAGGACTTTGGTGTAGATTTGATTTCATCACATGAGCCTTTTGTTAACAAAAGAGTCCGTGCCACAGTGACACAGCAGTGGAACACAGCAGTGGAACACAGCAGTGGAACAAAGCAGTGGAACACAGCAGTGGAACACAGCAGTGGAACACAGCAGTGGAACAAAGCAGTGGAACAAAGCAGTGGAACACAGCAGTGGAACACAGCAGTGGAACACAGCAGTGGAACACAGGAGGGAATAAAAAAGCACAGCTGGAATCCTCGTCCTTCTCCAAGTCTTTTATTGTTGCAAATACATTCTGGCTCTGGTACAGGAAAGAAGCTCCGATTGCAAGAACACCACAGAAAAAGCTTGCAAATAAATCAAACATCGTCTTGGATGTTTACTTTTCTTTAGACACTGAGAGATAATATTTCAGAGTTTACATTCAGAATGAGTTTTAAGTGCTTTTATTTCCCAAGCTTTAAGGGACAGTTGAGGGTTTTGGACGCAGGAGTGTGTTCAGTGTGTTTTAACGTGAACAGGGACAGCAGAGAAAATGTTTTAAAGATGACAAACTAAACCCAATCACACTTATTTACAGACATATCTGTTGCATTTAATATCGCTTGGAATTGTTAAATAAAAATAAAAAGATTGACATGTTTTGGTTAAAGGTACTAAAACTCCCATTGTATGTGACACATATTCACATAAATCTGAATTAAAAGTTCTATTGATGTTTTTCAGCTGAGCCTTTATAGAACTCTCTGTTGTCCCGTTCGGCGTTAACACATACACCCCCACATGAAAACCCCCAAACTATCCTGTTAAGCCGACCAAGCTTTATATATATATATATATACATATACACACACACATATACATGTATATATATACATGTATATGTGTGTGTGTGTCCTTAATTCCCCTGACCTTAAATGACCTTTGAATCCAAACACACACAAAACAAAACAACCATTAGAAGTATATACCTTTATATAGCTTTCTATAATGTTCATCTATGTGTGTGTCGTATATATTCAGCTGGTCATGAATACACTGCTTATAATCACACACACACACACACACACACACACACACACGCGCACACACACACACACACACAGTGGAAGAACAGCACAGCGTAATCGCACATGGCTGCCGCGTCCTCTAACCCTCTAACATGATAACAGGTCCAGTGTTAGTAGTAGTAGTCGTCATAGTAGTAATAATAAGGCCAAGATAAGCTTAAATAATGTGTTTTTGTTTTCTGACAAACAACAAAACTAAAGAAAACGACAAACCAAAGGTCGTCACAGAGGAACTGGACGAGTTAATGCTGTTTATGAACACTGTTCATAAACAGTGTTCCCGCAGATACGTGAAATCCTTGAAAATTTGACATGGGTCATTGAAAGTTCTGGAATTTTGTGCAAGAAAAATACATTAAGTTGATATTTAGATTGTATTCATGCTGCAATTCAATACAAGTGGACGACATTAGCATATTTTAAGTTGCCCTCCCATCTTTAACTGTGTCAGCACATTAGGTCCTTGAATTTGAGGGAACTGGTCCTGGAAAAGTCCTTGAATGGTGACTAAAACAGAATCCTTGTTTCTCCTAAATCAACTAAAAACCAGGAATTGTTAGAGCTGGTGAAGTCTGACACACACACACACACACACACACACACACACACACACACACACACACACACGTGCCTTTAACTTGTAATTTCACAATTTTCTTCTGCACAATAACTTTTGTAGAAACTGGTGGAGTCTATGAAATAGAAATAAATAAATATGTAAGTGACATTATCATTATTATCATGATTGAAATAACTATGAGAGGAAGCTCCCGCCTCCCGTCTGCTCTGATTGGTTCATGAAATGTTGAAAACTGTTTCTTATTGTTTCCAAAATCTGGAAATGTCTTGTTTCGTTCGTTTAGGGCTGCAACGATTATTTGATTAATCGATAACTAAATCAATCGTCAACTATTTTGAACTATTTCTGATTATTTTTCAGCTTCTTAAATGTTAATATTTTCCGGAGAAAGAAAACGAGTATTAGACGAGTGGCGATCAGAATAGTGGACGATTAACTTAGTGATTAATGATGACGGATTAATAATCCCTCGTAAACATCAGAGTTCATGTTAAACTAAAGAGAAAGACGAGTCTCTGACGTCAAACTCACACATTTACACTTATATAGAAAAGCTCCAGTTTTGTGTGTAGTTAAATCAAATCTCAACAACATTGGTCATAAATAGCGCACACACACACACACACTGTGAGGGACATTCATGGTTATTACTGCTGGTGCTATGTACACAGAATACAAAATCAACCACAATCACATCAACTGAGCTAAATAGAGTTGAAAAGCTTTGAACAGATGAACAGTGACACTCCTGCAGGGGAGAGAGAGACGGGCAGTGGAGAGAGAGACGGGCAGTGGAGAGAGAGACGGGCAGTGGAGAGAGAGACGTGCAGTGAGTGATCTGCCGGTGAAATAGCAGCGTGGCAGAAATACAGTCAGGTTATATGTGCAGTTTGCCTTCAAGGCCACAATCACGCTCATTTCTCTGACTTTACCAGAAAACAGCTGTCTGTAATGACCTGTGACCTGTGATGACCTGTGACATGTGATGACCAGTGATGACCTGTGACCTGTGATAAGCTGTGATGAGCTGTGATGACCTGTGACCTGTGATGACCTGTGATGACCTGTGATAAGCTGTGATGACTGTGACATGTGATGACCTGTGATGACCTGTGATAAGCTGTGATGACTGTGACATGTGATGACCTGTGATGACCTGTGATGACCTGTGACCTGTGATGACCTGTGACCTGTGATGACCTGTGATGACCTGTGATAAGCTGTGATGACTGTGACATGTGATGACCTGTGATGACCTGTGATGACCTGTGACCTGTGATGACCTGTGATAAGCTGTGATGACCTGTGACCTGTGATGACCTGTGACGACCTGTGACCTGTGATGACCAGTGATGACCTGTGATGACCTGTGACCTGTGA
The DNA here is from genome assembly GCF_958295425.1 of Solea solea. NCBI lineage: Eukaryota > Metazoa > Chordata > Actinopteri > Pleuronectiformes > Soleidae > Solea > Solea solea. Next base: position 1,089,261 of record NC_081141.1, on the reverse strand, counting down.
TGACCAGTGATGAGCTGTGACCTGTGATAAGCTGTGACATGTGATGACCAGTGATGACCTGTGATGAGCTGTGATGACCTGTGACCTGTGATGACCTGTGATGAGCAAACTGAAGCCAAAGTGAGAAATAAATCTTTTAAAGGTCCAGTACGCAACATTTTACGACAACGTTTTAGGCCAAGTATGAAAAAAAATAAATGACAGCCCCTGGGGAGGAAAAAAGTCGCGGATTTATGAGATTTGCTACGTTTAATCTCATAAATCTGCGACTTTTTTCTGGAAATATTACCCCCCTCCCCCAGCCTTAATACGCCGTCGCAACATTTAGCCTCACAAGATGTTAAGTGTATGTGTGTGTGTGTGTGTGTGTGTAGTACTGCAGAGAGGTCCACTGTGGAATAATTAGTGACATCTAATGGTGAGACTGCAGATTGCAACCAATAGATGGACATTTCCTCTCATCATGTCCTTTTACCAGCAGATTATCACACAAATCACACTTTTAGATTAGATTCTGTCTATGCTTCTGTACAGTCAGATAAATGTCAGAGGAGTTTTAATTGAACCACGTCGTATATTTCATTTCTGCCTTTAAACTCGACAGCAGTTGTCATAACGACGACCAGTGGAGCAAAAATATTACATATTGGACCTTTAAAGTGAATACACTACACTGCCACTGAGCAACAGAAACATCCCATAAACAGCTTCTATCCGTCCGTCCATCACACCAGCTGTGGAAGAAGGGCTGTAGGGGGAGGAGCGGGCGGAGCAGATGAGGCGGGTTTGGGGTTTGAGTGACAGTTGAGTGCAGGAAGTGTGAGGTCTGGTTAAATGTAAACAGGCTGCTCCTGAGCGGTGAGCAGGCGGTACATGGCTGCAGGCATCGTCTTCATGTGGATCTGTCACAGACACAACACAGCATGGCGTTATTCCTTTGAAAAAACTCCTCTGTTTACATGTTTCAGTCAAATCAAACTCTGCTTGTTCTTGTGTTCTTGCACAAAGCTGCACTTTATTACCACGTAGTTTGATATTTTGTTGTATTTTACATTTCGTCGTGTCTTATTTAAGTGTTTTGTTGTTATTTTATTGTGTTCTTTTCCATTTGACAGTTCTAACACGACTAAACTCAACTAATCTCAGTTTTTCTTGCTTTTCCTTGAGTGACAGCAGCTGGGGCTTTTTTTGAGATGAACACATGATTCTTTTTCACTGATCTACAGTTCTGAATTGTTCAGTGTGATTCATGACTCTCTGACCAATCAGTGACCTAACCCTAACCCAGGTACTATCACTGATGCAAAAGCAAAAAAAAAATGGAAGAATTTTTCTTTTTTTTTGCTCTAAATTCACATTTTGAATCTACTGCTGATTGTTTGCAGTTTTTTAATCCCGTCTTAGCACAAACTGTTGTGTGTCATACGTCGTCCGCGATGCTCCACACTCTCTGAGGTATTTCATATTTTGATTTTCTCGTCACTTGCTCTTTTATTTCTCTCTAAATCTCTGATTTAGGAAAAATCTGTCGAAACAAAAGCACGTTTAGAATAAAAAAGGTTCCTCTGTGTGTGTGTGTGTGTCATGACGTGGAGCGTGTGAGGGAGGTCAGGCTGCAGTGGAATGCTTGGTGTCATGTCGCTGCTGTTGCTGTTTATAACCGAGCAGAGCAGACGCACAGTTGTGAGTCTGAGCTGCAAAGACGTCGACGAGACATTTGATGCTCAGCAACCGACTGGTGTCATGCACTGTTTATAACTGTGATGAACGTATGGCTTGTTTAAGGTACTGAGAGTAAGCTGTGTGCGCCCCCTGTGGCCACAACCACAACACAACAGGAACATCTGTGTTTACATAAGTCTCCAAATAAACAAACTTTCCATTGTACGGCGTTATATTTGTGCCATATTGTTGAGCGCGCACACACAGGCATGTTTTGTGTGTGTATTTGTTGTTTTGTATTATGGGATGTCTCACCTCTCCCACAGCGTTGGATAAGATGTGGACGATCTTCTCGTGGGGCGTGGCCACCACGCTCTGGCTGTTGATTTCGATGATGCGATGACCGACTCTGACGCCGCCTCGCTCGGCGATGCCGCCGCGCATCAGACTGCAGATCTGTCAGAGGAGGAGGAGCAGACACACTGTTTCACATCGTGACAGTCGCACACAGTCGGACACAGTCGGACACAGATGTGTGTGTTTCTCACGATGCCGTTCTGAACGCTGAAGCCCAGCTGGTAGCGCAGGTCAGGTCGTCTGATGAGGACTGTGGTCACCGGGGGACACCTGACGATGTTCAGACTGATCCGAGGCTGGTTCTTCAGACCCTGAAAACCCACACATCCTTCTTTTTACTCACTCTTTTCTTCACAGTTACATGAGTTCATCCCACACATTTTTACTCATTCATTTTCAAACCTTTTCCATTTTTAGTTTTTATTTTCATCACTCAGTTGGAATAGATAACAAAGGTTGGTCCGCAGTTCTGTAGCAAACATGTAACAATTAGAATTTAGAATCCTGTCACTCATGAGTGAACATCACGTCGTTTCTCGTCTTATATCGGAACAAAAACTTTCACTAAAATCCCAAAAGGAAAATCACAAGTTAAAATATTGATTTCTTTGTGCAGTTCAATAATCGATAAACCATTTTATTCAGTAAACTAAAACACTGAGAACGTCAACGTCAGCGTGTGGTTATTCAGTAATTTGACTCCACTATTTTAACACACTGTAAATAACTGCCAGATATTGAACGTTATTCTGCATTTTCTCACAGGATCATTTTCTGACCCTTTTATGGTTAAAATAAGCAAAAAAAAGTTTGTTTTTAATGAGGGACATATTTGATAATGTGAAAATTTGTGGGAGTCAAAGGTCCTTTTTTCCTTTTCCTTTAACATTAACGTTTACATACAAATGCACTGTTTTATAAAAATGTAATTTTCATTGTCACAATTATCATTTTTAAATGGAAATGTAATCAAATCAGTGGCAGGAGTGAAAAAAACATAATATGAGCTGATATATATATATATATATATATAAACTCTACACAGAAAAGACTTCAGTCAAACAGGGATTCAAACCCGACGCCTTCTTGCTGTGAGGCAACAGTAGCAGCCACTACTCCACCTCCTTCTCTTCATACCTTGATGATGCTCTGGCAGGTGGACAGCGGCAGTCCCACCAGACTGGTCCCGTTGATGGACATGATCTGGTCTCCGATGTTCAGTCTGCCCGACTTCTCCGCCGGCCCAGCATGCATCATGTTGGCGATGATGACGGTGGGTAAGATGGAGCCCCACCCACTCTCCACGATGACCACACCCAGAATCTCTCCCTTTGCTTTCTCAACGAACACCTGAGGTCACAGCAGGTGGTCAGAGGTCAGAGGTCAGAGGTCAGAGTAACATCCTGCCTACTTTGTATTTAATAGTTTTACACACGCACGTTATAAAAGAGTGTCATTTTCATAACATTCCAATATAATTCAGATGTTATTATGGTCTGCTCACATCTTTGCAGTTCTCCGACTTGGAGAAGTGGATGAGGTCGTCGTTGTACATGTCCTGAGTGTTGAGCAGGTCACTGTACTCCTTCTGGCTCAGGTCCTCGGGGTTGATTCCGTTGGCTCGTAAGAACTCCTGGTAGGCCACGCTGAAGGCCTGTCCGATGGACTGAGCGATGAGCTGAGCCTGAAGGACAGAGCGCAAACACTTCCTCCAGTAATCGTACACCACATGTGAGACAATGATGTGTGACACACTTCAACATGGCTGCCAGCAGGGACGGAACACAAGGATCACCAGAGATACACATTTAACTCTTGATATTTTTAATGAAGTCGCTAAAATCGGTTTGTCCTTGTGTCCTTGTGTCCTCGTGGCGTCCATGTCTCAGTCGGGTCCTGGTTGGACTTACGTCGTCAGACTCAAACACGTGGCAGATCATCTTGTACTGACGCTTGTTCTCTTGTCCCGGGTCTGAAGCTTCCAGATCCTCCTGAGAGTCGGCCCGAGGCATCCTGCGCCGCGCCATCAGAACCACGATGTTACCAATGTCAGCGATGTAGGAGATGGTCCTCAGAGGGTGATCCATCATGGTCTCCTGGATATAATGGAACCACATCAACACTGTTACATGTGTGCATGACACTCAGTCTGCTGCTCTATACAGACTATGCAAAGGAAAGGAAAGGAGGAAAGGACAGGACAGGAAGTTGTAGTAATAGTGTCTATAATGAAACACTTTGATGACATCACAGTTATAGGAAACAAAAGCAGACGAAAGAGAGAAATAAAAGGAGAGAAGAAGATAGAAAAGTCGCTACTGTTTGACTTTGACTGTACTAAGAATACCAAGACCAGTGTGTGTCTGTGTGCGTGTGTGTGTGTGTGTGTCTGTGTGTGTGCGTGTGTGTGTGTCTGGGTGTGTGTGTGTGTGCGTGTGTGTGTCTGTGTGTGCGTGTGTGTGTGTGGATTACCTGAGAGTCAGCGTTGAGCACTTTGATTCTCTGAGTGGAGATGAAGAGATCGACCTCAGTCATGGGCTGAGGGTCACCTTCAGACGCCTGCACAAACAAACACGTTACACACATGTAAACAAACACGTTACACACATGTAAACAAACACGTTACATACATGTAAACAAACACGTTACATACATGTGAACAAACACGTTACATACATGTAAACAAACACGCTACATGCATGTAAACAAACACGTTACACACATGTGAACAAACACGTTACATACATGTAAACAAACACGCTACATGCATGTAAACAAACACGTTACACGCATGTAAACAAACATGTTACATACATGTAAACAAACACGTTACACACATGTAAACATACATGTTACATACATGTAAACAAACACGTTACATACATGTAAACAAACATGTTACATACATGTAAACAAACACGTTACACACATGTAAACAAACACGTTACACACATGTACACAAACACGTTACACACATGTACACAAACACACACACACAGACAGACAGACAGAAACACACAGACAGACACAGACAGACAGACAGACAGACAGACACAAACACACAGACACACATACACACACACACACACAGAGACAGACAGACAGACAGGATGATCATGTGATTACTGCACCTTTTTCTTGGTCTGGGCTAACTTCTGTGCCGTCTGTCAGAGAGAGAGAGACAGACAGACAGACAGAGAGAGAGAGAGAGAGACAGGTGAGAGCAGCAAACACAAACAAACCATCATAGACTTTGATGAAGGAACATGTTTTCAGTGAGAGTGACAGACTCATGCAGACACACTTAAAAAAACAACCTTAATGTTTGTCTTTCAAGCCCATGAGTGTTGTTATGAAACATTACACAGTGTGTATAAGGTTTAATGTTGGTCTAGATTGATTTATTTAACATGTTTCTATTTTCTACATACGTGTGTATACAAACAAATGTGCAGACTTCATTTATCTTTGTGTTTCTTGTTAATCACTTCAAGCAAACAAAAAACCTTTACTATCCCTTTAAGACATGACGTTAAAATGAAAGTGAAGTTATTACAGAGTGTGTTCTCACCTTGATGCGGCTGACGGCCTCCTGCGCCTGCATCATACGAACATTCTTAGACGGAGTTTTGTCCGACAGCAGCTGAGTGGAGCCCAGGTAGTTTGCTGCGAAGATGATTCCATCGATCAGGTCCTCAGGGTCACATGGACCTGGGACTGGAGACACAAGAGTGATGAGGTCTCACTGTCTGACAACCATCTCACTTTAATGTTATTATTATTATTGTTATTGATAATAATAACAATAATAATGATAATGATAATGATAATGATAATGATAATAATAATAATAATAATAATTATAATGATGATGATAATGATAAAAAATATAATAATAATAATAATAATAATAATGACGATAATAATAATAACAATAATAACAATAATAATGATAATGATAAAAAATATAATAATAATAATAATAATAATAACAATTATAATAATAACAATAATGATAATAATAATAATAACAATAATGATAATAATAATAATAGTGATAATAACAATGATAATAATCATAATGATAAAAAATATGAATTAATAATAATAATGATAATAATAATAATAATAATAGTGATAATAACAATGATAATAATAATAATAATGATAATGATAAAAAAATATAATAATAATAATAATAATAATAATAACAATTATAATAATAACAATAATGATATAATAATAATAACAATAATGATAATAATAATAATAACAGTGATAATAACAATGATAATAATAATAATAATAATGATAATAATAATAATAGTGATAATAACAATGATAATAATAATAATAATAATAATAATGATAAAAAATATAATAATAATAATAATGATAAAAAATATAATAATAATAATAATGATAATAATAATAATAACAATTATAATAATAACAATAATGATAATAATAATAATAACAATAATGATAATAATAATAATAGTGATAATAACAATGATAATAATAATAATAATAATAATGATAATGATAATAATCATAATAATAAAAATAAAACTAATAATGATAATAGCAATGATAATAATAATGATAATAACAATAATGATGATAAAAATAAAAATAATAATGATAATAGTAATGATAATGATCATAATAATAATGATAATGATAATGATAATGATAATAATAATGATAATAATAATAATAGTGATAATAACAATGATAATATAATAATAATGACAATAATAATGATTATAATAATAATGATACTAATAATAATCACAATAATAATGATAATAATAATAATAATCGTGATAATAACAATGCTAATCGTCCTTAATCCAATCACCAATCCCACGACACCACAAGACCATAAAACATGGATTAAATGACTTTCCTCAGATTTGCATCGTCAGTAACTTGATGTGGGTACTAAATACTAAAGCTAATGTAAACAGTCAGGAGGGAGAAAATCTAATCTTATATTAAATGTGTGATCAGTCTAACGTTGTTAAAAATGTTGTCCCACTGAATCTTCCTCAGATTCAGTCCAGATTAAATCCTTAGTTTGGATTAACTGAAGTGACAAAAATGGAAAAACACTGATTTTTCACATGGACTCTGGTGTGGGAGAGTGAGCAGCTGATTCCACCTCAGACACACTCACCTTCTACATATGTGGGGAAAGACGCCAGACTTCTCCTGGACTGTTGACAAACAGAAGGGACACAGTTAGGATCTGACGTGAAGACATCGGGAACGAGGACGCAGCGACGCGTTCAGACAAACCTCTTTACTGGAGGGAGAAGATTCCACGCTGTCCTCCTGCAGCAGATGTCTGCTGGACGACTCTGCTCCGAGAGGAGAGGGAGAGCCTGAACCAGGAGACTGAAGGAAGACAAGAAGTCTGGTTTCATTCTCCTCCCTGACACAAACCCCCCAGTGTCCAATTAACAACAGGGATTTGGTGCCTTGCTCAGGGGAACCCCAGCTCTGGGGGGCTCCAACCCTCGGATTACAAGATTATACTTTCCAACAATATCTCTGCCTATCATTTTACAAGGTGACCCTAGTGAATCTTTGCAGTGTTAAATCAAAACTTAAAGAGTTAAATGACCACTTTGTCTGAGTGTATTTGGTGTTGAATGAACTCTTTCCTGGACGTCATTCTCCTAAATCTGTTGTTGTTATAACTCTGAAAGAGTCCTTGAACTTTGTGTAAGCCAGGTGTTCTCAACTCGCGGCCCGCGGGCTGGATGCGGCCCTTGTCCTCTCTGTAAATGAAGCCGACTTTATGATAAAACTCGCCTCTCGTCTGATTTGCTGCTGATGTCTGTTCGTCATGTTATTCGTGCAACACGGTGCTGCGCTGTGATTGGCTGCAAACACCAGTCACTCACACAGCTCTTCATGGGCGGGACACTTCAGAGACACATACTCACGATGCCGTCTGGCGAACGAAAGCGACGCAGAGTTGAATTAGAGAGAAACACTGACTCACTTTAGCACCAAGCAGTTCTGTGCTTAAACTGCACATTCACTTAAGGAGGAGGAGCAGGGGAGGAGGAGCAGGGAGGAGGAGCAGGGGAGGAGGAGTGGTTTGGTTAGAGTGTGGTTCGTACACCTGGTCCATCGTTGACTCAGCACTAGTAACAAACAGCTATTGACGCTGTATCATCACGTCAACAGTTGACTTATATTCATATTGACGGTTGTCACCTGTTTCTCTCTCTGATCCTGACACACATTTACAGAGTTTGTCTTTTCCTCCCTCGTCTGTTGACTGGACACTTTGATGTTGACGTCACAGTAACAAACATTAGACCGATAATCAAGTAAAAAGTGAGCAAAGCTGAGATCATATAACGTCTAAGATGTGACACAAATGTAAATATATTTGTATTATATCATCATATATCATCATGTATGACTTAACTCTGTCAGAATAATGATGAACTTTATTATATTATTGTATCTCTGCTTGTGTTTCAGCTTGGCTTGAATCTTAACTTTTATTTTATAGCTTCATTTACGTCACTGATCAATCAGCTTTATTTATTTATGTCGTGTATTATTTATCATTCTTTTTTATTTATTCCTGCTCATTTTTGTTCAGTCATGAGTGATTTTACAGGTTGTTAGAGGGTGAAATTATTCAGCCTGGAAGTAAAATCACAGGACAATAAAAGATGTTTGATCATTTGTCTCTAAGCGCTGTAGATGGATAGAGTTTGTCCATTAAATCCTATTTCCTTTACATCATCATAATAATAACAACCTTATTTCTATAGCGTTGCTAAAGTGCTTTCACAGAGCAGATGACAAAGGTTTAAATAATAATTACTGTCAATGTCAAGAGTCAGAACAAAGGTCAATCATCGGCATTATAAAAATAAATAAAAAGACGAGGTCATAAAATGAATGTTAGGAAGCGAAGACGTCACATGGTTCCACAGTCGAGGGCTTCTCTGATCTAAAGCTCAACATCTCAGCTCCATACAAGTGTTTAAAGTCATCAGTCAAATATTCACATCAATTCTACACAGAATAGTTAGCCAGTGATCATGTGACCATGTCTGCGTCTGATCTGTAACTGTCATCATCAGGGTTCCTCCACATCCCATAATACCCTAATAAATGAAGTAAGAACCTCGGCTCTGTCGGGCTCCTGGGGCTCCTGCTGCGTCTGCTTGGCTTGTTCCTCCTCGAGCTTCTCCACTTGATAAATCCAAAAGTTTTCCATGATTTTCAGTCAAAGCACAAAAGCAGTCGATGCACAAACCGACGTCGCAGACGAGCTCACGGCGACTGACGGCGACTGACGGCGACTGACGGCGACTGACGGCGTGTGGTTACACTGTGAGCTGCTCAGGTGACACACAGGTGTCAGGATTCATCACGCAATCAACCGTGTTGGTCTGCTGGTCTGAGTCTGTGACCGTCTGAGACTTCAGTCCTTAAATCAATGTGGTCCACCCCTGAATCTGAATAACAAGTGTCAAACTGAAGAAGCATAATAAAGGAAGCATCCATGTTTTATTATATTGTAAAGTTAAGAGGAAAACAGCCTCCGTCACTGTTACTGGACCCTCACTGAATAATTGAACCTGTTTCTGCTCTTTACCTTTCTCTGTCTCACCATGACTGAATAAACCATGAGGAGGAAGATGAGCGACACCGGGCAGAGCAGAGGGAACAATGAGCACATGTGCTGGAACATTCCGCCTCTGACTAACGTGATGGTCGTCGTCGTCAGCTGCTTCACAAACCAATGAATTCACTGTAAATGATTCAAAAGTGATCTGCAGAGCAACGACACCACAATCACCATGACCTGGTGAGGGAGCTGAGTGGGCGTGGCCTTGAAGTGGGGAAAGATGGGCGGGGCCAAAGACAAACCCGTTTGGGATGTACTGAAATATGTGAATATTGACTATAAATGTGATTGATGGACAGATGGACTGATTGACAGATGGACTGATTGATGGACAGATGGACTGATGGACAGATGGACTGATTGATGGACAGATGGACAGATGGACAGATGGACAGATGGACTGATTGATGGACAGATGGACTGATGGACAGATGGACTGATTGATGGACAGATGGACAGATGGACTGATTGATGGACAGATGGACTGATTGATTGACAGATGGACTGATTGATGGACAGATGGACAGATGGACTGATTGATGGACAGATGGACTGATTGATGGACAGATGGACTGATTGACAGCCACACTCTTACACTCAGCCTGAGCTGCTGTACTTACATCTCCTCCTAGCGACGGTGGAAGGTCACATTCAGCAGTGGGACTCAGGTCCTGCCTCATTACCCAGATAGGCTCCTTGGGCTCATCAGGTGTGTAAGGAGACCTCACTGTTCTGGTCTTCACCTCCTCTATAGCCTCCTTAATATCCTTGATGGCCAGAGAGATGGCGTCCCTCTTCTCCTGGCTGTTCCTCATCACTGCGAGCTCCTCTGAAGGACTGACAGCCGGGTTTCTCGCAGGCTTGGCTCGGTTAACGTCTCCCTCACAGGTTTTTTCTTCTTCCTGTGGTAGATTGTCTTCTTCGTCTATCGTGTCTTCTGACGTATGATGAAGACTCTGAGAACTTATACTTTCTTTCACCTCAGCGACGATGCTGTCGATGTCCTCCTCCTGCTCGCAGCTGTCGGCGCGCGGGTACGGGGCAAACTCCGCCTCCTTCTCCGGGCTGTCCGACTCGCCGTCAGAGCGCTCGTCGTAGTGCCGCAGACGGGAGCCCACGGCCTCCTGCTGATGGTAGTCTCCACCCACAGCCTGGCCCTCCAGCAGCCGGAAGCCGGCCCTCTTCTGCTGAAGAGACTCTGCGTCTCCTGATCCGTCTGCAGCAGAGGAACCTGAAGGTGGAGCGTCACAGATCTCCTCGTAAACATGCTCAGACATGGAGTAAATGTCATACGGCTCAGAATAAGCTTCATCCACGAGTCCAGAATCCAGACCCTCTGAGCTGTGAGGGACCAGACTCTCCGGCCGTCCTCGAGCACGGCACAGGGGCTGAGTGTAGACATAATTGGAGTATCCCGTGTTCAGGTTCTCCTCCGTGTCGTCCTGTCTCTGGGTGTGGTGGACGTCGGGCGGGGGTTCCCGTGGTAACGGCCGAGGAGCGCAGTAAGGATGCGAGTGGAGATGCTGCTGCTCGGCCTCGGCACTCTCGGTGTATCCCTCGGCTTCGGGCCGCAGCTGGACTCCATAGTTCCCCGTTTCATCCTCCACCTCTGGCTGCGTCTCAGGCTCCAGAGACATCAGGACCAGACCGTCGTCCCCCTCGGCCCGGTCACTGTGGGTGTGGAAGCCGCTCTCAGTGCTGGCTGAGCGGGCCAGCGCTGAATCGTCCCTCTCTCGTTCATCTTCCACCTCCGGGTGTTTTTTGTGTTGTTGTGTTGAATGTTGTGCTCGCTCCGCCTCTCTCTGCTGCCGCTGCCTGTGTCTCTGCTGCTGGACTCGGATCCGGGCCTCACTGTCCCCCTGCCTTCGATAGCGGGTCACCGCAGGCCGTGGGATGGGCTGCTGCTGCTGGGCCTGTGGAGGTGGAGCTCCATATTGCAGCTCAGTATCTTGCTCCTCCTGTGGGCGACACCCTTGCTGCGCCCTTGCTCTGCCACTGACACTTCCTCCGCCCGGGGCGTCACGTCTGTGCCTTCTGTCCTGGTTGCCGTGGGTACGAGACTGACTGCTGTGGCGATGGCGAGGAGGGGCATCATCTTCCTCCATGACCACTTGACCAAGCTCCATCTCCTGGGAGTTCATGGCTGTCGGGTTCTGGTCGGATCAACAGTGAAGAACTTTGAGCTCAGAGTCTGTGAGGAGGAGACAAGAGACGACACAAGGTCAGGAAACAGGAAACAACGTCGTCCGTCAACACGTCAGCTTTTACTGTAAATATCCCATAAACGCCGTCTGTTCTCACACATCGATTTGACGTCACGTTGAGACCAACCGAGCTGCTGGATTCCCTCCAGTGTTGTCTGTTACGTCACGACTTCAGTCTGGATGATGGAACCACAGCATAAAGACGGTGGTAACAAGACTTAATAGTTTAAAGCATTAAATCACAGCAGAGACGATCTCAGGATACTAAAGAGCACAGACAGGACTCTGCAGGCTGGTGAAACGCTGCCCTCTACAGGTCACACCTCTGCCTCCTGCTGACTTATCATCTACAGGATGAAATCTTAGATTTCAGCTTTTCCAACATGAAAACCACTGCCCCCTTCAGGACATTACTGCTAACACATGTGTGTAAATGCACATATTCTCCTGCTGTGAGTTAAATCATCGTCTCTCTTGTGAGGTTGTGTGTTGATGACATGAGAGCGCCATCATGTGGCGACGTGTGTTGGGCTGTGCTTCAGTTAGAACGGATGCACATTATTATGCGTCCTCTCCCCTCCCTGTCAGACTCAGAGCCCTGACATCGGTTGCCGTGGAAACCGCGGTGTAATTTCTCTCTGTGGAAAGGGCAGATGAAGAGGTGACCTCTCCAGGGGGCAGAGGTAGAGCCGCGAGGAGCCAGTCAATACAAAACCTGCTCCCACAACAGTCTGAACTATGTGTTAACATCAGTGTCTTTGCTGACAGACTTCAACATAAACTGACTTCAAATAAGAACCTGCTTCACATCTACATTGGCCACAGTCACGTGTTAAGTTACAATAATGTGGCTCCATCCTCACAACAGCATGACAGTGTTTCACAGAACACCACCTGAGGACTCCATGGTCACACACACACACACACACACGTATGTCGTCTGTGAACACACTCAATTCTACAGTTTGTTGCTGAACGCTGCAGATTTGACTGGTGGTTGAGTGAAGTTCAGGGTTAGACGTGAACTGACTCAGGTTAAGGTGAGAGATAACAAGGCCTTGGCAAGTAAATGAGGGTCCTCAAATGGATAGAAATATCAGAATGTGTGTGTGTGTGTGTGTGTGTAATCTTGCAGAGACACAAACATTCAGTTCATGAGATGATTGAAGAAAAGAAAAGAGGCCACAGTGTTGACAGGGCCGAGCTCAGCCATGCTGGGACTGTGAGGACAGCAGGGCCTCCCCCTCTCCCTCTGTGTGTGTGTGTCTCCCTCTGTGTGTGTCTCTCTGTGTGTGTGTGTGTGTCTGTCTCTCTCTCTGTGTGTGTCTCTCTCTCTGTGTGTGTCTCTCCCTCTCTCCCCCCCCCTCTGTCGGCCCTCTCATTCATGTCAGGCCGGTGGGCGGTCGCCCCCTCCACAAAGCCTCGCGCACAGAGCAGCGCTGTTTCCTCCACCTCGGCTCTAATAAGGCATTTCCTCAGTTTTCACTCCACTGTTGAAGCCACTCCTCAAACACACACACACGCACACACGCGCGCCACAGCAGCTTTGACACCGTCAACAACAACAACCGTGAGCCGCATCCGAGCCACAGACAGACAGACAGACAGACAGAGAGGCGGACTCACCTGCAACCATCAGCGGGGATGATGATGCTGCTGCTGCTGCTGCGGGCTGGAGGTCTGCTCCACCATCACCACCCTGTCCTCCATCTTCCCTGTCGCTACTGCTGCTGCTGCTGTATGTATGCGTGTGTGTGTGTGTGTGTGCGTCTGCCTCCCAGCCCCTCCTTTATCCCACCGTCACATCATCATCATCATCATCTTCATCATCACAGGACCAAGCAAAGTGTCTATGTCTATGCAAACACACACACACACATTAAGAGAACATATACACATATATATATATACATATATATGTATATATATAAATATGTTCTCTTAATGTGTGTGTGTGTGTGTTTGCATAGACATATATGTATATATATATATATATATATATATATGATATGTCTGATTTAACATCCACTGAAGACTGAACAGTTACTAAGTGTCTGCATTGTCTCCTCTTATTTCTTATCAGAGGTCTGTGGAGGTTCTTCAGGTCACAGAATTTTAGAATGTTTAAAATAAAAGCCTCTAATAATTTAAATAGCTTGTAGCATGATTAGCATGCAATTGACAGACATTGTTGATCTCAGACAATAGCTTAGTATTGAATGCACTATAATAAGGTACATTTATACATGACACTATTATATAAATGTATAATTTAACATTTTCTATTGAATATAAATAGTTCAAATGTGTTTCTTTCCCATCACTTATTTGTGCAGGTGCGTGTCACATGATCGTCACGTGATCGCCACGTGTCACACACAAAGATGTTGACTCAAAATAAACAAGAGGTGAAAAATACTCTTTATTACAGATTAGCTTTATTTTCCTGGTAAGCAGATGACAAAAACACTTTCAAGATAAAATACTTAACTCTATTAATAAATATTGAATGAATGAGATGCTAGTAATTATTATTGAAGCCAAGAGTGGCCCTATCTGCAATAACGTACACGACCATCTTGACCTTATATATTATTTGTTTTGTTAGAGGAGAAAACAGAGTTTGTTGTCACTCAGTGACAGTGATCCTGTCACCGAGTGACGCTTAATAAACAGGAACCACTTCCTCCTGAATAAACTGTGTATCATATTGTTATCTGTTCAATCCTTTCCCATGAAAGTTGATCATAAGTCACTCGTTGACCTGTTTTGGATGCATTTTAAGTCATACTACAAAATAAGAGCCCTAATTGAACCCACAGATTAAAGTTAAAGTGTGCGGGGTGTGACTGATGTGTCCCTTTATCTCCCTTTGTAAAATATGATTTGAAAATACCTCCACAACAGGCAACCACACGCTTCCAGATAACATTAAATATTACACTTTAATTATTTACACTTTAAGTTTGTGACAAAGCAGGATCTCGATTCAATCCATGATGCCAAAAGAAGACCTGACCTAAAGGGAGAGTTAAGGGTTTTTCTTATGTGAGGCTGCATGAGATACTGACCAGATTCTCCCTGTGCTGAGACGCTGAAAACACAAGGAAAAAGAAGATTTTAACCACTTAACATAAAGCTCACATTATAAAATCCACATGTACTTGAGGCTATGATATCTTAAGAATTATGTTCTCACCGTTAGGCAACCTTTCCAAACTGGAAATTGAAGTTTATAAATCACTCACTCAACCACACCAAAGTCCACAGAGAAAAATCAACGTTTTTAACTCTTGTGGAGCTTCAATGATTCACTGATTTCTCTATGGGCTTTGGTGCAGAGAGCAAACAATGCAAAGTTCAGTCTCATGGAGATAAAGCGGCTAACATAAGAGATCATAGACATAAGCAGCCTTACATTTACAGGCTGACCCTTATCTTAAGTGTTAAAATCCATTTTTCAGCCATATTTCCATCGTCTCAGGCTGACACGCTTCATGAAGTCAGCACCACATGTAACCACACAACAAAACAAAGCTTTTTTCTTCCTCACGTCTCCTAGCGATAATTGATCTTTATACGAGAAAACAACTCAACACAAAGGATTGTAAATATGGCTGTTAGAACAGACCCTGCCACTGGAGTTTACTGATGAATACGTTTGGAAAGAAAGAAAAAAGAAAGACAGAAAACAAGCTACATTTCTCCTTTAAAAAGCTTGTTGAACCATTAAAAACCTTTCTGCATAGATAGATTTAGATTGAAGGTTTGTGTTCTGGGTTTGCAAAGATGTCAAAATGCCCCACCGTAGTTAGGATATGCACCAATTCCTGGATGAATGAATGAACTTAAACGTACACGTTTCAAGACAATCGCACACTGATCCTTTGTGATTAACATCGTTCAGGTAATATGGAAGCACACTGTGACCATTCACCAGTCAGCACTAAGGCCACCGATGATTATTTACATCTTATATGGTAAACGTGACCACGGCTACACTGACTGTGTCGTCTCCTGTCAATGACGGAGGAAAACAACATAACGCAATCATCATCGTCTGAACTGTGCAGACACACAATGTTACACAACTCCCAAAGTAGCGCTACAAATTCTTCCATCAACACAAAAACACTTTGACCTTCTTGATTATTAGTTTAATACAAAGATAGTGACGGACGTGTTTCAGCCACACCAGGAATCAGCCGCATGAAATCCTCTCACTGGCTTTTGTCAGTGTTGTCGGCGATTTGGTGAAAAGCAGCTCGGCCGAATCGTTTCTAACAAAGTGCAAAATAACAAGAGACATATTTTAAAGGTCCAGTGTGTAACATTTAGGGAGGGTTTCAAAAAACTGAATATACTACGATAAAGTCAGATTTCATTCCCTAAAACATCAGCTACATGGTTTTTTTCTTCTGTGTCAGTTATTTACACTTTTATAAAGACTTTGTTTAGTGATAATGCAACTAAGACACCCCGGGACGATGCTGCTGCTGATGCTGTTGCTGCTGCTGCTGCTGCTGCTGCTGCTAGGTGTAAAAGTGACACTGAAGAACGCTGTGTTGAGCTCTGGTAACAGCAGCTCTGCCTCGACCGCGACAAAGTTAAAAAACCAACTTGTTGGGGAGAAACAGTGGAGACACTTCAGAACCCCGGTGAGTAATGATTGACAACTCGTTGCTCCACCTCCCTGATGAACAATGATTGGCTGGGGTCTGATCCTGGACTTAATTGGTATTATTTGCACTCGTCTGTGTATTTATGTCGCCGTTAATATGAAAATGCCTTTAGAATAAAATATGTACTTTAAGAGTTGTGCTTTAACAGAGTCTGTTGTTGTACAGGAGCTGAGACAGAGCAAGTGTGTGTTCTGTGTTTTCTTACAACGCTTTACTAATACTCTCCATCTTACATCTTCTTAATCATCTTAATAAAGGGCTGCAACGATTCATCGATTATTAACCAATTACTTAATCAATCATCACCTATTTTGATAAATGATCGGTTGTGTTTTGTTTTAATAATTAAAACAAGTTCCTAGGTTTTTCTGCTCTTAAAAGGTGAATGTTTTCCTCTCTCTCTCTCTCTCTCTCTATATATATATACACACACATATATATATATATATATATATATAAAAAAAAAAATATTAAAACTGTTGCATCAACATTGATTTTCTGATATTTTATGGACCACACAATGAGTTGAGGAACTAATTGACAGATATGAAAATAATCTTCGTTGCAGCCTCACGTGGTTTATAAACAAAATAAATAATACTACAGCTGGACATGATGACGTGAAGAACCTCCGCAGTTACCCGACACCTTCAGTAAAGGGAAGGGTGAGCAGAGGAGTCTTAATTTGTCATAATCAGTCACTTTTTCTTCACTGGACCTTTAAAAAGCAACGATACAGAACTAACAGTTTGGTGTGGTAGCAGCAACACGCAGCACCGCTCACTTTGAGCTCCTTCAGATCAGTGCCAACGTTTCTTCCCCCAACAACAACAACAACAACAACAACAACAGGTCTGCTAAAGATCAGTTTTCAGGGCTTCCTGTTGAACGCAACTATAACTTAGCATGTAGCTCCATATTTAGGACTTAGCAACTCTGTTAATCAGTAAATTTAGTGGACAGAAATAAAGCAACACCCGCAGCCGAGGATCAAGATGAGAAGACGCAGAGTGAAGAAAGTATACATGGTTAATAAAGTAACTGCCTTCAGAATGGAAATCTGAGGATCAGGGCTCTGTGCTTTCAAGCTGCCGTTGCAACAAGTGAGGCCACTGAATTTCAACACAGCGGACATGAAGACGCACACAGTGACATAGAGCTCTGGACGTCACATGACAAACCTAGTATGTCCACGATTTACCGAGAGACAGATACGAAATGTGTTGCTTGTGTTTGTTCCCTTGGCTCCGTCTTCTTGGGCTCACTGTAAAACGCGGTTCATGACGGATCCAGTAAAGTGTCTCTGACATCCATGCACCACCTTCACTGGTATGATGACATGAGACTGACCAGCGGTTCTCAAACGCTTTAAACCAAACACCAACGTTAAAACACAGAGGTGTAAACAGGTCGAGCACATTTATTCCCCTTTGCTCTCTCATCCTCCTCCTCCTCCTCTTCCTCACATATACTTCACACACACACACACTGGTGTAGTGAAATTAGATTAAGATGGAGTAAGAGATAAGGTGACTGTAACTATGATTGAACTTATTGTCATTTCTACACACATCACTGCCATCACACACACTCTGGTGTGTTTGAGAATCATGGTGTCGCGTGTGCACGTCTGTCAGTAGAAGCCTGAGGGCGTTCCCTCGGTTGTGTGCCGTCAGCGCCCGGAGCTCTATAAATGATTACATGATTGATTAAACTGCAGTAACTCTGGATTTGTTTCCCCAGCATGTAAAAGAGTTTTTCAGAAGATATAACAGAACTGACGTCAGTCACTATCCCCGTTCTCCTAAGCTTTCAGCTTCAGGAATAAATATATAATCTGTTCATGCGTGGTTAGCAGCGAGTCACGCCGAGTGTAAATCCTGCTGAGCTCTCACCTGTTGCGGCAGCAGTTTGTTGGAATATCTGAACAAACATGGAGCGACGCAGCCGGACGCCGAGATGGCGACAAAACAACAACAAAAGAAAAATGGTGGAAATTTGTCCTGAGGTACTACGGAACCTGAAACAAGAGCAGAATCTATCAACGGAACCAACAGGCTTACTCTGTACCGATTTCCATTCTGAAGAAGTACTGGCTCAGATGAAGCTCAAGAGAATCCACGTGTTTCTGAGGAAGAACATCCCGTCACCTTCCTCTTTACTCACCATCAGAAGGGTACGTCAGGATCTAGGCTCCCCAGTCTTTACTGCATTTGAAAAAACTATAAGTTACTCTCAGCACTACAACAGGTGAGTGGCTGATCAGAACTCTTGGTCTGTTAAGGAAGGACGCGGCTAACTCTTCTCTCTCACGGCTGCTGAGCGATGACGGTGTCTAACCACTTCTTGTACGCCAGGGCAAAACGTCTCTGCTCTGGGTCACAGCAACCGCGCAGGACTCCGCCCACAAAGCCGTGCTCGGAGGGCAGGGTGGCGCTCGGCAGCGGGGCCCCTCTCTTCAGCCGCTTGCTGTCGTGTGGGTCAGACGAGGACGCCCCGTCTACGTCCATGGGCTCACCGGTGTGGTTCTGTCCGTTCACACTCTCTGTCCGGCCTGCGCGGCTTCCATCGCCGACCTCTGGCCGACCCGGGTCACTGTCGTTATGGTGGATGGGCCGGCTACCTCCGTTACTGCTGCCGTGTGGCTGCTGCTCTCTCCTCCACTGATGCCACAAGTAAAAGACATGCCGCCTGCATGATGATGAGGAGGTGGAGACATATTCAGAGTCATGTTCTCAAAATGCAACTGCAGAAGGTAAACAGGCTTCAGCTGTTTGAAAGCACTTGCCTCTAATTTGGTGTTTTAGGCATGTACTGATACCATTTCTGACTGTGTACAACTATGAGTACTTATATTTCATATATAATACAGAGTACTTAATAATACCAGTACAGCAAAAGCTTGCTGCTGTTTAAAAATGTAGTGTTGGAAGAATGAGGTCAATTGCTTTATTTTTGCTGTTTACTTCAAACATTTAGGTTTGACATGAAAAGATGATAAAAGATCAGTTTGTAATAATGGTGAGCATAAGTGAGCGGCAGTATAAGAAGAGACTGACTTAGATTTAAATGAATAATCCTGGATTATCCCTTCAACAGCACAATAAACAAGTATCTACTTTCACTGCAGTGCTGTGATTACCTGGTAATCATGACAAAATGGCCACGTTGGGTTCACCCACGTCGTCTTACCTGTGACTCCAGAGTGTCTCGTGTCCCGGGAAGGACTGGATCAGGTCTGAGCACAGCTCCATCTCCTGGTGGAAGAGCTGCAGGACTGTGGTACAGCTGTGTTGCCTCTCATCCTCTGCTGCTGCGTCTGCTCCCGACAGCTCGCCGTTAGCGTGGGCGTGGCTGAGACTGTGGGGACCGGCGGTGCCGGGGACTGGACCGGAGCAGAACTGGGAAGGACATGTAACGGCGGTGATGGCGGGAGCTGCCGCGTGCGAGAGCGCAGTGATCAGCTCATTGAGCAGGAACTGGCGGTAGTGGAAGCCACTGTGGTCAGACACATGCATGGACACCCACAGACGCATCGACGACAGCTCGTCGTGGAAAACCTGTTGAGAAACATGGCCGTGAGCACAAGTGAGACAAGAAATGAAAGAGGAATTTAGGAGTTTTGTGAAACATCCAGTGTGTACTGGGCATCTACTACAAAAGTATAGATTGCAGTGTATACAGTCTTCATCCTGGGTACTAATGCAAATATTTGCAGGGTGTCTGTCTTTTTGCTTTTGGCTCCCTGCTCACCTTCTCCCCGTCCTACCTTGACATTGCCCTTTGCCATGTGCTGTAGCACCCAGATGCGATGGGACCAGGCGTTGTAGTTGCTGGGATAGCGGCAGGCAGCGTCAGAGCACACCTTCATCTCTTGGTGGAGTGTCCTGGCCAGATGGTCACTGAGCTGGTGGCTCCTCTCTCCATCAGCCTGTGCTGCTTCACCGTTCTGCTGCTGCTGCTGCTGCTGCTGCTTCCTGCTCTCGCCCACAGCAAAGAACTGATGCAGCATCTGCTGCAACACCCAGCGACTGTGGGAAGACATCAACTGCTGAGTCACCTGATGTGCAGCCAAATGATGGAGCAAAATGCAGGCTATTCATTTATATTTATAAGTGAACTTCAAATAGACAATTCAATTCATTTATCTTAATATTTTCATTCATTCTCTATCGCTGCAGTCCTACCCAGTGGGCACTGCTGTATGTCTTACCGGTGTATCCATGTCTCTGGGCTCTTGGGGAACTTGGTGAGGGCCAGCATACCCAGATAGAGGTCTTTTTCAGGGTGAAGAACTCCACACTGCACAAGTTCCTTCCTTCAACAACAATCAGCGATGAATTAGACTACTTTCATTAACTCTGAACTTCAACAGTACAGGCGGGGGTGTTCGTGGGTGCAAAAGCCATTTCCATACATGATCCATATACAACATCTGTTGAAGTGTGAACCTGTGTGTTAAAACTAACTTAAATTGCACAATAGAACACAACTCTGGACCATTATTGCAGCGGCAAGGAACTGTTTCATCACTTTGTTGCAATGATCTCAGGGTAAACAGTAGAGTTTGCACCACGGAGCACCTTGTTAGATGACACACACTGCATTTCATCAAATGTTCTTTCACACTAAAACTGATGGCTAGAACGAGAATTTATATACACGGGCGATCAACTACAAGCCCATTGCCAGTGGTTTGGTCTGCCCGTCGGTGTTTGTATCATCCATGCAAGAATTGTCACGTCACAAGAATATTTTACGCTGGTCTCTTTTTCAACTGATCTGAATGATGAAATAAAAAATACTGAGCACTATCCGGATGCTGCATACAAACAAAGTCAATGCACAGATGTGAGTAGACACTAGATTACAACAAGGGCATGCACCCTTGTTGTCTTATATGTTTGATGAGATCCTCCTAAATATTTTCTTATTATTTTCATTTTTTATATATATATATATATGTTGATTCATTCTTTAAAAGCATGAATATTAATCTATACTCTATAATAAAATATA
The DNA here is from genome assembly GCF_958295425.1 of Solea solea. Lineage (NCBI taxonomy): Eukaryota > Metazoa > Chordata > Actinopteri > Pleuronectiformes > Soleidae > Solea > Solea solea. Next base: position 1,067,665 of record NC_081141.1, on the reverse strand, counting down.
GTTCCAATGCCTTGACTTTAGTGAGGTAAGTACACACAGACATAACAACAAAATTAAATAAATAATAATAAAAAAAACAATGGTACAGAATCGGCATAATAATTTCTTTCTGTGTTTTGGTTTTCAGCCAAGTGTTTCCTGATTTTCAGATTTCGACCAACAATTTTCATTTCGGTGCATCCCTAATTTCTGTGTGAATTTTTTTTACTTTCTACTTTCATCAGTGTTGAAATTCTCTGACTGATGTCACGTCCAAATCCAGCAGCCAGCCAGACTCAGATGGTTCACAATGGAGGAAAAACATATCACCTTCGTGTGTTCACACCCGGAGCTCTATGACACGAGGCGTTTTATCTACAGAGACCATTTAAAAACAGAAAAACCATGGAGTAAAATCGGCAGAGAAGTCGGTCAACCTGGTAGACACAAATTCACACAAGAACAGCACAAAAATGGTGCAACACGGTGCCAACAACGTATCCATCTACTGCGGAAGCTGAATTCTTTTAATGTTTCTAAGAGCATTTTATGCAACTTTTATCATTCCTTTATTGAAAGTCTGTTGACGTTTTCTTTTATTTGTTGGTTTTATGGTCTATCTGTGAAGAACTGTCTCAGCAGCATCTCTAAAGTCTGTTCCAAGATCATCGGAGTCCAGCTAAAGGACTTAAGTTCTATCTGTAAAAAAAGGTTCATCCAAAAAGCTCGGAAGATCATTAGTCATCCTGACCACATCCTCAGTCAGGTATTCTGTTTGATGAAGACAAACAGATTTGCACATTCATTCATTCCTTCGGCCATCAGGCTTTTAAATGTTGCTGACAGCTAAAAGTATTTTTAACTTGAGTCTTAATGTGTATGTTTATTCTCTAATATCTATTTCTTAAATGTTGACTTGCTTCGACTGCCCATGCCCACCTGCGGTACTGAGTAGTTGCTGTATGTGTTGTCAGTTTGTTGTACGTTTATGTGACTGAGGCTGCAAACGGAATTGCCCTGCGGGGATAAATAAAGCTGTTGAATTGAATATTAGTGTACGGTGTGGCCGCAGCTTGAGTTGTACAAAGTAAGGTTTTGCAACAAACAATCTTTTGGAAAGATGTTGTACACTTTCGAGTAGTGCTGGGAGGTATACTGGTTTGTACCGAAACGCGCTAATAATTTCTTCTAATGATTTCATATACCGCAAGACCTGTAAACGCTAAATGGAACGTTGCACAGCCAAACACTGTTCGAGGGGGGACCCTTTTCACAGCGGCACCACACAGTAACTGTGGTAGTGATTGCAGCAATGAGCACTTGAGTCTTAGAGCACCGAAACTCCGCTGCTCCCTCTCTTGCTCGACCACTCGCTCAATACGAGCACACACACACTCACCTGCGCCTACATAATATAATACAGTGATATCAAGTTTGGTTCATACCGCCCAGCGCTACTTTCAAGGGGGAAAAATAAAGACCAAGAGCAAATATCTCTTGCATTTGTGTAGTAGTGTGTGGCGTACCTGACATTCCATGCAGTGGTGAAGTCCGGATTAAGCAGCAGCAAAGTGCAGGTGATATCCACTAAAGCTGAGAGACATACAATGATACAGTATTAGCTTCTATTACGTTTTAAATTATTGAGGTAGGGATCATCTAGAAGCAATTTTAGTACTCGGGCAATTTCAATAACAAATCGACTTAACTCAGATTAAAATACTGAAAGTGTAGTTGTATGAGAAACAGACATAAAGATGGACCAAGAAGAAGTCGAACAAGAGCACTTACCCTCCCTGTCTAACCAGTGTTTGCGCTGGCGGTAGAGCAGCAACTTATTGTGAACATACGGCAGCAGGAACTTAACACACCAGCTCTCAACACCAAGCTTGTTCTCCACCAGCACGATGGGACTGCGATTGTAGCGCGCCTCTGGACATGGGATCACACCGATTTCATCACTGAGAGAAAAGACACAAGACAGAGAGAATGAGCATTGACAGCAGTCACAGTCCTTTTGTTTGTAAAGTATAGATGTAGGGCTGGGCAGTATATCCATATCATATCCATGTCGTGACATTATGACATGAGACAAGAAACCGTCAATTTTAAATATTGACATATCGTCATATATCTGTAATCAGTATCCTGGTTTTAAAGAATCAAAAAAAACAACAGAATATATTAACCTTTAAGAAGCTGAAAAAAACGTAATGTTTAGTAATCAATTAACGGAGTAATCGTTGGAATCCTAGTTATTATAAGAATTTGGCAAAAAAGATACACATCATATCCCAATATGGAGGTGACGATACGATATAATGCGGTAGAATAGGATATTATATTATATTATATTATAAGACTCATTGTAAAAATAAAATCTAGAGTTTCCTACGTGTAATGAGAGGAATGACAGGAAGGAGAGAGGTCAGAGTATGAACTACAACACAACACCACACATACAGAACTTATTTATGTTTGACAACTACTATTATCATTGTTGTTGCTATTATTAGGAGATATGAAAGCGTTTTATGGAAGCGGTGGTACAGGATGTGCCAACAACACTGACAGCCCCATGTCGGTGAACTTGTACTAGCGATGCAATAAAACGTAGCAGCTAACTGAGCATTAAAATAAGACGGAGTAACAACACTATTACTAAATCTCTCCGTCCCAGACAGGCGTACAGAATACATCCATCCTAACTACGCTAAGAACGCGATACATGTTGTGACTCAACAAAAAAGGAAAAGTCTATTTCTGTCTATTTAAGCGAACGGAGCACGAGCTAAATCCACCGAGTGAACTGTCAACTTTCTGTGAAGCGCTCTCGTTCCAGGTGATAGTCGGAGCCCACCGTTGACCAGCGGGATGGAGCGGTTGTTAGTGTCGGTGGTGACTGGACGTGGCCGCCTGGGCTCCACTCGCTGTGCTGCCTTCACGAGCAGCACTACTCACATGTGAGGGTTCCTCTTGAAGGCGTTGTTAATGTCTTTGACAACTCTCTGCACCAGGACGTCCACCTCCTCCTCCAACTCCGCCATTTTTACAGCTTTCAATGACGTCACGGAGACCGTGTTCTTCTTCCGGGTAAAAAAAACAAAACAAAAAACAAAACAGTACGTACGGAAAGCCCAGAGGGACACACGCGAACATTCTTGGGAGGAGTGGCATGCTTCGGCAAAGTTAGCAGCTAAGGTAGCTAACGCCATAGAAATACCTGGGTGACGCTGAGGTGGGTGGAGCATGCTCGGGTGGAGAGGGCGTTGCATTGCTGTGACTCGGCTTCAGTGTCGTCTGAGAGGCACACGGAACAGTGTGGAGTAGTGATTGAAGTGCATTAGAAGAGTTGCTGTACCTATTTGGAGTGTGTACAGGAGCGTGTGCGTTCATAAAGCAGTAAGTAGGATGTTTGTGTGTCTCACATGTATAGTTCTATATCTATTGTTTATGTTGTTTGTCTGGTTAACCGGTTAGCAGGCTAACGCTATCGCGCTAATGCTAATCTTAGTCCTGAACATCCACTGTCTGTTTTTGACCTTTGTTCTTACAGTTATTTGATGTTAATTGGTTAAGGGGTGTATTTGGTCCGTGTACTTTTTGACCGTTTTTTTCGGGGGGGGAAATACCATATTCTTTCGTTTTGAACCATAAACGAAAAAACCGCCCTTTTTTCGCGTTTGTTGTCAAAATTTTGATTTTGTTTTTTTTTGACTATTTATTTTGCCTTTTTTTCATCCGAGGAATGAAGTGAAGGACAGGAAATCAGGTGACCCAAAAGTTAAAGCAACTACTTCAAAATAAAAGCCAAGAAGATGGTAGAGAAACAAATGATAGATAGATAGATAGATAGATAGATAGATAGATAGATAGATAGATAGATATCTGTCACACTGTATCTGAACGTAAATATCTACATGTCCGAAATGGTCAGTAAATCAAAATAAATAACACATTTTATGATGCTTGGAAGATGACAGCAGCGTTAGGCCAGCAGGACATGCAGGTTTAAATCTGAGCTGAGGGTGAATGATGATGATGATGATATGATACAGTGATGAAGTGCAAAAAAAATGAGCACTGGTGGTGCGGTGACTGTGTGGTAAGTAAGGCCAGGTCTACTGATGGTGGGGCATGATAGGGGTCTCTGTGTGGGATTGAGCATTTCAGACTCGAACACATTGTGCATGAAGACAGCACCCACAGCTGATCGATGTGGAAAATATCACAGGAATGAGAAGTGAATTGGATGCACCCCCAGTGAGGGGGGAGAGAGAGTCACAAAATAATGGATGTCAAGGCACAGCCAGGGCACACTGGTGACATCACACTGCTGTGAAACTCAGCATGGGCTTCAGTGTCGGCTAAACAAGCTTTACTGTAACTAGTAGTAGTTTAGTGTCCCAAATGCTATCTAATTCAAGCCTCACAACTAGTTAGCTAGTAGTTAGATATGAGTTAGATGTAGTTAGATAACTGCACCTGAATTGACAGGGTGTGCCAGTGCAGGAGAACCGTGCCAAGGGTGACGGGTCTTTACATGACTTTGCAAGTAGTTACACCCAGAAGGTGTACAGATCGCACGGGACTGAAAAGGCACTGGATGAACGATCGGGCTAGGTGTAGGATTTATGTCTGAACATAGTCGTATCCCATACTTGAATGTGTATAGTCATACTGTGGTAAAGGTGGTAAAAGGATAAACCCTTGGCCTTATTGAATTAATGCATTCATTACCAAACAAGATGGCAAGTGCAGCTCCAGGATTCTCTGGCTGGAAAACTGACTGGGTTAGGTCCTGATGGTTAAGTTACCGATACCGGTTCCTCATCAGTACTTTTTTTGATACCAGTTTTATAATATATCTTAAAAAAGAAAACTACACATTATGGAAAAAATCAATCCTTAGTTTTTATTTGTCATGTTCATTACTACTGGTATGTAGAGAATGTATATCCTGTTCTGATTTCTGTATTTATTTCTGTTTCAGAACCACACACATAGACACACACAAAAGTGGAAGGGAAACTCTACAAGACGGTAGTGAGACCTGCTATGATATGACTTAGAAACAGTGTCACTGTCTAAAAGACAGGAGACAGAGCTGTAGATTGACCAGGGTGGACAGGATTAAAAATGACTGGATGAGCATCTTCATACTACAATATTTTACTGAACAAACATTCTTCACTCTCTTCTTTCTCCCCAGTGTGACTCTGATGAGGCTGTGCGGACCAGAGCGGCTTGTTATTGCTTTTCTGAATTTTCTGGTGCGGTGGTGTAGCCTCAGGACTTGTGCAATATTGCACAATCTAACTCTTATAAAAAAATACTGCCAAACTTAAAGGAAAAGGCTGTGGTCTTGTTTGTCCGTCAAAGAGGAAGCAACAGAATGTGAGTATGGCAAATCGAATACATTTTATTCAAGAGTAAATGTAACAGGGAGAAGCACAGAATCAGCTCTTTTCTATTTTATTTATGTTTCGTGTAAGCTTTTATGTCTTTTTATTTATTCTGTCGTTTATTTATTATTCCGTACAGCACTTTGGTCCACTGTGGTTGTATTCAAGTAATTTACAAATAAAGTTGGATTGGATTTAGGTGAGCATACCTTTGAATGGTTTTATTTTTCACTAGTGTCCATCATGTATGACTTCATGACTAAGTAAACCAATTTATCTACCATTCAGTTTCTGCTGTGGGACATGGACACTTTTGTTAAAAATAAATTACAAGAATGGGGACTCAGCAAGTGGATACCTAATTTTGAAGGTAAAGTATGTTTCTTTGTGAGGTACAGATAAAATGTAAAATAAACAGATGAATATCTACTCATACAGAAGTGACACTGCTGCAGCTTTTGTCTGCTGTGCATCGCAGACATAACATTGAGAGAAAAGTGTTCACTAATCCTTCCAAGTGTTGTTTGCATCACTAAGTCTAAAATAACTTAAAATAAGAAGCAACATTTGAACTCAAAGGACAATGCCATTAATTTGTGTTTTGGAAAAAACATGGACTATGATGACTGTGATTGAATTAAGTTTTTCTTAATTACAGATGAAGAGATAAATGAGCAAAGTTTTTACCTTCTTGATGATGGATTAATTCATCAGTTGATCCCAAAAGGAGGACCGAGGATGATCTTCAAGGGTAAACTTAAGTTGTTGAAGGCAAGTCTGTACTTTAATGATGTTTGTCATTAGTACTATTGTTAAAGTCACAACTCAGTGTAACATGCTATCTCAGGAACATAAACCTCTGATTAGTTCTGAGAACATTAGTGCAAATGTGGCGACATGGTGGTGTAACAACATCAAATTACAATCAATGCTTATACATACGTCGGTAGTACATCAAGGTTTTCTGCTGTCTACAGGAAACACAAAATCCACCATCAAATCAGGAAGTGGTTGCTGCTCCGCCTCCAGAAGATAAGAGCATGGTAAATACCCAAAAGCCTGTGGGAAGTGTCGGGTGGTTGGCTGTTGGCATCGGCCACCCCACCTCCACAATGTGAGTGGAAGTTGGAGACTGGGTTTCTGTGTGCTGGGGGCATGTGGTGTCCCAGGGTGGGGGAGGTTGTACCACCGGGGTGGGATGGTGCCTTATATTGTGCCCTGATGGAGCCCTAGGGTGTGCTGGTCTGGAGTCTGGCACCATGGGGATACTGTGCTGGCCTGGTTGACAATGTCAGTTATTTTTTTGATCAAAATGTCTTTACTGTGAATTATTAAGTGTTTTCTGGTTGACAATATTAATGTGAATACACTCATAGATATTGTTTTATAAGAACGTCTTTACTGTTATGGATAAGTGTCTTCTGTTGTCTCCATGCAACACAGACTCCTCCACCATCATTTCATGAAAGGGTTAATTTTCCTCCTCCAGTAAGTTGTAGACAAATGAATACAGTCATTTGGCCACATGGTTGCTAATATTAACGTGAATACACTCGGATATTTAATTTATTTTATAAGAATGTCTTTACTGTTATGGATAAGTGTCTTCTGTTGTCTCCATGCAACACAGACTCCTCTACCATCATTTCAGGAAATGGTTGATTCTCCTCCTCCAGTAAGTTGTAGACAAATGAATACAGTCATCTCGCCACATGGTTGCTAATATTAATGTGAATACACTCATAGATATTGTTTTATAAGAACGTTTTTACTGTTATTGATAAGTGTCTTCTGTTGTCTCCAGGCAACACAGAGTCCTCCACCATCATTTTATGAAAGGGTTAATTTTCCTCCTCTAGTAAGTTGTAGACAAATGAATACAGTCATCTCGCCACATGGTTGCTAATATTAATGTGAATACACTCATAGATATTGTTTTATAAGAACGTTTTTACTGTTATTGATAAGTGTCTTCTGTTGTCTCCATGCAACACAGACTCCTCTACCATCATTTCTGGAAATGGTTGATTCTCCTCCTCCAGTAAGTTGTAGACAAATGAATACAGTCATCTCGCCACATGGTTGCTAATATTAATGTGAATACACTCATAGATATTTTTTTGTAAGAACGTCTTTACTGTTATTGATAAGTGTCTTCTGTTGTCTCCAGGCAACACAGACTCCAACAACTCAGGAAATGCTTTATTCTCCTCCTCCAGTAAGTTGCAGACTGTTAAATAGTCATCTGAGCCATTAATTGTGGAGAGAGAGATTCTATTTAATGCCTGCTCAGGTTTTGACATGGCTGTATGCTCCATCTACAGTCTAAACACCTGATTCTTCTCATATAAAGATATCACTGAATCGCAGAGGCTTGAAATTAGCAAATGTTCCCTAATTCTCCATTCATATGCTTTTGGTGCATAAATCTGTGCACACGATGATTTAACTGTTGTTCACTGAGGCAAATCAACACTGATAACTTGTTGGTCTTTTCTGATTCATGGCATGACTTCATGTGTTCATGAGTTTGTTCTGTTAAACAACATATGATGTGTATGATATGTTTTTTGATCTAACAGTCAAGTAACATCATGTTCATCCTCAGGTTCCATCCACCAGTGACAGAGATGACACAGGTGAAATATCTGTATATCTTATATGATATATGACCTCATATGAAGGTGTAGTTTGTGTATTCAAGGCAGTAATAGTTTTGCTTTGAGTGAACGTCTGTAATGTGTCAAAGATTTATTGTTGGGAGAGACTACTGCAGCAAACTTTTCTCTTCAATAAGGGAAGAGACTGCTGGATCCTAAGGAGGAGACGCCCAGGAAACGTCAATGTGTCATTTCACCAGATTCATTTTCAGGTATTCATGCTACCACTCTCCACAATAGCAACCCACAAATGTCAAAATGTCATTGTCCAGTATTGTTTTCTGTATATTGGCCACAGAAAATCCTTTTTTAATAGTAGGCCAGTGTCCAATCAGAGCAGTCAACCATGTACTACCTGTACCAAAGCTACATATGAGCATTAATAACATGTGATGTTTTAGCTCAGTGGCTGTAATCTCAGAGTTTATCATTATTCCACATTATTAACAGCTCTTTATTTTCACTCTGATAGAAAGCGTCATACGGGCTGGTGTGAGACACACAATTGATTTTGTCACTGAAAAACTACAAAATAAAGACAACACAAGGCTCAACGCTTTCCTGAAGTAAGTATTATGTTTTCTATATGAAGAAAAGTAAGAGTAACACAATACACTTAAGCTCCAGTGTGTAAAACTTTGGGAAATTATTTCCATTTGGTAGAACTTTACCACGCCCCTCAAGGGACATAGTGAGATTGTTTTTTGGGGGGCAGTTTTGAGATGCCTCGCAATAAGTTTTTTAAATGTCTTTGATTTATAGCCTATTAGGGACTTAGACAGGAAGTCAGCTTCAGTCCCTTTTAGGTCAGCCGGTCAGGGCTTGTTCTTTAAAACCCTGTCCCAGGTTCAATACCCACCTGTGACAGTCTGGTCTATTACGTTACTTGACTCTAAACGTGAACGAAAGGCAGATTTTTCACTGTAAGCAAATCACTTAGATTTGCTTACATTGCCATTTAAATATTATAATTGTGACAATGAAAATTAAATTATTATAAAACAGTTCATTTGTAACATTTACTGTTAGAAGAAGGTCTGAGAGGCCATTGGCCCCCAGAAATCTTCACATTATTGAATCTGGCCCTTTTAAAAAAAGTTTGGACACGACTGAAATAGAAATAAAACATGGGGTTACATTGTCTTCACAGGGACACATTGGCATGTAGACTAGTTGAGCCTGGAATCCAACCCTCAAACCTCCAGTTGAAACAAGACCCGCTCTACCGCTGAGTTTATATATAAGATAGACACATAAGATTCAAACATAAAACATCATTGGTACATGTAATCTTAACTATAATATGTACAGAGTGGCATAGTATGTTATGTTAACTACAGTGAGGTGACCGTGGTGGTGATGAAGATAATAATATTTAACCTGTTCTCATTCCATGTGACAAAGCAGCGGTTTGCAACTCACTCAGAATGACAACCGTTTTTGCAGCAGCAGCCACAAACAGTGCAGAAATGCCACAGATCAAACTCAACCCAATGGAGAACCCACCGGTGTGTGTTCTCCATTGTTGTGTTGTTGGGTTCTGTGAGCCAAACTGACCCGAAAGATAAGGTCACCGTGAGATTTTTTTATATTTCCTAATATAAATGGAATATAAAAAAACTTGTCCCCCCCCCAAAAAAACAATCACCATGTCCCTCTGGAGCAGGGGCCTCAAAGTGGCGGCCCGGGGGCCACATGTGGCCCTCCAATCGATTTCATGTGGCCCTCCAAACAATATCAAGTTGTAACGAGTCATTTCTATATGTTTTTATTTTTAAATGAATAGATTAATTTTGCATCATAAATATGTTTTTTTTATTCTTGCATATTAAAACAACCACTTATATTTTGAAATGATCCAATCCAACTTTATATGTAAAGCACTTAAAAACAAACACAGTGGACCAAAGTGTACAAAGTACAGAATAATGGATAAAAGACAGAAAAGCTCACACGAGGCAATAGCATACATAAAAAAAAATTGATATGAGCTCATAACGTCCACCACAACTGTTGCTTTTCCCAAAAAAGTTGGGCTTTTTTTTTTTTACTTGACTGGTCCCCGACTGACCAGACGAGACCGTCAGTGGCCCACAGGTCATTTGAGTTTGAGACCCCTGCTCTAGGGGCTCCGTCGAACTTGAAGCAGAGTAATTACTGTATACTTAGTTTTAAGTGTACAATCACCTGATTGTATGAATTGTTTTCTGCTGTTCTGACTAAATCCCACTCTTTAAATCCATGGTCAGCCTAACCTATATTTACATTTTGTACAACAGAGATAAAATCAAAGATTTGATGACAGAAAAAAGGGAACTAGTTGGTGTCTTTGGGAAAACGGGAGCTGGAAAGAGCTCTTTGATAAATGCCGTCATTGAGGAGAAGGAACTTCTGCCGTCTGGGGATGTCGATGCATGTACCTCAGTCATGATAAAACTGGAGGCTAACATGGACACACAAAGATATGAGGCACACATTGAGTTCATTACGCCAGAGGTGAGTATGTTCTTCTTCTCTTTTTCATTTTCACCATCAGATATCACATGTCATTTCACAACTAATTTGTTCCAAATAATTTCATTTATTTTAGGAGTGGAAAGATGAACTGTGGTCTATGGAAAATGTTCTTGATGAGCATGATGATGATTATAGTGCCACTGAGGAAAAGATTTCAGCACTGTATGAACAAGATTGGAAAGAAATCTCTAACGGCATGGACAACAAATATTTCAAAGAAATTCCAGAATTTCTCCAGTCAAGGAAGAAGATTATCAAATGTGACTCGGTTAGTAAAACCTCTTTAACACTAACATTTGTGATGATACCCATGTGAATCCACTAAAGATTAATATAATATATATAATATACATCATATAATAATATATAATGGTGGTCAACTGTGAAATCTATACTTCACAATTGTTTGTTATTACTCAAAATCACTTCTTTTCATTTACTCTGTTACTTTTACTAAGTTCAGTTGAGACTTGTACTTATTTTCTGCAGTTAGTAAAACTCTTTGAATACATGTATGAACAGATCGTGTAATTTAACCTTATTTTATTTTTGATCACAGGCTAAAGAACTTGCAGAAAAATGTGTCAAATACACAAGAAATTACTCCAACGTGGAAAAGTGTAAAGAAGTAAAGAGACAGTATTGGCCGTTAGTGAAGTGTGTGACTCTCAGGGTTCCTGGAAATGACCTCCTTCAGCATGTCACAATTGTGGACCTTCCGGGAACTGGGGATCGTAACAAAAGCAGAGATAAAATGTGGAAAGAGGTACGCTGTTTACTTTCAGTTCTGTTTATTATATATATCTCGTTTAGAAACAGTATTTTTATTGACTGTAATGCATCTGCAGATTGTTGGAAACTGTTCCACTGTGTGGATTGTGACTGAAACTACTCGAGCAACAGCAGAGAAAGAATCTTGGGAGATCCTGGAAAATGCCAGCAGCCTTATGGGAAATGGTGGCGAGTGTCAGCACATTCACTTCATTTGCACCAAGTCTGATCAAATTAATGATTCAGATTTTAAGTAAGTACTGAAAGATTTGATTTATGAATCCATGATCTGTCTAAAACATTTCATTCTGTTGATCCTGGGCTGATGTTGATCAGACTAAGAGATGTTGGGGATCGGTGATGATGAATGAAAGTCAGTGTTACAGCAATAATATCGTGGTTCTGAAACTACTTTGCAGATAGAACCTAGTGTGTACAACAGATGGTCACAAAGCTTCACTGAGATGTTCCCTTACATTGAGACAACACCTGCAGTGATGTAGACACTGTACTGGTCTGTTGTAGTGATTTACCGGTCCACCTACGTTCCAACGCTTACCTACAATCATGAACTGTGGGATGTGAGATTATTTAAAGAAACAAAGACATGTTTTTTTCTGTTAAGTAGGATTGTATGTCTAGACTCTTCTCCAAACTTCAGATGTTTCAGTGTTCCAGGAAGACTGAGTTGCAGGTTGAAATCTCTTGCAGGTCACGAGATGAAGTTCGTAATCGTGTGCTTGAACGAAACGAAAAAGCCAAACGTGGAGTGATGAAACAATTCAGCAAGGAAAACGAAATTAAGGTGCGTTACATTAAAAACAGAGAAAATCTGAAACAAAGACTACAACTAGAAACCTGCTAAAATCACAGGCCTTTCCCCCAGAAACACTTCAGTGATGACTGTTTCAAAGTGTTCACAGTGAGCTCCAAAGAGTTTCTGAAGACTAAATATCTTGAGCGAGATGAAACCGGTAAGTAGAGATTTCTCCATAACAGATGTTTGTGTGAAATGTTGAGTGTGGTATACATTACATATTATGTATAAGTATTTCAAATGATAGCATATTTCTTTGACAGAAATTCCGCGATTGCAGAATATTTTGAAAGACCTGAACGACTCTCACTCAGAGACATTAAACTATGTGTCTGGAGCTCGTGGGATTTTGTCTCTGATTCAAGGAACCAGATGCATGGAAGTGGTAAGAGTAATCATTATGTCATTGATCATTTTATATGCCATTAATATAAAAAACACATCTTAATCATGTCTGTGGACCTTGCTGCATAGCAGTTAAAGTGTGGTAAATTGTTACAGGCTGCATAACTGAAGTAAACCTATCGTTTGTAATTTGTTTCAAAGACACTTTTGATCTTATTTGTTGAAATATTGTTGACATATGATGAGCATAATAAAGGAATACTTTACTGATTTGCATGTGGCTTTGTATTGCTAGAATAGCAGTAGTATTTTTTTTATAAATTGTGCTTCCCTCCCTCAGTTTTTCACAATCTTTTTCCCTTTCCAATTTTTGCCCTACGCTGAGTCAAGGTTCAAGGTCTGAACTTTTTAGATTTTTTTCCACTTTCAGGCTGGTAAAAAAGCAGAAGTGTGTAAGGAGCTTGAAGAGAAGATGAGAGATGAACTTGACAAAGTCAAAAAGTCCGTGGAAGAGGCTCATTCAGCTTTTGAATCACACCTTGCAGAGGGCGTTGAAGAATCACTACGTTTATGTGACAAAACAATGAAGTCCATTTTAGAGCCTGTATGTACCGGTGTCCCAATTATATATTTTCACTAATATAATCTTTTTTTTTGCACTTGATTGATTTTAATTGCACTCTGTTTGTTTTGTCCCAGGCAAGGACATCGGGTAGCAGCTTTCACAAGATACTGAAGTATGTAGTTCAGAACAATGGTGCCTACAAATCAAAGAAAGGGAAACCTAAAAACTTGAATGAGAAGTTAAGTTCACATCTGACTGACAGCATTGATGCAGAATTCAAGAAGACCTTCCCGTGAGTTGTTACTTAATGAGGACGTAAGAAAGTCCACGGTTATGTACGTTCATACCAAAAGCATTTGATATTTTTCAGAAATGAAAGCAACTCTGGACCTTTCAAGAATGTCATCAAAGAGTTTTCACTGAACACAGAGACGCTGATTCAAAAGCACGATGACGTCAAACTGCAACTCACTTTTCTCAAGACAGAGGTAAACTATTGTGAATGTGTGTGTAGGTTGGTGATAAAACATTGACTTCAGTGCACAGTGACCTCACGGCTGTACTGCATGATGAACCCAATTGTTAAAGAGATAGTTTGGGTTTTTGAAGTGATGAACATGTGCTCACTGAAAACATGGCTGCCAGAGGGGACACAAGGGAAACTGAGCATTGCCAAATACAATTTGCATCTGCTTAAAGTAAAGCAAAAGCACAATTTCTCCTCTTCACATTTTGTATATTTCAGAAAATAGTGGCAAAGAATGATAAGTAAAATATTACGGAGTAAAGCCTGAAAACGGTTTCTCCAGTGGAGTATTAGTAACCACACACGTCATCAGTAGTTTACTTAGCTAAAATGTCTTTGTCCTGGAAATACGCCGTCCCTGGATGCTGTCACTTTCTTTAATAGTCTTTTAAGATGAGGAAATGAAGTAGAGAAGAACAGAAAGAAGAGCATACATTGGGTTCTCCACTTTCCTCCCACAATCCAAAAACATGTGTGAATGTACATGTACTTCATGTTCTCTCTCTCTCTCTCTCTCTCTCTTTCTCTTTGTCTCTCTCTCTCTCTCTCTCTCTCTCTCTCTCTCTCTCTCCAGGAGGACAAACTCAAACTACAGCTCCACAAAATCGTCCGGGATCGTAAGAAGAAGATCTACAGCAGCCTGACAGACACAATTGAGGCAAACATGAAAACATGCTATGACGGTAATCAAGATAATTTCATGTAAAACCTGCGACGACAGTAAAACACCTTTATATTAATCATGATTGTACAGAAACAAGTTTGACAAACAACAAAAGAGGAAACTTTTTTAATTACAGAAGCAAAAGAGATTCGTGGAAAGGACTCACTGTTAAAAATGAGGGAGATTATTCGGACTCATGTACGTGCTACAAGGAACACAATGTTTGAGATGGCTAAAATGAACATGTTGACACAACTGGATGCTTTGAAGGTTTGTACATTTTGTGTAATATGTATTGTTATCAATGATTTGAGGTAATCATTTACATAAATGTTTTTACTTTAATCAAGTAGAATATGCTAAAGCTCCTCTTGCTCTGAAAACTCTCCATCACTGTCATAAATGTGATATTATCATTGCACATGTTAATGTAGTCTTTGATTCTTCTGACCAATCTGAAAACACTCAACAGTTGATGCATATCATTCACATTATGTTGCTGTGTATGTGATAATGAAGTAATGATGGCTAATTATGACGGTGAATTAGGAGGAAATACTGAAGAAACTCGAGGAAACCCTGATGGAATCTATTGAACTGGCACTCAAGACAGACAGCGACTCATTCCCAGGTAGAAAACAGCATAAATCAATCAATTCTTATACATGGATCACTGAGAATTCAATACATTTATTACTGCCTGAAATTAATAAATCAACCTGAAACCTGAGACTGTTCACTGTCCTCGCTCCCAAATGGTGGAACGAGCTCCCCATCGACATCCGGACAGCAGAAAGCCTCCACATCTTCCGCCGCCGACTAAAAACACATTTCTTCCGACTCTACCTCGACTAAGACGATAACGACGACGACAACAACAAAAAAAAAAAAACTATTTATCGCACTTATGACTAGCACTTCATAGTTTGATTTACTTGAAGCTCTTACTTACTTCTAGCTCTTATTTGTACCCAAATGTTTAAATGCACTTCTTGTAAGTCGCTTTGGATAAAAGCGTCTGCTAAATGACATGTAATGTAATGTAATGAAACATACATATTTTTTTAGATGTTTCAGGAGAGCTTGACAATGTGACCAAATACTACACTCACCTGGAAGGCAGGCCAGAAGAACGACCAGGGCCGTCCAACTGATGACAGGATTGTGTCTTCGAGGGTTATATTTCCCAAGCTTTTTCTTTGGAGACCTCATTTTTAAAGGTGACAAACCATCCTGACAAGAGCAGAGTTGTACTTTGTAACATTTCTGACCATTTTTAATGCCGTTTCTGTATCACCTTATATTGTAGGTAAATTAGCCCTTTCCATGAGATAATTGTGTGATAAATAAATCACAGCTTCATTTTATTAATGTACAATTTAAAAATGATAATTACTATGAGATAAGTGAGCGTGTTTGCTTTTTACCTGCTTTTTCTGTGCTTTGTGTTATTGGACGAGGATGGACCCAGCCCCAGGGGCCCATGTAGGCTCACCAACTTCTTCATGATAAAATAAGGAATGATTGTAATCATTTTTACTTTTACATCTTGTTGCTTCTCCGTTGCTACGATACACAGGACTCACAGCGAATAGGACAATCAGTTAAAAGTGTCCATTTTCTGCTGGATAGTAATGAATGACAGACTGAGAGGGCCTGACAGCAGGAGGAGGGTTTTATTTTCCGTCTTATCAATTGTGCAAACTTCATTAGTGGACTAACCTGGATTTTTTTCTGTCATGGTTTTGGGCTGACTTGTCAAAAATAACATTCTGTTCAATCCAAATGTTGTTTGTCTTTTAAATATGGAACAAATCCTTATTTTTTTTATACATATATATATATATATATTTTTCTGATATTGCCAATTTTAACCACTTTAACGTTCACATCTGCTTGTTTAATGATGTTTAAGGATTTTAAATTACATTCCAATGTTTTATTAGTTTTAAGTTAACCTCTGAGTTAAAGGGGGACGGATTAGATGAAATGGGAAGAACAGGTAAAAGAGCACTTTGGGAGTGGGAGTGTAAGCCCTGTGACTTATTTCATTTTCACATGGAGGGCAAACACAGAACAGATGAAAAAATTCTTTGTCTTCTTGATTCTTGAGGGGTTTAATGTTTAAATTGTTTTTAATTGATTTTGTTTCCAATGTATTTACTTGCTTCTGTAATACACTATGAATTGCCTTGTGTAAGAATGGCGCTATACAAAGAATCTTGCCTTGCCTTATTTTACGTAATGGTTGGCAACCCTAGGCCCATGGGCTGTGGGGCCCCTGCATTACTTTTTTTAAGAATATTTTATTTTTCAGTTTTCAATTTCAAGATATACATGAACCAATAAACTGTATATCTTCTTATCCCTATGTTGCTGAAAGTCTTTTTCCAGCCCAAGAATTTCCTTTTCTAATTTTTCCACTTCTGCTACATATGATTTTTTAAGTCCTTTTGTACATGAGATTATTTGTCCTCTTAAATAAGCTTTTAATGTATCCCATAGTATGAAACTATTAGGGGAAGAAGGACAGTTTGTTTCACAGAATAGTTTGATTTGATCCCTGACAAATTTACAGAAGTCACTTTTTTTAAGGAGGGTCGGATTCAAACGCCACCTGTACATGCTGGCCATTTTCTCAGGCATTACTATAGATAGAGTGAGTGGAGAATGATCAGAAAGTATCCTTGGCAGATAATCAGACTCTAATGCTCTGTAAGCCACATGTGTTGACAGTAAGAAAAGATCAATTCTAGTATGTGAATTATGACGGTTTGAATAAAAAGAATAGTCTATGGTTTGGGGATGTATTTGCCTCCAAACATCTGTTAGATTTAAATCTTTCATAAATGATAGAGTAGTTGAGGCTGACTTAGACTTTGCAGTGGAGGTTGCTGATTTATCCAAAATCGGGTCTAAACAGAAATTAAAATCTCCTCCCATAAGAATATGTTCACGACCCCCTGATACTTTAAGAAAAATGTCTTGAATAAAGAAAGTGTCATCATAATTAGGGGCGTAAAGGTTTAGCAAGGTCCATTGTTCAGAGTAAATTAGACAGTTTATTAAGACATAGCGGCCTAGTGGATCACTTATTGTTTCCTGAACAGTGATGGGAATGTTTTTGTTTATCAAAATAGCAACTCCTCTGGCTTTAGAGCTGAGAGATGAAGAGAAGACTTGGCCGATCCATCCTCTTTTTAATTTATTATGTTCCTGCGCTGTCAGATGAGTCTCCTGGATAAAGGCTATATCTGTTTGAATCTTTTTTAAATATGTTAACACCCTCTTCCTTTTAACGGGTCCGTTAAGACCATTGACATTAAAACTGACAAATTTCAACACCTTATTCATGTAAAAAGATTAAGGATTTGACAGTGACTTAGTAGTCTTTCAACAATAAGCTTAAAGAAAATGCCTCTCTGGAAACAAACAGAAAAAAAACAAATAGAAACAAAACCTCCCCGTTCCCCCAGGCACCGACCCCCTGAACACTCGGCGCCATCCAAAAACACCAATCGGGACCTCCGTTGAATGCTCCCTAAAACTATCATACCCAACTAATACCTTGGGCCCGGAGCTCTCTTGTATATAAGTTTGTAATCACTCGGTATATAAACGACCTCAAATGTAAACATTGTTAACACCCGCTTTAACCAGAAGTAAATGAAAGTTCAAGTGCAACCTCACAGCAATAGGATACGTTAGCTTTTTGTCCATAATGTCCAAAAATAAATTATTTCAAAATAAAATAAAATAAAAATAAATGAAAAAATACGTGAAAAGAAAAAATAAATAAATATGGCGGGGGATCGTTGCACTTACATAAGAGTCACTGGATAGTTCAAGGATATGCAGGAATCGCTCTCCCTCAGAGTTAGAGGAGTTGTGGTGCTGCACCTGTAGTCACCTGTAGTCACCTGTAGTCACCTGTAGTCACCTGTGAGACGCAGGATTAATCACCTCCCGGGAAGTCTCGGAGAAAAGATGCTGCTGCTTCTGGTGATTTGAAGAACTTTTTCTCTCCATTAGGTAGGATGACTCTCAAGGTCGCTGGGTGGAGGAGGCTGAATTGGAGCTTCTTTGCGTGCAACTCCTTCTTAACATGATTGTATTCCTTTCTTCGCTTCACCAGGTTTGCACTCAGATCTGGGAAAAGCATCACTGCCTCTCCCTTTAAAAGTGATCGGCCCATCTTTTTCTCTGGATGTCTTAGCGGCCATTCGGAGGATTTTATCCCGGTCCTGGTACTTGAGTAGGCGGATGAGAATGGGTCTGGGTCGCTTATCTCCTGGCGTGCGGAATGTCGGGGACCGATGCGCTCTTTCAATAATCAGCGGCTCGGGAAAGTGCTGTCGTCCCAGCACAGAGGGGATCCAATCTGTAAAGAACCGCACCGGGTCGTTTCCCTCTCCGCCCTCCTGTAGGTTAACGATGCGGACATTATTGCGTCGGCTTTGATTCTCTAGTTGGTCTACTTTGTCCACGAGAAAGTCCTTCTCCTTCATCAGACGGAGGACATGGGAGTCTAATTCAGTTAGCTTATCTTCAGCTGTGCTAATTCGCTCCTCTGCCTCCGTGATGCGTGAGCACATCCCGTCTACCACAGTTTTCAACCCCGAAATAGAATGATTAATCTCGGCAGTTTTGGCATCGAGCTTCTGTGAGAGTGCTTCATTACCGCGTTTTATTTCTTGTAGTATGGCGTGGCTTCCTTCCACTTCACGTTGCTCTTCCGCGGCCATGTTGTGCTCGGTGCTCGTTTCACGTGTTGCGGCTTGAGGAGAAAAATGGTCGATAATTGAGCTTTGCATCTTATTTCGGGATCTCAAGTCCATATTTCACCAGTTGGATAAAGTTCCAGGTACAGCGGGCGTTATTTATAACTTAAAACCGAGTTTTCCTGAAGAGCTCCGGAGCACACGTCTTCCTAGCTCAGCTGCATCACCGGAAGTCGGGCCCCTGCATTACTATCCCAATATCTGTATAATGTGCTACCACGTTATTCATCCTGATATTGTAATGGGGCCCTGAAGCCAAATAACACTGGTTATTATGTGCTGGCCCCTTAGGCTATGGTATCCACCCCTGATGTCTTGATGGGGCCCTCAGTCAAATAACAAAGGCTATGGGATATGTCTAATAGGGCCCCTCAGTCATATTATTATTATGATTTTATTAAATTAAATACTGCTCCATGAAGTGCTCTTACTTTTTTGCTAACCTTGAATAGATTGTAGAAGCTTTCATCATTTGATACAGACTTTATGACTTTTCATGTAATGATCTGAAATAAAATGTTTTTTCTTCCATGTTTAGAGACAAAACTGTCACATATATAGAAATATAGAAATCATCGAGGAGCACATCTGTTGGCACAGCCATGATCCTTGATTTTCTTTAGGTTTCAAGAGATGCATGCGAGTCTAATGTGGCTGCATTTAGATGCTGGGTAGTTTTAAGAAACAATACAGTTAGATTTCTTTGCACAGACTATATATACAATGTAAAAGCCCAGGTCATACACCTTTACTGTCGTATACAAATGTTAGAGTCTACAGCTTTAAGGGATCCTATACCACAATAAAGATTCTAAGGCTGCTTAAATTGGCAGCGAGGTGTTAGTTGCCAGATTAAGTTTAGTGACCGTGTTAGGTCCCAGGGATAAGTTTAATTTATTGGTTGGACTAACCAGATGTGAGCTTCACTGCTCACGGCAGGTTCAGGAAGGACATAAGAGTGATTTTCTTGTGACATATGTGTCATATGTGGCATAAACAAATAAAGTCCAACTGAAATTACTTTAAGTCTCAACAAAAAGCACCGCCGTCACTCTGACAGCTGGGGGCTGCATCCACTGTGTTCCTGCAGCCGTCTCCGCTCAGCGTATCTCTCACTGGACCTGGCCTAACCACATCCCACTGCCACAATGACATGTTGTTTGATTGTGGGTGCACCGCAAACGGGTTGCGACCCTGATCTGGGTAATGATGTCCCCACAAAAACAATGCAGTCTCAACAGCTGGCCAGCCAGTACCACAACTGTTGCATATGTAAGTGATAGTGTATTTGTACAATGCTTTCACCATTAGCATCACATTTAAGTAAAACTTTCATCCCACAATCAATATTTTCCTTCTTCCAAAATCTGTTTGACAATGACCTGCCTGTTCATATTACTGATTTTGAGTCTGGCCTGTTCTTCCTCCCAAAATGAGAACCATTGAAAGTAAACTGAGCCCTCGGAGGCGCTGGGATGTGTTCGGTACGTCAAAGTCTCCATAATCCCAACCTCCTACAGTCTTTCCTTGGAGAACATGTAAGCCACGTAACTCAGTCCATTGCCCCCATCTGTCGATGAAAGGTACCTCATTCATCTGATCATAAAAATACTCATAGTCCATATCCATGCTTGTTCTATTATATTGGCAATGCCTTTATTGGCACAATTTATTGGGCACATTTTTGAGTGTTCATTTGCCCATTTTCAGTGGCAGGGTCATTTCTCACTGTAGCCTCCACCAGTCTATTGTCCTCTTATTTGTAAACAAATGTTGAAATGCACTTATTGTTCGTCGCTTTGGATAAAAGTGTCTGCTCAATGACGTGTAATGTAATCTTATGTCATTATAATAATTATCATTATTGTTTTTATGTTTTGTGAGAAATATTTTCTGACTCATCTGGACACATACATAACATGTTGATGTAGCCTCAGAACCTGTTCTGCAATATTGCACAATCTAACTCTTATGAAAAAATACTGTGAAACTAGTGAGAGGTGGAGACTTAAAAGAAAAGGCTCAGATTGAGCACTGCACTGTGGTATTGTTTGTCCGTCAAAGAGGAAGCAACAGAATGTGAGTATGGCAAATTGAATACATTTAATTCAAGAGTAAATTTAACAGGGAGAAACTAAATTAAAACAGGATAACATGCAGAAGTCTTTTGTGCTATAATATGCTGTATGAAACAATGAAAAGTCATTGGATGTTTTATGTATATATACACACACACACATATATGTATGTGTATATACCCATTAAATATGTCGGGATTTTACAACATTCTTTCTTGATTTTATAATTAATTTCTTCTTCAAAACCTTTTGATAATTGGGTGTTGGATTTCTTTACTTTGTTACAAAACTGAAAGAATTTAGAGTTGTGGGAGGATGCAGTGGTACAGTGATCAGTTTTGATACATACAATTGCATAGTCCTTCCTTAAAATGATTATTTCTTTAACTAAGCTGTTGTTGAAAAACACAATTTAGAGGTGACATACACATTTATAATGTATATTTATTACTGTACATTATCAAATAGATTTTTGAGGTGTGGTTCAGTGCTGACATTGCTAATGCATGCACCACCAATGACAAATGTAAAATTTCATTTTGAACTTCCTGATGGAGGCAGAGGTGGATTAACAACTCCTGTGTGATGTGATGAAAAATATACTATATACCTATATGTTAAAGATATGTTAAAGTCAAGCTTGTGCAGATTATACTGGGTGAGTCTTCTGTTAAGGGGCTAACTTCTGGTCATATGGTCAGCACCTCAAACAACCACACTTCAAAAACAAGTTTTGAACACAATAGGACAGACAGACAGAAGACAAGACAAGCGGTCACTGATCTGAGTCAATGAAATCAGCACATTTGTAAAGCTAGTGTTTAACACTACAGCCTACAGAATACCTTTGTGAAGACTGAATTGTAGGTAACGAAAACCATCCATCGTCCACTGGGCACACCCTGGACCGGTCGCAGGTCCATCACATAGACCATATACTCTCACACCTATGGGCCTATGGGCAATTTAGAGTGTTCAGTTAACCTCTGCATGTTTTTAAAGTGTGGGAGAAAACCAGAGGACCCGGAACAGAACCCATGCAGAACATGCAAGGAAGTTTTCCCCACTGTAGGCCCATCTGTACTTGCAGTTATTAATAGCAATCTGTGCTCAGGTGTGGTCCCTGAATATTTAAAAAAAATGCAGTCGTGCAACCTGTTATGAAACAAAACAGGTCTTGATCACGCAGTTCTCACTGATTATAGGCGTGTCTCCAAGCTGCCTTTTATTTCTTTTATTTTCTGCCTTATAAAATCCTCAAGAACATAGTTTACAGTCAGTTATTTGCCTTTCTGGAAGAGCATAACTTACTCAGGGTTTTCCAATCTAATTTTAAAACTCTGCTTTCACCATTAGCATCACATTTAAGTAAAACTTTCATCCCACAATCAATATTTTCCTTCTTCCAAAATCTGTTTGACAATGACCTGCCTGTTCATATTACTGATTTTGAGTCTGGCCTGTTCTTCCTCCCAAAATGAGAACCATTGAAAGTAAACTGAGCCCTCGGAGGCGCTGGGATGTGTTCGGTACGTCAAAGTCTCCATAATCCCAACCTCCTACAGTCTTTCCTTGGAGAACATGTAAGCCACGTAACTCAGTCCATTGCCCCCATCTGTCGATGAAAGGTACCTCATTCATCTGATCATAAAAATACTCATAGTCCATATCCATGCTTGTTCTATTATATTGGCAATGCCTTTATTGGCACAATTTATTGGGCACATTTTTGAGTGTTCATTTGCCCATTTTCAGTGGCAGGGTCATTTCTCACTGTAGCCTCCACCAGTCTATTGTCCTCTTATTTGTAAACAAATGTTGAAATGCACTTATTGTTCGTCGCTTTGGATAAAAGTGTCTGCTCAATGACGTGTAATGTAATCTTATGTCATTATAATAATTATCATTATTGTTTTTATGTTTTGTGAGAAATATTTTCTGACTCATCTGGACACATACATAACATGTTGATGTAGCCTCAGAACCTGTTCTGCAATATTGCACAATCTAACTCTTATGAAAAAATACTGTGAAACTAGTGAGAGGTGGAGACTTAAAAGAAAAGGCTCAGATTGAGCACTGCACTGTGGTATTGTTTGTCCGTCAAAGAGGAAGCAACAGAATGTGAGTATGGCAAATTGAATACATTTAATTCAAGAGTAAATTTAACAGGGAGAAACTAAATTAAAACAGGATAACATGCAGAAGTCTTTTGTGCTATAATATGCTGTATGAAACAATGAAAAGTCATTGGATGTTTTATGTATATATACACACACACACATATATGTATGTGTATATACCCATTAAATATGTCGGGATTTTACAACATTCTTTCTTGATTTTATAATTAATTTCTTCTTCAAAACCTTTTGATAATTGGGTGTTGGATTTCTTTACTTTGTTACAAAACTGAAAGAATTTAGAGTTGTGGGAGGATGCAGTGGTACAGTGATCAGTTTTGATACATACAATTGCATAGTCCTTCCTTAAAATGATTATTTCTTTAACTAAGCTGTTGTTGAAAAACACAATTTAGAGGTGACATACACATTTATAATGTATATTTATTACTGTACATTATCAAATAGATTTTTGAGGTGTGGTTCAGTGCTGACATTGCTAATGCATGCACCACCAATGACAAATGTAAAATTTCATTTTGAACTTCCTGATGGAGGCAGAGGTGGATTAACAACTCCTGTGTGATGTGATGAAAAATATACTATATACCTATATGTTAAAGATATGTTAAAGTCAAGCTTGTGCAGATTATACTGGGTGAGTCTTCTGTTAAGGGGCTAACTTCTGGTCATATGGTCAGCACCTCAAACAACCACACTTCAAAAACAAGTTTTGAACACAATAGGACAGACAGACAGAAGACAAGACAAGCGGTCACTGATCTGAGTCAATGAAATCAGCACATTTGTAAAGCTAGTGTTTAACACTACAGCCTACAGAATACCTTTGTGAAGACTGAATTGTAGGTAACGAAAACCATCCATCGTCCACTGGGCACACCCTGGACCGGTCGCAGGTCCATCACATAGACCATATACTCTCACACCTATGGGCCTATGGGCAATTTAGAGTGTTCAGTTAACCTCTGCATGTTTTTAAAGTGTGGGAGAAAACCAGAGGACCCGGAACAGAACCCATGCAGAACATGCAAGGAAGTTTTCCCCACTGTAGGCCCATCTGTACTTGCAGTTATTAATAGCAATCTGTGCTCAGGTGTGGTCCCTGAATATTTAAAAAAAATGCAGTCGTGCAACCTGTTATGAAACAAAACAGGTCTTGATCACGCAGTTCTCACTGATTATAGGCGTGTCTCCAAGCTGCCTTTTATTTCTTTTATTTTCTGCCTTATAAAATCCTCAAGAACATAGTTTACAGTCAGTTATTTGCCTTTCTGGAAGAGCATAACTTACTCAGGGTTTTCCAATCTAATTTTAAAACTCTGCTTTCACCATTAGCATCACATTTAAGTAAAACTTTCATCCCACAATCAATATTTTCCTTCTTCCAAAATCTGTTTGACAATGACCTGCCTGTTCATATTACTGATTTTGAGTCTGGCCTGTTCTTCCTCCCAAAATGAGAACCATTGAAAGTAAACTGAGCCCTCGGAGGCGCTGGGATGTGTTCGGTACGTCAAAGTCTCCATAATCCCAACCTCCTACAGTCTTTCCTTGGAGAACATGTAAGCCACGTAACTCAGTCCATTGCCCCCATCTGTCGATGAAAGGTACCTCATTCATCTGATCATAAAAATACTCATAGTCCATATCCATGCTTGTTCTATTATATTGGCAATGCCTTTATTGGCACAATTTATTGGGCACATTTTTGAGTGTTCATTTGCCCATTTTCAGTGGCAGGGTCATTTCTCACTGTAGCCTCCACCAGTCTATTGTCCTCTTATTTGTAAACAAATGTTGAAATGCACTTATTGTTCGTCGCTTTGGATAAAAGTGTCTGCTCAATGACGTGTAATGTAATCTTATGTCATTATAATAATTATCATTATTGTTTTTATGTTTTGTGAGAAATATTTTCTGACTCATCTGGACACATACATAACATGTTGATGTAGCCTCAGAACCTGTTCTGCAATATTGCACAATCTAACTCTTATGAAAAAATACTGTGAAACTAGTGAGAGGTGGAGACTTAAAAGAAAAGGCTCAGATTGAGCACTGCACTGTGGTATTGTTTGTCCGTCAAAGAGGAAGCAACAGAATGTGAGTATGGCAAATTGAATACATTTAATTCAAGAGTAAATTTAACAGGGAGAAACTAAATTAAAACAGGATAACATGCAGAAGTCTTTTGTGCTATAATATGCTGTATGAAACAATGAAAAGTCATTGGATGTTTTATGTATATATACACACACACACATATATGTATGTGTATATACCCATTAAATATGTCGGGATTTTACAACATTCTTTCTTGATTTTATAATTAATTTCTTCTTCAAAACCTTTTGATAATTGGGTGTTGGATTTCTTTACTTTGTTACAAAACTGAAAGAATTTAGAGTTGTGGGAGGATGCAGTGGTACAGTGATCAGTTTTGATACATACAATTGCATAGTCCTTCCTTAAAATGATTATTTCTTTAACTAAGCTGTTGTTGAAAAACACAATTTAGAGGTGACATACACATTTATAATGTATATTTATTACTGTACATTATCAAATAGATTTTTGAGGTGTGGTTCAGTGCTGACATTGCTAATGCATGCACCACCAATGACAAATGTAAAATTTCATTTTGAACTTCCTGATGGAGGCAGAGGTGGATTAACAACTCCTGTGTGATGTGATGAAAAATATACTATATACCTATATGTTAAAGATATGTTAAAGTCAAGCTTGTGCAGATTATACTGGGTGAGTCTTCTGTTAAGGGGCTAACTTCTGGTCATATGGTCAGCACCTCAAACAACCACACTTCAAAAACAAGTTTTGAACACAATAGGACAGACAGACAGAAGACAAGACAAGCGGTCACTGATCTGAGTCAATGAAATCAGCACATTTGTAAAGCTAGTGTTTAACACTACAGCCTACAGAATACCTTTGTGAAGACTGAATTGTAGGTAACGAAAACCATCCATCGTCCACTGGGCACACCCTGGACCGGTCGCAGGTCCATCACATAGACCATATACTCTCACACCTATGGGCCTATGGGCAATTTAGAGTGTTCAGTTAACCTCTGCATGTTTTTAAAGTGTGGGAGAAAACCAGAGGACCCGGAACAGAACCCATGCAGAACATGCAAGGAAGTTTTCCCCACTGTAGGCCCATCTGTACTTGCAGTTATTAATAGCAATCTGTGCTCAGGTGTGGTCCCTGAATATTTAAAAAAAATGCAGTCGTGCAACCTGTTATGAAACAAAACAGGTCTTGATCACGTAGTTCTCACTGATTATAGGCGTGTCTCCAAGCTGCCTTTTATTTCTTTTATTTTCTGCCTTATAAAATCCTCAAGAACATAGTTTACAGTCAGTTATTTGCCTTTCTGGAAGAGCATAACTTACTCAGGGTTTTCCAATCTAATTTTAAAACTCTGCTTTCACCATTAGCATCACATTTAAGTAAAACTTTCATCCCACAATCAATATTTTCCTTCTTCCAAAATCTGTTTGACAATGACCTGCCTGTTCATATTACTGATTTTGAGTCTGGCCTGTTCTTCCTCCCAAAATGAGAACCATTGAAAGTAAACTGAGCCCTCGGAGGCGCTGGGATGTGTTCGGTACGTCAAAGTCTCCATAATCCCAACCTCCTACAGTCTTTCCTTGGAGAACATGTAAGCCACGTAACTCAGTCCATTGCCCCCATCTGTCGATGAAAGGTACCTCATTCATCTGATCATAAAAATACTCATAGTCCATATCCATGCTTGTTCTATTATATTGGCAATGCCTTTATTGGCACAATTTATTGGGCACATTTTTGAGTGTTCATTTGCCCATTTTCAGTGGCAGGGTCATTTCTCACTGTAGCCTCCACCAGTCTATTGTCCTCTTATTTGTAAACAAATGTTGAAATGCACTTATTGTTCGTCGCTTTGGATAAAAGTGTCTGCTCAATGACGTGTAATGTAATCTTATGTCATTATAATAATTATCATTATTGTTTTTATGTTTTGTGAGAAATATTTTCTGACTCATCTGGACACATACATAACATGTTGATGTAGCCTCAGAACCTGTTCTGCAATATTGCACAATCTAACTCTTATGAAAAAATACTGTGAAACTAGTGAGAGGTGGAGACTTAAAAGAAAAGGCTCAGATTGAGCACTGCACTGTGGTATTGTTTGTCCGTCAAAGAGGAAGCAACAGAATGTGAGTATGGCAAATTGAATACATTTAATTCAAGAGTAAATTTAACAGGGAGAAACTAAATTAAAACAGGATAACATGCAGAAGTCTTTTGTGCTATAATATGCTGTATGAAACAATGAAAAGTCATTGGATGTTTTATGTATATATACACACACACACATATATGTATGTGTATATACCCATTAAATATGTCGGGATTTTACAACATTCTTTCTTGATTTTATAATTAATTTCTTCTTCAAAACCTTTTGATAATTGGGTGTTGGATTTCTTTACTTTGTTACAAAACTGAAAGAATTTAGAGTTGTGGGAGGATGCAGTGGTACAGTGATCAGTTTTGATACATACAATTGCATAGTCCTTCCTTAAAATGATTATTTCTTTAACTAAGCTGTTGTTGAAAAACACAATTTAGAGGTGACATACACATTTATAATGTATATTTATTACTGTACATTATCAAATAGATTTTTGAGGTGTGGTTCAGTGCTGACATTGCTAATGCATGCACCACCAATGACAAATGTAAAATTTCATTTTGAACTTCCTGATGGAGGCAGAGGTGGATTAACAACTCCTGTGTGATGTGATGAAAAATATACTATATACCTATATGTTAAAGATATGTTAAAGTCAAGCTTGTGCAGATTATACTGGGTGAGTCTTCTGTTAAGGGGCTAACTTCTGGTCATATGGTCAGCACCTCAAACAACCACACTTCAAAAACAAGTTTTGAACACAATAGGACAGACAGACAGAAGACAAGACAAGCGGTCACTGATCTGAGTCAATGAAATCAGCACATTTGTAAAGCTAGTGTTTAACACTACAGCCTACAGAATACCTTTGTGAAGACTGAATTGTAGGTAACGAAAACCATCCATCGTCCACTGGGCACACCCTGGACCGGTCGCAGGTCCATCACATAGACCATATACTCTCACACCTATGGGCCTATGGGCAATTTAGAGTGTTCAGTTAACCTCTGCATGTTTTTAAAGTGTGGGAGAAAACCAGAGGACCCGGAACAGAACCCATGCAGAACATGCAAGGAAGTTTTCCCCACTGTAGGCCCATCTGTACTTGCAGTTATTAATAGCAATCTGTGCTCAGGTGTGGTCCCTGAATATTTAAAAAAAATGCAGTCGTGCAACCTGTTATGAAACAAAACAGGTCTTGATCACGCAGTTCTCACTGATTATAGGCGTGTCTCCAAGCTGCCTTTTATTTCTTTTATTTTCTGCCTTATAAAATCCTCAAGAACATAGTTTACAGTCAGTTATTTGCCTTTCTGGAAGAGCATAACTTACTCAGGGTTTTCCAATCTAATTTTAAAACTCTGCTTTCACCATTAGCATCACATTTAAGTAAAACTTTCATCCCACAATCAATATTTTCCTTCTTCCAAAATCTGTTTGACAATGACCTGCCTGTTCATATTACTGATTTTGAGTCTGGCCTGTTCTTTCTCCCAAAATGAG
The DNA here is from genome assembly GCF_958295425.1 of Solea solea. Classification (NCBI taxonomy): domain Eukaryota; kingdom Metazoa; phylum Chordata; class Actinopteri; order Pleuronectiformes; family Soleidae; genus Solea; species Solea solea. Next base: position 1,038,706 of record NC_081141.1, on the reverse strand, counting down.
AACCATTGAAAGTAAACTGAGCCCTCCGAGGCGCTGGGATGTGTTCGGTACGTCAAAGTCTCCATAATCCCAACCTCCTACAGTCTTTCCTTGGAGAACATGTAAGCCACGTAACTCAGTCCATTGCCCCCATCTGTCGATGAAAGGTACCTCATTCATCTGATCATAAAAATACTCATAGTCCATATCCATGCTTGTTCTATTATATTGGCAATGCCTTTATTGGCACAATTTATTGGGCACATTTTTGAGTGTTCATTTGCCCATTTTCAGTGGCAGGGTCATTTCTCACTGTAGCCTCCACCAGTCTATTGTCCTCTTATTTGTAAACAAATGTTGAAATGCACTTATTGTTCGTCGCTTTGGATAAAAGTGTCTGCTCAATGACGTGTAATGTAATCTTATGTCATTATAATAATTATCATTATTGTTTTTATGTTTTGTGAGAAATATTTTCTGACTCATCTGGACACATACATAACATGTTGATGTAGCCTCAGAACCTGTTCTGCAATATTGCACAATCTAACTCTTATGAAAAAATACTGTGAAACTAGTGAGAGGTGGAGACTTAAAAGAAAAGGCTCAGATTGAGCACTGCACTGTGGTATTGTTTGTCCGTCAAAGAGGAAGCAACAGAATGTGAGTATGGCAAATTGAATACATTTAATTCAAGAGTAAATTTAACAGGGAGAAACTAAATTAAAACAGGATAACATGCAGAAGTCTTTTGTGCTATAATATGCTGTATGAAACAATGAAAAGTCATTGGATGTTTTATGTATATACACACACACACACATATATGTATGTGTATATACCCATTAAATATGTCGGGATTTTACAACATTCTTTCTTGATTTTATAATTAATTTCTTCTTCAAAACCTTTTGATAATTGGGTGTTGGATTTCTTTACTTTGTTACAAAACTGAAAGAATTTAGAGTTGTGGGAGGATGCAGTGGTACAGTGATCAGTTTTGATACATACAATTGCATAGTCCTTCCTTAAAATGATTATTTCTTTAACTAAGCTGTTGTTGAAAAACACAATTTAGAGGTGACATACACATTTATAATGTATATTTATTACTGTACATTATCAAATAGATTTTTGAGGTGTGGTTCAGTGCTGACATTGCTAATGCATGCACCACCAATGACAAATGTAAAATTTCATTTTGAACTTCCTGATGGAGGCAGAGGTGGATTAACAACTCCTGTGTGATGTGATGAAAAATATACTATATACCTATATGTTAAAGATATGTTAAAGTCAAGCTTGTGCAGATTATACTGGGTGAGTCTTCTGTTAAGGGGCTAACTTCTGGTCATATGGTCAGCACCTCAAACAACCACACTTCAAAAACAAGTTTTGAACACAATAGGACAGACAGACAGAAGACAAGACAAGCGGTCACTGATCTGAGTCAATGAAATCAGCACATTTGTAAAGCTAGTGTTTAACACTACAGCCTACAGAATACCTTTGTGAAGACTGAATTGTAGGTAACGAAAACCATCCATCGTCCACTGGGCACACCCTGGACCGGTCGCAGGTCCATCACATAGACCATATACTCTCACACCTATGGGCCTATGGGCAATTTAGAGTGTTCAGTTAACCTCTGCATGTTTTTAAAGTGTGGGAGAAAACCAGAGGACCCGGAACAGAACCCATGCAGAACATGCAAGGAAGTTTTCCCCACTGTAGGCCCATCTGTACTTGCAGTTATTAATAGCAATCTGTGCTCAGGTGTGGTCCCTGAATATTTAAAAAAAATGCAGTCGTGCAACCTGTTATGAAACAAAACAGGTCTTGATCACGCAGTTCTCACTGATTATAGGCGTGTCTCCAAGCTGCCTTTTATTTCTTTTATTTTCTGCCTTATAAAATCCTCAAGAACATAGTTTACAGTCAGTTATTTGCCTTTCTGGAAGAGCATAACTTACTCAGGGTTTTCCAATCTAATTTTAAAACTCTGCACAGTGCAGAATCAGCTCTTTAAAGAATTTATAAATCTTTTTAGCTACTGGGCATTGATGACTCTGTATCCACCTCTGCTCCTCCCTTGTGTTGAGTCCCTCAGGGCTCAGTTTCAGGCCCTCTTCTCTTTCTATCTGCTTCCACCTGACTCAATACTTAGGCGACCCAGCATTTTATTCCACGGTTATTCAGACGATTGTCAGATTCATGTGCCTCCTAAAAGAAAAAAACACATATCCATCCAACCGTTGCTTAGGTGTCTTGACGACATAAAGGCCTGGATGGCCCTCAGAGGGGACCGTGCTTTCGCTGTTATGACTCCTTAACAGTGGAATGATCTCCCCGTGCACATCAGAAATTTCTGTTTTCAAATCTTCTCCTTTGACGCTATTTTTTTTATGTTTCGTGTAAGCTTTTATGTCTTTTCTTTATTCTGTCGTTTATTTATTATTCTGTACTTTGGTCCACTGTGGTTGTATTAAAGTGATTTACACAGTTGGATTGGATTTAGGTGAGCATACCTTTGACTGGTTTTATTTTTCACTAGTGTCCATCATGTATGACTTCATGACTAAATAAACCAATTTATCTACCATTCAGTTTCTGCTGTGGGACATGGACACTTTTGTTAAAAATAAATTACAAGAATGGGGACTCAGCAAGTGGATACCTAATTTTGAAGGTAAAGTATGTTTCTTTGTGAGGTACAGATAAAATGTAAAATAAACAGATGAATATCTACTCATACAGAAGTGACACTGCTGCAGCTTTGGTCTGCTGTGCATCGCAGACATAACATTGAGAGAAAAGTGTTCACTAACCCATCCTAGTGTTGTTTGCATCACTAAGTCTAAAATAACTTAAAATAAGAAGCAACATTTGAACTCAAAGGACAATGCAATTAATTTGTGTTTTGGAAAAAAAGGGCTATGAGCACAGGATACCTGGAAGCTTGGAAAGTAAAGAATTATCTCAACAGGAAAAAATAAATATGCATTCACCTGACACAATCATTTAATTCAATTCAATTCAATTTTATTTGTATAGCGCCAAATCATAACATACATTATCTTTAGGCACTGTACACAGACAACATCATGGAGAGCAGAGAAACCCAACAATTCACACAATGAGCAAACACATCAGTGGAGAGAAAAATCTTCCTTTTAACAGAAGAAGAAATCTCTGACAGAACCAGACTCACAGCCATCTGCCTAGACCGGTTGGGGTGAAAGGAAAAATGGGGGACAAAGAAGAGGAGGGACAGAAGAAAGAGACCAGGAGCATATAAACAAAAATTAAAACTTATTTTTTCATGACTGTGATTTAATTAAATATTTCTTAATTACAGATGAAGAAATAAATGAGCAAAGTTTTCACCTTCTTGATGATCGATTAATTGATCAGTTGATCCCAAAAGGAGGACCGAGGTTGATCTTCAAGGATAAACATAAGTTGTGGAAGGCAAGTCTGTACTTTAATGATGTTTGTCATTAGTAACTTCTGACACACAGCTGTGCACGATTACTGCTTTTTTCCCTTGTTTACTGACACATGGTGATGTAAATGACAACATCAAATTACAATCAATGCTAATACATATGTAGGTAGTACATGTAGTAAAGGTTTTCTGCTGTCTACAGGAAACACAACATCCATCATCAAATCAGGAAGTGGTTGCTGCTCCGCCTCCAGAAGATTGCAGACAGGTAAATACCCAAAAGCCCGTGGGGAGTGTCGGGTGGTTGGCTGTTGGCATCGGCCACGCCACCGCCACATTGTGGGTGGCAGTTGGGGGCTGGGTTTATGTGTGCTGGAAGGTTGTCCCTCTGGCTCTCTGGGGTGGGATGGTGCCCTCTATGGTGCCCTGATGGAGCCCTAGGGTGTGCTGATCTGGAGTCTGGCACCATGGGGATACTGTGCTGACCTGGTTGACAATGTCAATGTCAATACACTCATAGATATTTTTAATTTCTTTATAAAAATGTCTTTACTGTGAATTATTAAGTGTTTTCTGGTTGACAATATTAATGTGAATACACTCATAGATATTTTTCTATAAGAACGTCTTTACTGTTACGGATAAGTATCTTCTGTTGTCTCCAGGCAACACAGACTCCTCCACCATCAACTCTGGAAAAGGTTGATTTTCCTCCTCCAGTAAGTTGTAGACAAATGAATACAGTCATCTCGCCACATGTAGTATATAATAGTCATCTGAGCCATTAATTGTGGAGAGAGAGATTCTATTTAATGCCTGCTCAGGTTTTGACATGGCTGTATGCTCCATCTACAGTCTAAACACCTGATTCTTCTCATATAAAGATATCACTGAATCGCAGAGGCTTGAAATTAGCAAATGTTCCCTAATTCTCCATTCATATGCTTTTGGTGCATAAATCTGTGCACACGATGATTTAACTGTTGTTCACTGAGGCAAATCAACACTGATCACTTGTTTGGTCTTTTCTGATTCATGGCATGACTTCATGTGTTCATGAGTTTGTTCTGTTAAACAACATATGATGTGTATGATATGTTTTTTGATCTAACAGTCAAGTAACATCATGTTCATCCTCAGGTTCCATCCACCAGAGACAGAGATGACCCAGGTGAAATATCTGTATATCTTATATGATATATGACCTCATATGAAGGTTTAGTTTGTGTTTTCAAGGCAGTAATAGTTTTGCTTTGATTAAACGTCTGTAATGTGTCAAAGATTTATTGTTGGGAGAGACTACTGCAGCAAACTTTTCTCTTCAATAAGGGAAGAGACTGCTGGATCCTAAGGAGGAGACGCCCAGGAAACGTCAATGTGTCATTTCACCAGATTCATTTTCAGTTATTCATGCTACCACTCTCCGCAATAGCAACCCACAAATGTCAAAATGTCATTGTCCAGTATTGTTTTCTTTATATTGGCCACAGAAAATCCTTTTTTAATAGTAGGCCAGTGTCCAATCAGAGCAGTCAACCATGTACTACCTGTACCAAAGCTACATATGAGCATTAATAACATGTGATGTTTTAGCTCAGTGGCTGTAATCTCAGAGTTTATCATTATTCCATTCCAACAGCTCTTTATTTTCACTCTGATAGAAAGCGTCATACGGGCTGGTGTGAGACGCACAATGGATTTTGTCACCGAGAAACTACAAAATAAAGACAACACAAGGCTCAACGCTTTCCTGAAGTAAGTATTATGTTTTCTGTATGAAGAAAAGTAAGAGTAACACAATACACTTAAGCTCCAGTGTGTAAAACTTTGGGAAATTATTTCCATTTGGTAGAACTTTACCACGCCCCTCAAGGGACATAGTGAGATTGTTTTTTTGGGGGGCAGTTTTGAGATGCCTCGCAATAAGTTTTTTAAATGTCTTTGATTTATAGCCTATTAGGGACTTAGACAGGAAGTCAGCTTCAGTCCCTTTTAGGTCAGCCGGTCAGGGCTTGTTCTTTAAAACCCTGTCCCATGTTCAATACCCACCTCTGGGTCTATTACGTTACTTGACTCCAAACGTGAACGAAAGGCAGATTTTTCACTGTAAGCAAATCACTTAGATTTGCTTACATTGCCATTTAAATATTATAATTGTGACAATGAAAATTAAATTATTATAAAACAGTTCATTTGTAACATTTACTGTTAGAAGAAGGTCTGAGAGGCCATTGGCCCCCAGAAATCTTCACATTATTGAATCTGGCCCTTTAAAAAAAAGTTTGGACACCACTGAAATAGAAATAAAACATGGGGTTACATTGTCTTCACAGGGACACATTGGCATGTAGACTAGTTGAGCCTGGAATCCAACCCTCAAACCTCCAGTTGAAACAAGACCCGCTCTACCGCTGAGTTTATATATAAGCCCGGGGGCCACATGTGGCCCTCCAATCGATTTCATGTGGCCCTCCAAACAATATCAAGTTGTAACGAGTCATTTCTATATGTTTTTATTTTTAAATGAATAGATTAATTTTGCATCATAAATATGTTTTTTTTATTGTTGCATATTAAAACAACCACTTATATTTTGAAATGATCCAATCCAACTTTATATGTAAAGCACTTAAAAACAAACACAGTGGACCAAAGTGTACAAAGTACAGAATAATGGATAAAAGACAGAAAAGCTCACACGAGGCAATAGCATACATAAAATAAAATAAAAAATTGATATGAGCTCATAATGTCCACCACAACTGTTGCTTTTCCCAAAAAAGTTGGGCTTTTTTTTTTTTTTTACTTGACTGGTCCCCGACTGACCAGACGAGACCGTCAGTGGCCCACAGGTCATTTGAGTTTGAGACCCCTGCTCTAGGGGCTCCGTCGAACTTGAAGCAGAGTAATTACTGTATACTTAGTTTTAAGTGTACAATCACCTGATTGTATGAATTGTTTTCTGCTGTTCTGACTAAATCCCACTCTTTAAATCCATGGTCAGCCTAACCTATATTTACATTTTGTACAACAGAGATAAAATCAAAGATTTGATGACAGAAAAAAGGGAACTAGTTGGTGTCTTTGGGAAAACGGGAGCTGGAAAGAGCTCTTTGATAAATGCCGTCATTGAGGAGAAGGAACTTCTGCCGTCTGGGGATGTCGATGCATGTACCTCAGTCATGATAAAACTGGAGGCTAACATGGACACACAAAGATATGAGGCACACATTGAGTTCATTACGCCAGAGGTGAGTATGTTCTTCTTCTCTTTTTCATTTTCACCATCAGATATCACATGTCATTTCACAACTCATTTGTTCCAAATAATTTCATTTATTTTAGGAGTGGAAAGATGAACTGTGGTCTATGGAAAATGTTCTTGATGAGCATGATGATGATTATAGTGCCACTAAGGAAAAGATTTCAGCACTGTATGAACAAGATTGGAAAGAAATCTCTAACGGCATGGACAACAAATATTTCAAAGAAATTCCAGAATTTCTCCAGTCAAGGAAGAAGATTATCAAATGTGACTCGGTTAGTAAAACCTCTTTAACACTAACATTTGTGATGATACCCATGTGAATCCACTAAAGATTAATATAATATATATAATATACATCATATAATAATATATAATGGTGGTCAACTGTGAAATCTATACTTCACAATTGTTTGTTATTACTCAAAATCACTTCTTTTCATTTACTCTGTTACTTTTACTAAGTTCAGTTGAGACTTGTACTTATTTTCTGCAGTTAGTAAAACTCTTTGAATACATGTATGAACAGATCGTGTAATTTAACCTTATTTTATTTTTGATCACAGGCTAAAGAACTTGCAGAAAAATGTGTCAAATACACAAGAAATTACTCCAACGTGGAAAAGTGTAAAGAAGTAAAGAGACAGTATTGGCCGTTAGTGAAGTGTGTGACTCTCAGGGTTCCTGGAAATGACCTCCTTCAGCATGTCACAATTGTGGACCTTCCGGGAACTGGGGATCGTAACAAAAGCAGAGATAAAATGTGGAAAGAGGTACGCTGTTTACTTTCAGTTCTGTTTATTATATATATCTCGTTTAGAAACAGTATTTTTATTGACTGTAATGCATCTGCAGATTGTTGGAAACTGTTCCACTGTGTGGATTGTGACTGAAACTACTCGAGCAACAGCAGAGAAAGAATCTTGGGAGATCCTGGAAAATGCCAGCAGCCTTATGGGAAATGGTGGCGAGTGTCAGCACATTCACTTCATTTGCACCAAGTCTGATCAAATTAATGATTCAGATTTTAAGTAAGTACTGAAAGATTTGATTTATGAATCCATGATCTGTCTAAAACATTTCATTCTGTTGATCCTGGGCTGATGTTGATCAGACTAAGAGATGTTGGGGATCGGTGATGATGAATGAAAGTCAGTGTTACAGCAATAATATCGTGGTTCTGAAACTACTTTGCAGATAGAACCTAGTGTGTACAACAGATGGTCACAAAGCTTCACTGAGATGTTCCCTTACATTGAGACAACACCTGCAGTGATGTAGACACTGTACTGGTCTGTTGTAGTGATTTACCGGTCCACCTACGTTCCAACGCTTACCTACAATCATGAACTGTGGGATGTGAGATTATTTAAAGAAACAAAGACATGTTTTTTTCTGTTAAGTAGGATTGTATGTCTAGACTCTTCTCCAAACTTCAGATGTTTCAGTGTTCCAGGAAGACTGAGTTGCAGGTTGAAATCTCTTGCAGGTCACGAGATGAAGTTCGTAATCGTGTGCTTGAACGAAACGAAAAAGCCAAACGTGGAGTGATGAAACAATTCAGCAAGGAAAACGAAATTAAGGTGCGTTACATTAAAAACAGAGAAAATCTGAAACAAAGACTACAACTAGAAACCTGCTAAAATCACAGGCCTTTCCCCCAGAAACACTTCAGTGATGACTGTTTCAAAGTGTTCACAGTGAGCTCCAAAGAGTTTCTGAAGACTAAATATCTTGAGCGAGATGAAACCGGTAAGTAGAGATTTCTCCATAACAGATGTTTGTGTGAAATGTTGAGTGTGGTATACATTACATATTATGTATAAGTATTTCAAATGATAGCATATTTCTTTGACAGAAATTCCGCGATTGCAGAATATTTTGAAAGACCTGAACGACTCTCACTCAGAGACATTAAACTATGTGTCTGGAGCTCGTGGGATTTTGTCTCTGATTCAAGGAACCAGATGCATGGAAGTGGTAAGAGTTATCTTTATGTCATTGATCATTTTATATGCCATTAATATAAAAAAAACACATCTTAATCATGTCTGTGGACCTTGCTGCATAGCAGTTAAAGTGTGGTAAATTGTTACAGGCTGCATAACTGAAGTAAACCTATCGTCTGTAATTTGTTTCAAAGACACTTTTGATCTTATTTGTTGAAATATTGTTGACATATGATGAGCATAATAAAGGAATACTTCACTGATTTGCATGTGGCTTTGTATTGCTAGAATAGCAGTAGTATTTTTTTTTATAAATTGTGCTTCCCTCCCTCAGTTTTTCACAATCTTTTTCCCTTTCCAATTTTTGCCCTACGCTGAGTCAAGGTTCAAGGTCTGAACTTTTTAGACTCACCTCTAGGGGGACGAGACTTCAGTCCCAGAATGTAAACAGTGTCCGCCATCTTTGCTAACACTTATGCTAACCCGGCTCTTGCTCTGCAGAGTAAACTGAGAACCACAATGACTGAATGTAGTTTTCAAACTGATATGACTGTAAGAGAAAAGACCTGCATTTCAGTGAAAACTAGTGTTTTGTTTTGTATTTTTATTTTTATTACATATTTAATTCCTCGTGGGGGTTTGTGTGTTTACACAACTAGCCCTGTCTGCTTCTAAGCTTGAGACAGCAAGACTCTCACGGGGCAGCGAGCGCAGTGCATGCTGGGAATTGTTGTCGGTCATCTTCATGAGCCAACATGACATTTTTCTGCCTTTCTCGGTCAAAAAGGCACTTGCTGTGTTTCACATGTCTATTACATAGATGACCCAGTTTTAATAGACATTCATCTTTAAAAGCCTCTATTTGTTGCCCTAGCGATACTGCAATAAACATTCTTCATTGGACCAAATGGATTGATTTACTAATTCATTTCTTTTATTTTTTTCCACTTTCAGGCTGGTAAAAAAGCAGAAGTGTGTAAGGAGCTTGAAGAGAAGATGAGAGATGAACTTGACAAAGTCAAAAAGTCTGTGGAAGAGGCTCATTCAGCTTTTGAATCACACCTTGCAGAGGGCCTTGAAGAATCACTACGTTTATGTGACAAAACAATGAAGTCCATTTTAGAGCCTGTATGTACCGGTGTCCCAATTATATATTTTAACTAATATAATCTTTTTTTTTGCACTTGATTGATTTTAATTGCACTCTGTTTGTTTTGTCCCAGGCAAGGACATCGGGTAGCAGCTTTCACAAGATACTGAAGTATGTAGTTCAGAACAATGGTGCCTACAAATCAAAGAAAGGGAAACCTAAAAACTTGAATGAGAAGTTAAGTTCACATCTGACTGACAGCATTGATGCAGAATTCAAGAAGACCTTCCCGTGAGTTGTTACTTAATGAGGACGTAAGAAAGTCCACGGTTATGTACGTTCATACCAAAAGCATTTGATATTTTTCAGAAATGAAAGCAACTCTGGACCTTTCAAGAATGTCATCAAAGAGTTTTCACTGAACACAGAGACGCTGATTCAAAAGCACGATGACGTCAAACTGCAACTCACTTTTCTCAAGACAGAGGTAAACTATTGTGAATGTGTGTGTAGGTTGGCGATAAAACATTGACTTCAGTGCACAGTGACCTCACGGCTGTACTGCATGATGAACCCAATTGTTAAAGAGATAGTTTGGGTTTTTGAAGTGATGAACATGTGCTCACTGAAAACATGGCTGCCAGAGGGGACACAAGGGAAACTGAGCATTGCCAAATACAATTTGCATCTGCTTAAAGTAAAGCAAAAGCACAATTTCTCCTCTTCACATTTTGTATATTTCAGAAAATAGTGGCAAAGAATGATAAGTAAAATATTACGGAGTAAAGCCTGAAAACGGTTTCTCCAGTGGAGTATTAGTAACCACACACGTCATCAGTAGTTTACTTAGCTAAAATGTCTTTGTCCTGGAAATACGCCGTCCCTGGATGCTGTCACTTTCTTTAATAGTCTTTTAAGATGAGGAAATGAAGTAGAGAAGAACAGAAAGAAGAGCATACATTGGGTTCTCCACTTTCCTCCCACAATCCAAAAACATGTGTGAATGTACATGTACTTCATGTTCTCTCTCTCTCTCTCTCTCTCTCTTTCTCTTTGTCTCTCTCTCTCTCTCTCTCTCTCTCTCTCTCTCTCTCTCCAGGAGGACAAACTCAAACTACAGCTCCACAAAATCGTCCGGGATCGTAAGAAGAAGATCTACAGCAGCCTGACAGACACAATTGAGGCAAACATGAAAACATGCTATGACGGTAATCAAGATAATTTCATGTAAAACCTGCGACGACAGTAAAACACCTTTATATTAATCATGATTGTACAGAAACAAGTTTGACAAACAACAAAAGAGGAAACTTTTTTAATTACAGAAGCAAAAGAGATTCGTGGAAAGGACTCACTGTTAAAAATGAGGGAGATTATTCGGACTCATGTACGTGCTACAAGGAACACAATGTTTGAGATGGCTAAAATGAACATGTTGACACAACTGGATGCTTTGAAGGTTTGTACATTTTGTGTAATATGTATTGTTATCAATGATTTGAGGTAATCATTTACATAAATGTTTTTACTTTAATCAAGTAGAATATGCTAAAGCTCCTCTTGCTCTGAAAACTCTCCATCACTGTCATAAATGTGATATTATCATTGCACATGTTAATGTAGTCTTTGATTCTTCTGACCAATCTGAAAACACTCAACAGTTGATGCATATCATTCACATTATGTTGCTGTGTATGTGATAATGAAGTAATGATGGCTAATTATGACGGTGAATTAGGAGGAAATACTGAAGAAACTCGAGGAAACCCTGATGGAATCTATTGAACTGGCACTCAAGACAGACAGCGACTCATTCCCAGGTAGAAAACAGCATAAATCAATCAATTCTTATACATGGATCACTGAGAATTCAATACATTTATTACTGCCTGAAATTAATAAATCAACCTGAAACCTGAGACTGTTCACTGTCCTCGCTCCCAAATGGTGGAACGAGCTCCCCATCGACATCCGGACAGCAGAAAGCCTCCACATCTTCCGCCGCCGACTAAAAACACATTTCTTCCGACTCTACCTCGACTAAGACGATAACGACGACGACAACAACAAAAAAAAAAAAACTATTTATCGCACTTATGACTAGCACTTCATAGTTTGATTTACTTGAAGCTCTTACTTACTTCTAGCTCTTATTTGTACCCAAATGTTTAAATGCACTTCTTGTAAGTCGCTTTGGATAAAAGCGTCTGCTAAATGACATGTAATGTAATGTAATGAAACATACATATTTTTTTAGATGTTTCAGGAGAGCTTGACAATGTGACCAAATACTACACTCACCTGGAAGGCAGGCCAGAAGAACGACCAGGGCCGTCCAACTGATGACAGGATTGTGTCTTCGAGGGTTATATTTCCCAAGCTTTTTCTTTGGAGACCTCATTTTTAAAGGTGACAAACCATCCTGACAAGAGCAGAGTTGTACTTTGTAACATTTCTGACCATTTTTAATGCCGTTTCTGTATCACCTTATATTGTAGGTAAATTAGCCCTTTCCATGAGATAATTGTGTGATAAATAAATCACAGCTTCATTTTATTAATGTACAATTTAAAAATGATAATTACTATGAGATAAGTGAGCGTGTTTGCTTTTTACCTGCTTTTTCTGTGCTTTGTGTTATTGGACGAGGATGGACCCAGCCCCAGGGGCCCATGTAGGCTCACCAACTTCTTCATGATAAAATAAGGAATGATTGTAATCATTTTTACTTTTACATCTTGTTGCTTCTCCGTTGCTACGATACACAGGACTCACAGCGAATAGGACAATCAGTTAAAAGTGTCCATTTTCTGCTGGATAGTAATGAATGACAGACTGAGAGGGCCTGACAGCAGGAGGAGGGTTTTATTTTCCGTCTTATCAATTGTGCAAACTTCATTAGTGGACTAACCTGGATTTTTTTCTGTCATGGTTTTGGGCTGACTTGTCAAAAATAACATTCTGTTCAATCCAAATGTTGTTTGTCTTTTAAATATGGAACAAATCCTTATTTTTTTTATACATATATATATATATATATTTTTCTGATATTGCCAATTTTAACCACTTTAACGTTCACATCTGCTTGTTTAATGATGTTTAAGGATTTTAAATTACATTCCAATGTTTTATTAGTTTTAAGTTAACCTCTGAGTTAAAGGGGGACGGATTAGATGAAATGGGAAGAACAGGTAAAAGAGCACTTTGGGAGTGGGAGTGTAAGCCCTGTGACTTATTTCATTTTCACATGGAGGGCAAACACAGAACAGATGAAAAAATTCTTTGTCTTCTTGATTCTTGAGGGGTTTAATGTTTAAATTGTTTTTAATTGATTTTGTTTCCAATGTATTTACTTGCTTCTGTAATACACTATGAATTGCCTTGTGTAAGAATGGCGCTATACAAAGAATCTTGCCTTGCCTTATTTTACGTAATGGTTGGCAACCCTAGGCCCATGGGCTGTGGGGCCCCTGCATTACTTTTTTTAAGAATATTTTATTTTTCAGTTTTCAATTTCAAGATATACATGAACCAATAAACTGTATATCTTCTTATCCCTATGTTGCTGAAAGTCTTTTTCCAGCCCAAGAATTTCCTTTTCTAATTTTTCCACTTCTGCTACATATGATTTTTTAAGTCCTTTTGTACATGAGATTATTTGTCCTCTTAAATAAGCTTTTAATGTATCCCATAGTATGAAACTATTAGGGGAAGAAGGACAGTTTGTTTCACAGAATAGTTTGATTTGATCCCTGACAAATTTACAGAAGTCACTTTTTTTAAGGAGGGTCGGATTCAAACGCCACCTGTACATGCTGGCCATTTTCTCAGGCATTACTATAGATAGAGTGAGTGGAGAATGATCAGAAAGTATCCTTGGCAGATAATCAGACTCTAATGCTCTGTAAGCCACATGTGTTGACAGTAAGAAAAGATCAATTCTAGTATGTGAATTATGACGGTTTGAATAAAAAGAATAGTCTATGGTTTGGGGATGTATTTGCCTCCAAACATCTGTTAGATTTAAATCTTTCATAAATGATAGAGTAGTTGAGGCTGACTTAGACTTTGCAGTGGAGGTTGCTGATTTATCCAAAATCGGGTCTAAACAGAAATTAAAATCTCCTCCCATAAGAATATGTTCACGACCCCCTGATACTTTAAGAAAAATGTCTTGAATAAAGAAAGTGTCATCATAATTAGGGGCGTAAAGGTTTAGCAAGGTCCATTGTTCAGAGTAAATTAGACAGTTTATTAAGACATAGCGGCCTAGTGGATCACTTATTGTTTCCTGAACAGTGATGGGAATGTTTTTGTTTATCAAAATAGCAACTCCTCTGGCTTTAGAGCTGAGAGATGAAGAGAAGACTTGGCCGATCCATCCTCTTTTTAATTTATTATGTTCCTGCGCTGTCAGATGAGTCTCCTGGATAAAGGCTATATCTGTTTGAATCTTTTTTAAATATGTTAACACCCTCTTCCTTTTAACGGGTCCGTTAAGACCATTGACATTAAAACTGACAAATTTCAACACCTTATTCATGTAAAAAGATTAAGGATTTGACAGTGACTTAGTAGTCTTTCAACAATAAGCTTAAAGAAAATGCCTCTCTGGAAACAAACAGAAAAAAAACAAATAGAAACAAAACCTCCCCGTTCCCCCAGGCACCGACCCCCTGAACACTCGGCGCCATCCAAAAACACCAATCGGGACCTCCGTTGAATGCTCCCTAAAACTATCATACCCAACTAATACCTTGGGCCCGGAGCTCTCTTGTATATAAGTTTGTAATCACTCGGTATATAAACGACCTCAAATGTAAACATTGTTAACACCCGCTTTAACCAGAAGTAAATGAAAGTTCAAGTGCAACCTCACAGCAATAGGATACGTTAGCTTTTTGTCCATAATGTCCAAAAATAAATTATTTCAAAATAAAATAAAATAAAAATAAATGAAAAAATACGTGAAAAGAAAAAATAAATAAATATGGCGGGGGATCGTTGCACTTACATAAGAGTCACTGGATAGTTCAAGGATATGCAGGAATCGCTCTCCCTCAGAGTTAGAGGAGTTGTGGTGCTGCACCTGTAGTCACCTGTAGTCACCTGTAGTCACCTGTAGTCACCTGTGAGACGCAGGATTAATCACCTCCCGGGAAGTCTCGGAGAAAAGATGCTGCTGCTTCTGGTGATTTGAAGAACTTTTTCTCTCCATTAGGTAGGATGACTCTCAAGGTCGCTGGGTGGAGGAGGCTGAATTGGAGCTTCTTTGCGTGCAACTCCTTCTTAACATGATTGTATTCCTTTCTTCGCTTCACCAGGTTTGCACTCAGATCTGGGAAAAGCATCACTGCCTCTCCCTTTAAAAGTGATCGGCCCATCTTTTTCTCTGGATGTCTTAGCGGCCATTCGGAGGATTTTATCCCGGTCCTGGTACTTGAGTAGGCGGATGAGAATGGGTCTGGGTCGCTTATCTCCTGGCGTGCGGAATGTCGGGGACCGATGCGCTCTTTCAATAATCAGCGGCTCGGGAAAGTGCTGTCGTCCCAGCACAGAGGGGATCCAATCTGTAAAGAACCGCACCGGGTCGTTTCCCTCTCCGCCCTCCTGTAGGTTAACGATGCGGACATTATTGCGTCGGCTTTGATTCTCTAGTTGGTCTACTTTGTCCACGAGAAAGTCCTTCTCCTTCATCAGACGGAGGACATGGGAGTCTAATTCAGTTAGCTTATCTTCAGCTGTGCTAATTCGCTCCTCTGCCTCCGTGATGCGTGAGCACATCCCGTCTACCACAGTTTTCAACCCCGAAATAGAATGATTAATCTCGGCAGTTTTGGCATCGAGCTTCTGTGAGAGTGCTTCATTACCGCGTTTTATTTCTTGTAGTATGGCGTGGCTTCCTTCCACTTCACGTTGCTCTTCCGCGGCCATGTTGTGCTCGGTGCTCGTTTCACGTGTTGCGGCTTGAGGAGAAAAATGGTCGATAATTGAGCTTTGCATCTTATTTCGGGATCTCAAGTCCATATTTCACCAGTTGGATAAAGTTCCAGGTACAGCGGGCGTTATTTATAACTTAAAACCGAGTTTTCCTGAAGAGCTCCGGAGCACACGTCTTCCTAGCTCAGCTGCATCACCGGAAGTCGGGCCCCTGCATTACTATCCCAATATCTGTATAATGTGCTACCACGTTATTCATCCTGATATTGTAATGGGGCCCTGAAGCCAAATAACACTGGTTATTATGTGCTGGCCCCTTAGGCTATGGTATCCACCCCTGATGTCTTGATGGGGCCCTCAGTCAAATAACAAAGGCTATGGGATATGTCTAATAGGGCCCCTCAGTCATATTATTATTATGATTTTATTAAATTAAATACTGCTCCATGAAGTGCTCTTACTTTTTTGCTAACCTTGAATAGATTGTAGAAGCTTTCATCATTTGATACAGACTTTATGACTTTTCATGTAATGATCTGAAATAAAATGTTTTTTCTTCCATGTTTAGAGACAAAACTGTCACATATATAGAAATATAGAAATCATCGAGGAGCACATCTGTTGGCACAGCCATGATCCTTGATTTTCTTTAGGTTTCAAGAGATGCATGCGAGTCTAATGTGGCTGCATTTAGATGCTGGGTAGTTTTAAGAAACAATACAGTTAGATTTCTTTGCACAGACTATATATACAATGTAAAAGCCCAGGTCATACACCTTTACTGTCGTATACAAATGTTAGAGTCTACAGCTTTAAGGGATCCTATACCACAATAAAGATTCTAAGGCTGCTTAAATTGGCAGCGAGGTGTTAGTTGCCAGATTAAGTTTAGTGACCGTGTTAGGTCCCAGGGATAAGTTTAATTTATTGGTTGGACTAACCAGATGTGAGCTTCACTGCTCACGGCAGGTTCAGGAAGGACATAAGAGTGATTTTCTTGTGACATATGTGTCATATGTGGCATAAACAAATAAAGTCCAACTGAAATTACTTTAAGTCTCAACAAAAAGCACCGCCGTCACTCTGACAGCTGGGGGCTGCATCCACTGTGTTCCTGCAGCCGTCTCCGCTCAGCGTATCTCTCACTGGACCTGGCCTAACCACATCCCACTGCCACAATGACATGTTGTTTGATTGTGGGTGCACCGCAAACGGGTTGCGACCCTGATCTGGGTAATGATGTCCCCACAAAAACAATGCAGTCTCAACAGCTGGCCAGCCAGTACCACAACTGTTGCATATGTAAGTGATAGTGTATTTGTACAATGCTTTCACCATTAGCATCACATTTAAGTAAAACTTTCATCCCACAATCAATATTTTCCTTCTTCCAAAATCTGTTTGACAATGACCTGCCTGTTCATATTACTGATTTTGAGTCTGGCCTGTTCTTCCTCCCAAAATGAGAACCATTGAAAGTAAACTGAGCCCTCGGAGGCGCTGGGATGTGTTCGGTACGTCAAAGTCTCCATAATCCCAACCTCCTACAGTCTTTCCTTGGAGAACATGTAAGCCACGTAACTCAGTCCATTGCCCCCATCTGTCGATGAAAGGTACCTCATTCATCTGATCATAAAAATACTCATAGTCCATATCCATGCTTGTTCTATTATATTGGCAATGCCTTTATTGGCACAATTTATTGGGCACATTTTTGAGTGTTCATTTGCCCATTTTCAGTGGCAGGGTCATTTCTCACTGTAGCCTCCACCAGTCTATTGTCCTCTTATTTGTAAACAAATGTTGAAATGCACTTATTGTTCGTCGCTTTGGATAAAAGTGTCTGCTCAATGACGTGTAATGTAATCTTATGTCATTATAATAATTATCATTATTGTTTTTATGTTTTGTGAGAAATATTTTCTGACTCATCTGGACACATACATAACATGTTGATGTAGCCTCAGAACCTGTTCTGCAATATTGCACAATCTAACTCTTATGAAAAAATACTGTGAAACTAGTGAGAGGTGGAGACTTAAAAGAAAAGGCTCAGATTGAGCACTGCACTGTGGTATTGTTTGTCCGTCAAAGAGGAAGCAACAGAATGTGAGTATGGCAAATTGAATACATTTAATTCAAGAGTAAATTTAACAGGGAGAAACTAAATTAAAACAGGATAACATGCAGAAGTCTTTTGTGCTATAATATGCTGTATGAAACAATGAAAAGTCATTGGATGTTTTATGTATATATACACACACACACATATATGTATGTGTATATACCCATTAAATATGTCGGGATTTTACAACATTCTTTCTTGATTTTATAATTAATTTCTTCTTCAAAACCTTTTGATAATTGGGTGTTGGATTTCTTTACTTTGTTACAAAACTGAAAGAATTTAGAGTTGTGGGAGGATGCAGTGGTACAGTGATCAGTTTTGATACATACAATTGCATAGTCCTTCCTTAAAATGATTATTTCTTTAACTAAGCTGTTGTTGAAAAACACAATTTAGAGGTGACATACACATTTATAATGTATATTTATTACTGTACATTATCAAATAGATTTTTGAGGTGTGGTTCAGTGCTGACATTGCTAATGCATGCACCACCAATGACAAATGTAAAATTTCATTTTGAACTTCCTGATGGAGGCAGAGGTGGATTAACAACTCCTGTGTGATGTGATGAAAAATATACTATATACCTATATGTTAAAGATATGTTAAAGTCAAGCTTGTGCAGATTATACTGGGTGAGTCTTCTGTTAAGGGGCTAACTTCTGGTCATATGGTCAGCACCTCAAACAACCACACTTCAAAAACAAGTTTTGAACACAATAGGACAGACAGACAGAAGACAAGACAAGCGGTCACTGATCTGAGTCAATGAAATCAGCACATTTGTAAAGCTAGTGTTTAACACTACAGCCTACAGAATACCTTTGTGAAGACTGAATTGTAGGTAACGAAAACCATCCATCGTCCACTGGGCACACCCTGGACCGGTCGCAGGTCCATCACATAGACCATATACTCTCACACCTATGGGCCTATGGGCAATTTAGAGTGTTCAGTTAACCTCTGCATGTTTTTAAAGTGTGGGAGAAAACCAGAGGACCCGGAACAGAACCCATGCAGAACATGCAAGGAAGTTTTCCCCACTGTAGGCCCATCTGTACTTGCAGTTATTAATAGCAATCTGTGCTCAGGTGTGGTCCCTGAATATTTAAAAAAAATGCAGTCGTGCAACCTGTTATGAAACAAAACAGGTCTTGATCACGCAGTTCTCACTGATTATAGGCGTGTCTCCAAGCTGCCTTTTATTTCTTTTATTTTCTGCCTTATAAAATCCTCAAGAACATAGTTTACAGTCAGTTATTTGCCTTTCTGGAAGAGCATAACTTACTCAGGGTTTTCCAATCTAATTTTAAAACTCTGCTTTCACCATTAGCATCACATTTAAGTAAAACTTTCATCCCACAATCAATATTTTCCTTCTTCCAAAATCTGTTTGACAATGACCTGCCTGTTCATATTACTGATTTTGAGTCTGGCCTGTTCTTCCTCCCAAAATGAGAACCATTGAAAGTAAACTGAGCCCTCGGAGGCGCTGGGATGTGTTCGGTACGTCAAAGTCTCCATAATCCCAACCTCCTACAGTCTTTCCTTGGAGAACATGTAAGCCACGTAACTCAGTCCATTGCCCCCATCTGTCGATGAAAGGTACCTCATTCATCTGATCATAAAAATACTCATAGTCCATATCCATGCTTGTTCTATTATATTGGCAATGCCTTTATTGGCACAATTTATTGGGCACATTTTTGAGTGTTCATTTGCCCATTTTCAGTGGCAGGGTCATTTCTCACTGTAGCCTCCACCAGTCTATTGTCCTCTTATTTGTAAACAAATGTTGAAATGCACTTATTGTTCGTCGCTTTGGATAAAAGTGTCTGCTCAATGACGTGTAATGTAATCTTATGTCATTATAATAATTATCATTATTGTTTTTATGTTTTGTGAGAAATATTTTCTGACTCATCTGGACACATACATAACATGTTGATGTAGCCTCAGAACCTGTTCTGCAATATTGCACAATCTAACTCTTATGAAAAAATACTGTGAAACTAGTGAGAGGTGGAGACTTAAAAGAAAAGGCTCAGATTGAGCACTGCACTGTGGTATTGTTTGTCCGTCAAAGAGGAAGCAACAGAATGTGAGTATGGCAAATTGAATACATTTAATTCAAGAGTAAATTTAACAGGGAGAAACTAAATTAAAACAGGATAACATGCAGAAGTCTTTTGTGCTATAATATGCTGTATGAAACAATGAAAAGTCATTGGATGTTTTATGTATATATACACACACACACATATATGTATGTGTATATACCCATTAAATATGTCGGGATTTTACAACATTCTTTCTTGATTTTATAATTAATTTCTTCTTCAAAACCTTTTGATAATTGGGTGTTGGATTTCTTTACTTTGTTACAAAACTGAAAGAATTTAGAGTTGTGGGAGGATGCAGTGGTACAGTGATCAGTTTTGATACATACAATTGCATAGTCCTTCCTTAAAATGATTATTTCTTTAACTAAGCTGTTGTTGAAAAACACAATTTAGAGGTGACATACACATTTATAATGTATATTTATTACTGTACATTATCAAATAGATTTTTGAGGTGTGGTTCAGTGCTGACATTGCTAATGCATGCACCACCAATGACAAATGTAAAATTTCATTTTGAACTTCCTGATGGAGGCAGAGGTGGATTAACAACTCCTGTGTGATGTGATGAAAAATATACTATATACCTATATGTTAAAGATATGTTAAAGTCAAGCTTGTGCAGATTATACTGGGTGAGTCTTCTGTTAAGGGGCTAACTTCTGGTCATATGGTCAGCACCTCAAACAACCACACTTCAAAAACAAGTTTTGAACACAATAGGACAGACAGACAGAAGACAAGACAAGCGGTCACTGATCTGAGTCAATGAAATCAGCACATTTGTAAAGCTAGTGTTTAACACTACAGCCTACAGAATACCTTTGTGAAGACTGAATTGTAGGTAACGAAAACCATCCATCGTCCACTGGGCACACCCTGGACCGGTCGCAGGTCCATCACATAGACCATATACTCTCACACCTATGGGCCTATGGGCAATTTAGAGTGTTCAGTTAACCTCTGCATGTTTTTAAAGTGTGGGAGAAAACCAGAGGACCCGGAACAGAACCCATGCAGAACATGCAAGGAAGTTTTCCCCACTGTAGGCCCATCTGTACTTGCAGTTATTAATAGCAATCTGTGCTCAGGTGTGGTCCCTGAATATTTAAAAAAAATGCAGTCGTGCAACCTGTTATGAAACAAAACAGGTCTTGATCACGCAGTTCTCACTGATTATAGGCGTGTCTCCAAGCTGCCTTTTATTTCTTTTATTTTCTGCCTTATAAAATCCTCAAGAACATAGTTTACAGTCAGTTATTTGCCTTTCTGGAAGAGCATAACTTACTCAGGGTTTTCCAATCTAATTTTAAAACTCTGCTTTCACCATTAGCATCACATTTAAGTAAAACTTTCATCCCACAATCAATATTTTCCTTCTTCCAAAATCTGTTTGACAATGACCTGCCTGTTCATATTACTGATTTTGAGTCTGGCCTGTTCTTCCTCCCAAAATGAGAACCATTGAAAGTAAACTGAGCCCTCGGAGGCGCTGGGATGTGTTCGGTACGTCAAAGTCTCCATAATCCCAACCTCCTACAGTCTTTCCTTGGAGAACATGTAAGCCACGTAACTCAGTCCATTGCCCCCATCTGTCGATGAAAGGTACCTCATTCATCTGATCATAAAAATACTCATAGTCCATATCCATGCTTGTTCTATTATATTGGCAATGCCTTTATTGGCACAATTTATTGGGCACATTTTTGAGTGTTCATTTGCCCATTTTCAGTGGCAGGGTCATTTCTCACTGTAGCCTCCACCAGTCTATTGTCCTCTTATTTGTAAACAAATGTTGAAATGCACTTATTGTTCGTCGCTTTGGATAAAAGTGTCTGCTCAATGACGTGTAATGTAATCTTATGTCATTATAATAATTATCATTATTGTTTTTATGTTTTGTGAGAAATATTTTCTGACTCATCTGGACACATACATAACATGTTGATGTAGCCTCAGAACCTGTTCTGCAATATTGCACAATCTAACTCTTATGAAAAAATACTGTGAAACTAGTGAGAGGTGGAGACTTAAAAGAAAAGGCTCAGATTGAGCACTGCACTGTGGTATTGTTTGTCCGTCAAAGAGGAAGCAACAGAATGTGAGTATGGCAAATTGAATACATTTAATTCAAGAGTAAATTTAACAGGGAGAAACTAAATTAAAACAGGATAACATGCAGAAGTCTTT
Source organism: Solea solea (assembly GCF_958295425.1). NCBI lineage: Eukaryota > Metazoa > Chordata > Actinopteri > Pleuronectiformes > Soleidae > Solea > Solea solea. Next base: position 1,016,591 of record NC_081141.1, on the reverse strand, counting down.
TGTGCTATAATATGCTGTATGAAACAATGAAAAGTCATTGGATGTTTTATGTATATATACACACACACACATATATGTATGTGTATATACCCATTAAATATGTCGGGATTTTACAACATTCTTTCTTGATTTTATAATTAATTTCTTCTTCAAAACCTTTTGATAATTGGGTGTTGGATTTCTTTACTTTGTTACAAAACTGAAAGAATTTAGAGTTGTGGGAGGATGCAGTGGTACAGTGATCAGTTTTGATACATACAATTGCATAGTCCTTCCTTAAAATGATTATTTCTTTAACTAAGCTGTTGTTGAAAAACACAATTTAGAGGTGACATACACATTTATAATGTATATTTATTACTGTACATTATCAAATAGATTTTTGAGGTGTGGTTCAGTGCTGACATTGCTAATGCATGCACCACCAATGACAAATGTAAAATTTCATTTTGAACTTCCTGATGGAGGCAGAGGTGGATTAACAACTCCTGTGTGATGTGATGAAAAATATACTATATACCTATATGTTAAAGATATGTTAAAGTCAAGCTTGTGCAGATTATACTGGGTGAGTCTTCTGTTAAGGGGCTAACTTCTGGTCATATGGTCAGCACCTCAAACAACCACACTTCAAAAACAAGTTTTGAACACAATAGGACAGACAGACAGAAGACAAGACAAGCGGTCACTGATCTGAGTCAATGAAATCAGCACATTTGTAAAGCTAGTGTTTAACACTACAGCCTACAGAATACCTTTGTGAAGACTGAATTGTAGGTAACGAAAACCATCCATCGTCCACTGGGCACACCCTGGACCGGTCGCAGGTCCATCACATAGACCATATACTCTCACACCTATGGGCCTATGGGCAATTTAGAGTGTTCAGTTAACCTCTGCATGTTTTTAAAGTGTGGGAGAAAACCAGAGGACCCGGAACAGAACCCATGCAGAACATGCAAGGAAGTTTTCCCCACTGTAGGCCCATCTGTACTTGCAGTTATTAATAGCAATCTGTGCTCAGGTGTGGTCCCTGAATATTTAAAAAAAATGCAGTCGTGCAACCTGTTATGAAACAAAACAGGTCTTGATCACGCAGTTCTCACTGATTATAGGCGTGTCTCCAAGCTGCCTTTTATTTCTTTTATTTTCTGCCTTATAAAATCCTCAAGAACATAGTTTACAGTCAGTTATTTGCCTTTCTGGAAGAGCATAACTTACTCAGGGTTTTCCAATCTAATTTTAAAACTCTGCTTTCACCATTAGCATCACATTTAAGTAAAACTTTCATCCCACAATCAATATTTTCCTTCTTCCAAAATCTGTTTGACAATGACCTGCCTGTTCATATTACTGATTTTGAGTCTGGCCTGTTCTTCCTCCCAAAATGAGAACCATTGAAAGTAAACTGAGCCCTCGGAGGCGCTGGGATGTGTTCGGTACGTCAAAGTCTCCATAATCCCAACCTCCTACAGTCTTTCCTTGGAGAACATGTAAGCCACGTAACTCAGTCCATTGCCCCCATCTGTCGATGAAAGGTACCTCATTCATCTGATCATAAAAATACTCATAGTCCATATCCATGCTTGTTCTATTATATTGGCAATGCCTTTATTGGCACAATTTATTGGGCACATTTTTGAGTGTTCATTTGCCCATTTTCAGTGGCAGGGTCATTTCTCACTGTAGCCTCCACCAGTCTATTGTCCTCTTATTTGTAAACAAATGTTGAAATGCACTTATTGTTCGTCGCTTTGGATAAAAGTGTCTGCTCAATGACGTGTAATGTAATCTTATGTCATTATAATAATTATCATTATTGTTTTTATGTTTTGTGAGAAATATTTTCTGACTCATCTGGACACATACATAACATGTTGATGTAGCCTCAGAACCTGTTCTGCAATATTGCACAATCTAACTCTTATGAAAAAATACTGTGAAACTAGTGAGAGGTGGAGACTTAAAAGAAAAGGCTCAGATTGAGCACTGCACTGTGGTATTGTTTGTCCGTCAAAGAGGAAGCAACAGAATGTGAGTATGGCAAATTGAATACATTTAATTCAAGAGTAAATTTAACAGGGAGAAACTAAATTAAAACAGGATAACATGCAGAAGTCTTTTGTGCTATAATATGCTGTATGAAACAATGAAAAGTCATTGGATGTTTTATGTATATATACACACACACACATATATGTATGTGTATATACCCATTAAATATGTCGGGATTTTACAACATTCTTTCTTGATTTTATAATTAATTTCTTCTTCAAAACCTTTTGATAATTGGGTGTTGGATTTCTTTACTTTGTTACAAAACTGAAAGAATTTAGAGTTGTGGGAGGATGCAGTGGTACAGTGATCAGTTTTGATACATACAATTGCATAGTCCTTCCTTAAAATGATTATTTCTTTAACTAAGCTGTTGTTGAAAAACACAATTTAGAGGTGACATACACATTTATAATGTATATTTATTACTGTACATTATCAAATAGATTTTTGAGGTGTGGTTCAGTGCTGACATTGCTAATGCATGCACCACCAATGACAAATGTAAAATTTCATTTTGAACTTCCTGATGGAGGCAGAGGTGGATTAACAACTCCTGTGTGATGTGATGAAAAATATACTATATACCTATATGTTAAAGATATGTTAAAGTCAAGCTTGTGCAGATTATACTGGGTGAGTCTTCTGTTAAGGGGCTAACTTCTGGTCATATGGTCAGCACCTCAAACAACCACACTTCAAAAACAAGTTTTGAACACAATAGGACAGACAGACAGAAGACAAGACAAGCGGTCACTGATCTGAGTCAATGAAATCAGCACATTTGTAAAGCTAGTGTTTAACACTACAGCCTACAGAATACCTTTGTGAAGACTGAATTGTAGGTAACGAAAACCATCCATCGTCCACTGGGCACACCCTGGACCGGTCGCAGGTCCATCACATAGACCATATACTCTCACACCTATGGGCCTATGGGCAATTTAGAGTGTTCAGTTAACCTCTGCATGTTTTTAAAGTGTGGGAGAAAACCAGAGGACCCGGAACAGAACCCATGCAGAACATGCAAGGAAGTTTTCCCCACTGTAGGCCCATCTGTACTTGCAGTTATTAATAGCAATCTGTGCTCAGGTGTGGTCCCTGAATATTTAAAAAAAATGCAGTCGTGCAACCTGTTATGAAACAAAACAGGTCTTGATCACGCAGTTCTCACTGATTATAGGCGTGTCTCCAAGCTGCCTTTTATTTCTTTTATTTTCTGCCTTATAAAATCCTCAAGAACATAGTTTACAGTCAGTTATTTGCCTTTCTGGAAGAGCATAACTTACTCAGGGTTTTCCAATCTAATTTTAAAACTCTGCTTTCACCATTAGCATCACATTTAAGTAAAACTTTCATCCCACAATCAATATTTTCCTTCTTCCAAAATCTGTTTGACAATGACCTGCCTGTTCATATTACTGATTTTGAGTCTGGCCTGTTCTTCCTCCCAAAATGAGAACCATTGAAAGTAAACTGAGCCCTCGGAGGCGCTGGGATGTGTTCGGTACGTCAAAGTCTCCATAATCCCAACCTCCTACAGTCTTTCCTTGGAGAACATGTAAGCCACGTAACTCAGTCCATTGCCCCCATCTGTCGATGAAAGGTACCTCATTCATCTGATCATAAAAATACTCATAGTCCATATCCATGCTTGTTCTATTATATTGGCAATGCCTTTATTGGCACAATTTATTGGGCACATTTTTGAGTGTTCATTTGCCCATTTTCAGTGGCAGGGTCATTTCTCACTGTAGCCTCCACCAGTCTATTGTCCTCTTATTTGTAAACAAATGTTGAAATGCACTTATTGTTCGTCGCTTTGGATAAAAGTGTCTGCTCAATGACGTGTAATGTAATCTTATGTCATTATAATAATTATCATTATTGTTTTTATGTTTTGTGAGAAATATTTTCTGACTCATCTGGACACATACATAACATGTTGATGTAGCCTCAGAACCTGTTCTGCAATATTGCACAATCTAACTCTTATGAAAAAATACTGTGAAACTAGTGAGAGGTGGAGACTTAAAAGAAAAGGCTCAGATTGAGCACTGCACTGTGGTATTGTTTGTCCGTCAAAGAGGAAGCAACAGAATGTGAGTATGGCAAATTGAATACATTTAATTCAAGAGTAAATTTAACAGGGAGAAACTAAATTAAAACAGGATAACATGCAGAAGTCTTTTGTGCTATAATATGCTGTATGAAACAATGAAAAGTCATTGGATGTTTTATGTATATATACACACACACACATATATGTATGTGTATATACCCATTAAATATGTCGGGATTTTACAACATTCTTTCTTGATTTTATAATTAATTTCTTCTTCAAAACCTTTTGATAATTGGGTGTTGGATTTCTTTACTTTGTTACAAAACTGAAAGAATTTAGAGTTGTGGGAGGATGCAGTGGTACAGTGATCAGTTTTGATACATACAATTGCATAGTCCTTCCTTAAAATGATTATTTCTTTAACTAAGCTGTTGTTGAAAAACACAATTTAGAGGTGACATACACATTTATAATGTATATTTATTACTGTACATTATCAAATAGATTTTTGAGGTGTGGTTCAGTGCTGACATTGCTAATGCATGCACCACCAATGACAAATGTAAAATTTCATTTTGAACTTCCTGATGGAGGCAGAGGTGGATTAACAACTCCTGTGTGATGTGATGAAAAATATACTATATACCTATATGTTAAAGATATGTTAAAGTCAAGCTTGTGCAGATTATACTGGGTGAGTCTTCTGTTAAGGGGCTAACTTCTGGTCATATGGTCAGCACCTCAAACAACCACACTTCAAAAACAAGTTTTGAACACAATAGGACAGACAGACAGAAGACAAGACAAGCGGTCACTGATCTGAGTCAATGAAATCAGCACATTTGTAAAGCTAGTGTTTAACACTACAGCCTACAGAATACCTTTGTGAAGACTGAATTGTAGGTAACGAAAACCATCCATCGTCCACTGGGCACACCCTGGACCGGTCGCAGGTCCATCACATAGACCATATACTCTCACACCTATGGGCCTATGGGCAATTTAGAGTGTTCAGTTAACCTCTGCATGTTTTTAAAGTGTGGGAGAAAACCAGAGGACCCGGAACAGAACCCATGCAGAACATGCAAGGAAGTTTTCCCCACTGTAGGCCCATCTGTACTTGCAGTTATTAATAGCAATCTGTGCTCAGGTGTGGTCCCTGAATATTTAAAAAAAATGCAGTCGTGCAACCTGTTATGAAACAAAACAGGTCTTGATCACGCAGTTCTCACTGATTATAGGCGTGTCTCCAAGCTGCCTTTTATTTCTTTTATTTTCTGCCTTATAAAATCCTCAAGAACATAGTTTACAGTCAGTTATTTGCCTTTCTGGAAGAGCATAACTTACTCAGGGTTTTCCAATCTAATTTTAAAACTCTGCACAGTGCAGAATCAGCTCTTTAAAGAATTTATAAATCTTTTTAGCTACTGGGCATTGATGACTCTGTATCCACCTCTGCTCCTCCCTTGTGTTGAGTCCCTCAGGGCTCAGTTTCAGGCCCTCTTCTCTTTCTATCTGCTTCCACCTGACTCAATACTTAGGCGACCCAGCATTTTATTCCACGGTTATTCAGACGATTGTCAGATTCATGTGCCTCCTAAAAGAAAAAAACACATATCCATCCAACCGTTGCTTAGGTGTCTTGACGACATAAAGGCCTGGATGGCCCTCAGAGGGGACCGTGCTTTCGCTGTTATGACTCCTTAACAGTGGAATGATCTCCCCGTGCACATCAGAAATTTCTGTTTTCAAATCTTCTCCTTTGACGCTATTTTTTTTATGTTTCGTGTAAGCTTTTATGTCTTTTCTTTATTCTGTCGTTTATTTATTATTCTGTACTTTGGTCCACTGTGGTTGTATTAAAGTGATTTACACAGTTGGATTGGATTTAGGTGAGCATACCTTTGACTGGTTTTATTTTTCACTAGTGTCCATCATGTATGACTTCATGACTAAATAAACCAATTTATCTACCATTCAGTTTCTGCTGTGGGACATGGACACTTTTGTTAAAAATAAATTACAAGAATGGGGACTCAGCAAGTGGATACCTAATTTTGAAGGTAAAGTATGTTTCTTTGTGAGGTACAGATAAAATGTAAAATAAACAGATGAATATCTACTCATACAGAAGTGACACTGCTGCAGCTTTGGTCTGCTGTGCATCGCAGACATAACATTGAGAGAAAAGTGTTCACTAACCCATCCTAGTGTTGTTTGCATCACTAAGTCTAAAATAACTTAAAATAAGAAGCAACATTTGAACTCAAAGGACAATGCAATTAATTTGTGTTTTGGAAAAAAAGGGCTATGAGCACAGGATACCTGGAAGCTTGGAAAGTAAAGAATTATCTCAACAGGAAAAAATAAATATGCATTCACCTGACACAATCATTTAATTCAATTCAATTCAATTTTATTTGTATAGCGCCAAATCATAACATACATTATCTTTAGGCACTGTACACAGACAACATCATGGAGAGCAGAGAAACCCAACAATTCACACAATGAGCAAACACATCAGTGGAGAGAAAAATCTTCCTTTTAACAGAAGAAGAAATCTCTGACAGAACCAGACTCACAGCCATCTGCCTAGACCGGTTGGGGTGAAAGGAAAAATGGGGGACAAAGAAGAGGAGGGACAGAAGAAAGAGACCAGGAGCATATAAACAAAAATTAAAACTTATTTTTTCATGACTGTGATTTAATTAAATATTTCTTAATTACAGATGAAGAAATAAATGAGCAAAGTTTTCACCTTCTTGATGATCGATTAATTGATCAGTTGATCCCAAAAGGAGGACCGAGGTTGATCTTCAAGGATAAACATAAGTTGTGGAAGGCAAGTCTGTACTTTAATGATGTTTGTCATTAGTAACTTCTGACACACAGCTGTGCACGATTACTGCTTTTTTCCCTTGTTTACTGACACATGGTGATGTAAATGACAACATCAAATTACAATCAATGCTAATACATATGTAGGTAGTACATGTAGTAAAGGTTTTCTGCTGTCTACAGGAAACACAACATCCATCATCAAATCAGGAAGTGGTTGCTGCTCCGCCTCCAGAAGATTGCAGACAGGTAAATACCCAAAAGCCCGTGGGGAGTGTCGGGTGGTTGGCTGTTGGCATCGGCCACGCCACCGCCACATTGTGGGTGGCAGTTGGGGGCTGGGTTTATGTGTGCTGGAAGGTTGTCCCTCTGGCTCTCTGGGGTGGGATGGTGCCCTCTATGGTGCCCTGATGGAGCCCTAGGGTGTGCTGATCTGGAGTCTGGCACCATGGGGATACTGTGCTGACCTGGTTGACAATGTCAATGTCAATACACTCATAGATATTTTTAATTTCTTTATAAAAATGTCTTTACTGTGAATTATTAAGTGTTTTCTGGTTGACAATATTAATGTGAATACACTCATAGATATTTTTCTATAAGAACGTCTTTACTGTTACGGATAAGTATCTTCTGTTGTCTCCAGGCAACACAGACTCCTCCACCATCAACTCTGGAAAAGGTTGATTTTCCTCCTCCAGTAAGTTGTAGACAAATGAATACAGTCATCTCGCCACATGTAGTATATAATAGTCATCTGAGCCATTAATTGTGGAGAGAGAGATTCTATTTAATGCCTGCTCAGGTTTTGACATGGCTGTATGCTCCATCTACAGTCTAAACACCTGATTCTTCTCATATAAAGATATCACTGAATCGCAGAGGCTTGAAATTAGCAAATGTTCCCTAATTCTCCATTCATATGCTTTTGGTGCATAAATCTGTGCACACGATGATTTAACTGTTGTTCACTGAGGCAAATCAACACTGATCACTTGTTTGGTCTTTTCTGATTCATGGCATGACTTCATGTGTTCATGAGTTTGTTCTGTTAAACAACATATGATGTGTATGATATGTTTTTTGATCTAACAGTCAAGTAACATCATGTTCATCCTCAGGTTCCATCCACCAGAGACAGAGATGACCCAGGTGAAATATCTGTATATCTTATATGATATATGACCTCATATGAAGGTTTAGTTTGTGTTTTCAAGGCAGTAATAGTTTTGCTTTGATTAAACGTCTGTAATGTGTCAAAGATTTATTGTTGGGAGAGACTACTGCAGCAAACTTTTCTCTTCAATAAGGGAAGAGACTGCTGGATCCTAAGGAGGAGACGCCCAGGAAACGTCAATGTGTCATTTCACCAGATTCATTTTCAGTTATTCATGCTACCACTCTCCGCAATAGCAACCCACAAATGTCAAAATGTCATTGTCCAGTATTGTTTTCTTTATATTGGCCACAGAAAATCCTTTTTTAATAGTAGGCCAGTGTCCAATCAGAGCAGTCAACCATGTACTACCTGTACCAAAGCTACATATGAGCATTAATAACATGTGATGTTTTAGCTCAGTGGCTGTAATCTCAGAGTTTATCATTATTCCATTCCAACAGCTCTTTATTTTCACTCTGATAGAAAGCGTCATACGGGCTGGTGTGAGACGCACAATGGATTTTGTCACCGAGAAACTACAAAATAAAGACAACACAAGGCTCAACGCTTTCCTGAAGTAAGTATTATGTTTTCTGTATGAAGAAAAGTAAGAGTAACACAATACACTTAAGCTCCAGTGTGTAAAACTTTGGGAAATTATTTCCATTTGGTAGAACTTTACCACGCCCCTCAAGGGACATAGTGAGATTGTTTTTTTGGGGGGCAGTTTTGAGATGCCTCGCAATAAGTTTTTTAAATGTCTTTGATTTATAGCCTATTAGGGACTTAGACAGGAAGTCAGCTTCAGTCCCTTTTAGGTCAGCCGGTCAGGGCTTGTTCTTTAAAACCCTGTCCCATGTTCAATACCCACCTCTGGGTCTATTACGTTACTTGACTCCAAACGTGAACGAAAGGCAGATTTTTCACTGTAAGCAAATCACTTAGATTTGCTTACATTGCCATTTAAATATTATAATTGTGACAATGAAAATTAAATTATTATAAAACAGTTCATTTGTAACATTTACTGTTAGAAGAAGGTCTGAGAGGCCATTGGCCCCCAGAAATCTTCACATTATTGAATCTGGCCCTTTAAAAAAAAGTTTGGACACCACTGAAATAGAAATAAAACATGGGGTTACATTGTCTTCACAGGGACACATTGGCATGTAGACTAGTTGAGCCTGGAATCCAACCCTCAAACCTCCAGTTGAAACAAGACCCGCTCTACCGCTGAGTTTATATATAAGCCCGGGGGCCACATGTGGCCCTCCAATCGATTTCATGTGGCCCTCCAAACAATATCAAGTTGTAACGAGTCATTTCTATATGTTTTTATTTTTAAATGAATAGATTAATTTTGCATCATAAATATGTTTTTTTTATTGTTGCATATTAAAACAACCACTTATATTTTGAAATGATCCAATCCAACTTTATATGTAAAGCACTTAAAAACAAACACAGTGGACCAAAGTGTACAAAGTACAGAATAATGGATAAAAGACAGAAAAGCTCACACGAGGCAATAGCATACATAAAATAAAATAAAAAATTGATATGAGCTCATAATGTCCACCACAACTGTTGCTTTTCCCAAAAAAGTTGGGCTTTTTTTTTTTTTTTACTTGACTGGTCCCCGACTGACCAGACGAGACCGTCAGTGGCCCACAGGTCATTTGAGTTTGAGACCCCTGCTCTAGGGGCTCCGTCGAACTTGAAGCAGAGTAATTACTGTATACTTAGTTTTAAGTGTACAATCACCTGATTGTATGAATTGTTTTCTGCTGTTCTGACTAAATCCCACTCTTTAAATCCATGGTCAGCCTAACCTATATTTACATTTTGTACAACAGAGATAAAATCAAAGATTTGATGACAGAAAAAAGGGAACTAGTTGGTGTCTTTGGGAAAACGGGAGCTGGAAAGAGCTCTTTGATAAATGCCGTCATTGAGGAGAAGGAACTTCTGCCGTCTGGGGATGTCGATGCATGTACCTCAGTCATGATAAAACTGGAGGCTAACATGGACACACAAAGATATGAGGCACACATTGAGTTCATTACGCCAGAGGTGAGTATGTTCTTCTTCTCTTTTTCATTTTCACCATCAGATATCACATGTCATTTCACAACTCATTTGTTCCAAATAATTTCATTTATTTTAGGAGTGGAAAGATGAACTGTGGTCTATGGAAAATGTTCTTGATGAGCATGATGATGATTATAGTGCCACTAAGGAAAAGATTTCAGCACTGTATGAACAAGATTGGAAAGAAATCTCTAACGGCATGGACAACAAATATTTCAAAGAAATTCCAGAATTTCTCCAGTCAAGGAAGAAGATTATCAAATGTGACTCGGTTAGTAAAACCTCTTTAACACTAACATTTGTGATGATACCCATGTGAATCCACTAAAGATTAATATAATATATATAATATACATCATATAATAATATATAATGGTGGTCAACTGTGAAATCTATACTTCACAATTGTTTGTTATTACTCAAAATCACTTCTTTTCATTTACTCTGTTACTTTTACTAAGTTCAGTTGAGACTTGTACTTATTTTCTGCAGTTAGTAAAACTCTTTGAATACATGTATGAACAGATCGTGTAATTTAACCTTATTTTATTTTTGATCACAGGCTAAAGAACTTGCAGAAAAATGTGTCAAATACACAAGAAATTACTCCAACGTGGAAAAGTGTAAAGAAGTAAAGAGACAGTATTGGCCGTTAGTGAAGTGTGTGACTCTCAGGGTTCCTGGAAATGACCTCCTTCAGCATGTCACAATTGTGGACCTTCCGGGAACTGGGGATCGTAACAAAAGCAGAGATAAAATGTGGAAAGAGGTACGCTGTTTACTTTCAGTTCTGTTTATTATATATATCTCGTTTAGAAACAGTATTTTTATTGACTGTAATGCATCTGCAGATTGTTGGAAACTGTTCCACTGTGTGGATTGTGACTGAAACTACTCGAGCAACAGCAGAGAAAGAATCTTGGGAGATCCTGGAAAATGCCAGCAGCCTTATGGGAAATGGTGGCGAGTGTCAGCACATTCACTTCATTTGCACCAAGTCTGATCAAATTAATGATTCAGATTTTAAGTAAGTACTGAAAGATTTGATTTATGAATCCATGATCTGTCTAAAACATTTCATTCTGTTGATCCTGGGCTGATGTTGATCAGACTAAGAGATGTTGGGGATCGGTGATGATGAATGAAAGTCAGTGTTACAGCAATAATATCGTGGTTCTGAAACTACTTTGCAGATAGAACCTAGTGTGTACAACAGATGGTCACAAAGCTTCACTGAGATGTTCCCTTACATTGAGACAACACCTGCAGTGATGTAGACACTGTACTGGTCTGTTGTAGTGATTTACCGGTCCACCTACGTTCCAACGCTTACCTACAATCATGAACTGTGGGATGTGAGATTATTTAAAGAAACAAAGACATGTTTTTTTCTGTTAAGTAGGATTGTATGTCTAGACTCTTCTCCAAACTTCAGATGTTTCAGTGTTCCAGGAAGACTGAGTTGCAGGTTGAAATCTCTTGCAGGTCACGAGATGAAGTTCGTAATCGTGTGCTTGAACGAAACGAAAAAGCCAAACGTGGAGTGATGAAACAATTCAGCAAGGAAAACGAAATTAAGGTGCGTTACATTAAAAACAGAGAAAATCTGAAACAAAGACTACAACTAGAAACCTGCTAAAATCACAGGCCTTTCCCCCAGAAACACTTCAGTGATGACTGTTTCAAAGTGTTCACAGTGAGCTCCAAAGAGTTTCTGAAGACTAAATATCTTGAGCGAGATGAAACCGGTAAGTAGAGATTTCTCCATAACAGATGTTTGTGTGAAATGTTGAGTGTGGTATACATTACATATTATGTATAAGTATTTCAAATGATAGCATATTTCTTTGACAGAAATTCCGCGATTGCAGAATATTTTGAAAGACCTGAACGACTCTCACTCAGAGACATTAAACTATGTGTCTGGAGCTCGTGGGATTTTGTCTCTGATTCAAGGAACCAGATGCATGGAAGTGGTAAGAGTTATCTTTATGTCATTGATCATTTTATATGCCATTAATATAAAAAAAACACATCTTAATCATGTCTGTGGACCTTGCTGCATAGCAGTTAAAGTGTGGTAAATTGTTACAGGCTGCATAACTGAAGTAAACCTATCGTCTGTAATTTGTTTCAAAGACACTTTTGATCTTATTTGTTGAAATATTGTTGACATATGATGAGCATAATAAAGGAATACTTCACTGATTTGCATGTGGCTTTGTATTGCTAGAATAGCAGTAGTATTTTTTTTTATAAATTGTGCTTCCCTCCCTCAGTTTTTCACAATCTTTTTCCCTTTCCAATTTTTGCCCTACGCTGAGTCAAGGTTCAAGGTCTGAACTTTTTAGACTCACCTCTAGGGGGACGAGACTTCAGTCCCAGAATGTAAACAGTGTCCGCCATCTTTGCTAACACTTATGCTAACCCGGCTCTTGCTCTGCAGAGTAAACTGAGAACCACAATGATTGAATGTAGTTTTCAAACTGATATGACTGTAAGAGAAAAGACCTGCATTTCAGTGAAAACTAGTGTTTTGTTTTGTATTTTTATTTTTATTACATATTTAATTCCTCGTGGGGGTTTGTGTGTTTACACAACTAGCCCTGTCTGCTTCTAAGCTTGAGACAGCAAGACTCTCACGGGGCAGCGAGCGCAGTGCATGCTGGGAATTGTTGTCGGTCATCTTCATGAGCCAACATGACATTTTTCTGCCTTTCTCGGTCAAAAAGGCACTTGCTGTGTTTCACATGTCTATTACATAGATGACCCAGTTTTAATAGACATTCATCTTTAAAAGCCTCTATTTGTTGCCCTAGCGATACTGCAATAAACATTCTTCATTGGACCAAATGGATTGATTTACTAATTCATTTCTTTTATTTTTTTCCACTTTCAGGCTGGTAAAAAAGCAGAAGTGTGTAAGGAGCTTGAAGAGAAGATGAGAGATGAACTTGACAAAGTCAAAAAGTCTGTGGAAGAGGCTCATTCAGCTTTTGAATCACACCTTGCAGAGGGCCTTGAAGAATCACTACGTTTATGTGACAAAACAATGAAGTCCATTTTAGAGCCTGTATGTACCGGTGTCCCAATTATATATTTTAACTAATATAATCTTTTTTTTTGCACTTGATTGATTTTAATTGCACTCTGTTTGTTTTGTCCCAGGCAAGGACATCGGGTAGCAGCTTTCACAAGATACTGAAGTATGTAGTTCAGAACAATGGTGCCTACAAATCAAAGAAAGGGAAACCTAAAAACTTGAATGAGAAGTTAAGTTCACATCTGACTGACAGCATTGATGCAGAATTCAAGAAGACCTTCCCGTGAGTTGTTACTTAATGAGGACGTAAGAAAGTCCACGGTTATGTACGTTCATACCAAAAGCATTTGATATTTTTCAGAAATGAAAGCAACTCTGGACCTTTCAAGAATGTCATCAAAGAGTTTTCACTGAACACAGAGACGCTGATTCAAAAGCACGATGACGTCAAACTGCAACTCACTTTTCTCAAGACAGAGGTAAACTATTGTGAATGTGTGTGTAGGTTGGCGATAAAACATTGACTTCAGTGCACAGTGACCTCACGGCTGTACTGCATGATGAACCCAATTGTTAAAGAGATAGTTTGGGTTTTTGAAGTGATGAACATGTGCTCACTGAAAACATGGCTGCCAGAGGGGACACAAGGGAAACTGAGCATTGCCAAATACAATTTGCATCTGCTTAAAGTAAAGCAAAAGCACAATTTCTCCTCTTCACATTTTGTATATTTCAGAAAATAGTGGCAAAGAATGATAAGTAAAATATTACGGAGTAAAGCCTGAAAACGGTTTCTCCAGTGGAGTATTAGTAACCACACACGTCATCAGTAGTTTACTTAGCTAAAATGTCTTTGTCCTGGAAATACGCCGTCCCTGGATGCTGTCACTTTCTTTAATAGTCTTTTAAGATGAGGAAATGAAGTAGAGAAGAACAGAAAGAAGAGCATACATTGGGTTCTCCACTTTCCTCCCACAATCCAAAAACATGTGTGAATGTACATGTACTTCATGTTCTCTCTCTCTCTCTCTCTCTCTCTTTCTCTTTGTCTCTCTCTCTCTCTCTCTCTCTCTCTCTCTCTCTCTCTCCAGGAGGACAAACTCAAACTACAGCTCCACAAAATCGTCCGGGATCGTAAGAAGAAGATCTACAGCAGCCTGACAGACACAATTGAGGCAAACATGAAAACATGCTATGACGGTAATCAAGATAATTTCATGTAAAACCTGCGACGACAGTAAAACACCTTTATATTAATCATGATTGTACAGAAACAAGTTTGACAAACAACAAAAGAGGAAACTTTTTTAATTACAGAAGCAAAAGAGATTCGTGGAAAGGACTCACTGTTAAAAATGAGGGAGATTATTCGGACTCATGTACGTGCTACAAGGAACACAATGTTTGAGATGGCTAAAATGAACATGTTGACACAACTGGATGCTTTGAAGGTTTGTACATTTTGTGTAATATGTATTGTTATCAATGATTTGAGGTAATCATTTACATAAATGTTTTTACTTTAATCAAGTAGAATATGCTAAAGCTCCTCTTGCTCTGAAAACTCTCCATCACTGTCATAAATGTGATATTATCATTGCACATGTTAATGTAGTCTTTGATTCTTCTGACCAATCTGAAAACACTCAACAGTTGATGCATATCATTCACATTATGTTGCTGTGTATGTGATAATGAAGTAATGATGGCTAATTATGACGGTGAATTAGGAGGAAATACTGAAGAAACTCGAGGAAACCCTGATGGAATCTATTGAACTGGCACTCAAGACAGACAGCGACTCATTCCCAGGTAGAAAACAGCATAAATCAATCAATTCTTATACATGGATCACTGAGAATTCAATACATTTATTACTGCCTGAAATTAATAAATCAACCTGAAACCTGAGACTGTTCACTGTCCTCGCTCCCAAATGGTGGAACGAGCTCCCCATCGACATCCGGACAGCAGAAAGCCTCCACATCTTCCGCCGCCGACTAAAAACACATTTCTTCCGACTCTACCTCGACTAAGACGATAACGACGACGACAACAACAAAAAAAAAAAAACTATTTATCGCACTTATGACTAGCACTTCATAGTTTGATTTACTTGAAGCTCTTACTTACTTCTAGCTCTTATTTGTACCCAAATGTTTAAATGCACTTCTTGTAAGTCGCTTTGGATAAAAGCGTCTGCTAAATGACATGTAATGTAATGTAATGAAACATACATATTTTTTTAGATGTTTCAGGAGAGCTTGACAATGTGACCAAATACTACACTCACCTGGAAGGCAGGCCAGAAGAACGACCAGGGCCGTCCAACTGATGACAGGATTGTGTCTTCGAGGGTTATATTTCCCAAGCTTTTTCTTTGGAGACCTCATTTTTAAAGGTGACAAACCATCCTGACAAGAGCAGAGTTGTACTTTGTAACATTTCTGACCATTTTTAATGCCGTTTCTGTATCACCTTATATTGTAGGTAAATTAGCCCTTTCCATGAGATAATTGTGTGATAAATAAATCACAGCTTCATTTTATTAATGTACAATTTAAAAATGATAATTACTATGAGATAAGTGAGCGTGTTTGCTTTTTACCTGCTTTTTCTGTGCTTTGTGTTATTGGACGAGGATGGACCCAGCCCCAGGGGCCCATGTAGGCTCACCAACTTCTTCATGATAAAATAAGGAATGATTGTAATCATTTTTACTTTTACATCTTGTTGCTTCTCCGTTGCTACGATACACAGGACTCACAGCGAATAGGACAATCAGTTAAAAGTGTCCATTTTCTGCTGGATAGTAATGAATGACAGACTGAGAGGGCCTGACAGCAGGAGGAGGGTTTTATTTTCCGTCTTATCAATTGTGCAAACTTCATTAGTGGACTAACCTGGATTTTTTTCTGTCATGGTTTTGGGCTGACTTGTCAAAAATAACATTCTGTTCAATCCAAATGTTGTTTGTCTTTTAAATATGGAACAAATCCTTATTTTTTTTATACATATATATATATATATATTTTTCTGATATTGCCAATTTTAACCACTTTAACGTTCACATCTGCTTGTTTAATGATGTTTAAGGATTTTAAATTACATTCCAATGTTTTATTAGTTTTAAGTTAACCTCTGAGTTAAAGGGGGACGGATTAGATGAAATGGGAAGAACAGGTAAAAGAGCACTTTGGGAGTGGGAGTGTAAGCCCTGTGACTTATTTCATTTTCACATGGAGGGCAAACACAGAACAGATGAAAAAATTCTTTGTCTTCTTGATTCTTGAGGGGTTTAATGTTTAAATTGTTTTTAATTGATTTTGTTTCCAATGTATTTACTTGCTTCTGTAATACACTATGAATTGCCTTGTGTAAGAATGGCGCTATACAAAGAATCTTGCCTTGCCTTATTTTACGTAATGGTTGGCAACCCTAGGCCCATGGGCTGTGGGGCCCCTGCATTACTTTTTTTAAGAATATTTTATTTTTCAGTTTTCAATTTCAAGATATACATGAACCAATAAACTGTATATCTTCTTATCCCTATGTTGCTGAAAGTCTTTTTCCAGCCCAAGAATTTCCTTTTCTAATTTTTCCACTTCTGCTACATATGATTTTTTAAGTCCTTTTGTACATGAGATTATTTGTCCTCTTAAATAAGCTTTTAATGTATCCCATAGTATGAAACTATTAGGGGAAGAAGGACAGTTTGTTTCACAGAATAGTTTGATTTGATCCCTGACAAATTTACAGAAGTCACTTTTTTTAAGGAGGGTCGGATTCAAACGCCACCTGTACATGCTGGCCATTTTCTCAGGCATTACTATAGATAGAGTGAGTGGAGAATGATCAGAAAGTATCCTTGGCAGATAATCAGACTCTAATGCTCTGTAAGCCACATGTGTTGACAGTAAGAAAAGATCAATTCTAGTATGTGAATTATGACGGTTTGAATAAAAAGAATAGTCTATGGTTTGGGGATGTATTTGCCTCCAAACATCTGTTAGATTTAAATCTTTCATAAATGATAGAGTAGTTGAGGCTGACTTAGACTTTGCAGTGGAGGTTGCTGATTTATCCAAAATCGGGTCTAAACAGAAATTAAAATCTCCTCCCATAAGAATATGTTCACGACCCCCTGATACTTTAAGAAAAATGTCTTGAATAAAGAAAGTGTCATCATAATTAGGGGCGTAAAGGTTTAGCAAGGTCCATTGTTCAGAGTAAATTAGACAGTTTATTAAGACATAGCGGCCTAGTGGATCACTTATTGTTTCCTGAACAGTGATGGGAATGTTTTTGTTTATCAAAATAGCAACTCCTCTGGCTTTAGAGCTGAGAGATGAAGAGAAGACTTGGCCGATCCATCCTCTTTTTAATTTATTATGTTCCTGCGCTGTCAGATGAGTCTCCTGGATAAAGGCTATATCTGTTTGAATCTTTTTTAAATATGTTAACACCCTCTTCCTTTTAACGGGTCCGTTAAGACCATTGACATTAAAACTGACAAATTTCAACACCTTATTCATGTAAAAAGATTAAGGATTTGACAGTGACTTAGTAGTCTTTCAACAATAAGCTTAAAGAAAATGCCTCTCTGGAAACAAACAGAAAAAAAACAAATAGAAACAAAACCTCCCCGTTCCCCCAGGCACCGACCCCCTGAACACTCGGCGCCATCCAAAAACACCAATCGGGACCTCCGTTGAATGCTCCCTAAAACTATCATACCCAACTAATACCTTGGGCCCGGAGCTCTCTTGTATATAAGTTTGTAATCACTCGGTATATAAACGACCTCAAATGTAAACATTGTTAACACCCGCTTTAACCAGAAGTAAATGAAAGTTCAAGTGCAACCTCACAGCAATAGGATACGTTAGCTTTTTGTCCATAATGTCCAAAAATAAATTATTTCAAAATAAAATAAAATAAAAATAAATGAAAAAATACGTGAAAAGAAAAAATAAATAAATATGGCGGGGGATCGTTGCACTTACATAAGAGTCACTGGATAGTTCAAGGATATGCAGGAATCGCTCTCCCTCAGAGTTAGAGGAGTTGTGGTGCTGCACCTGTAGTCACCTGTAGTCACCTGTAGTCACCTGTAGTCACCTGTGAGACGCAGGATTAATCACCTCCCGGGAAGTCTCGGAGAAAAGATGCTGCTGCTTCTGGTGATTTGAAGAACTTTTTCTCTCCATTAGGTAGGATGACTCTCAAGGTCGCTGGGTGGAGGAGGCTGAATTGGAGCTTCTTTGCGTGCAACTCCTTCTTAACATGATTGTATTCCTTTCTTCGCTTCACCAGGTTTGCACTCAGATCTGGGAAAAGCATCACTGCCTCTCCCTTTAAAAGTGATCGGCCCATCTTTTTCTCTGGATGTCTTAGCGGCCATTCGGAGGATTTTATCCCGGTCCTGGTACTTGAGTAGGCGGATGAGAATGGGTCTGGGTCGCTTATCTCCTGGCGTGCGGAATGTCGGGGACCGATGCGCTCTTTCAATAATCAGCGGCTCGGGAAAGTGCTGTCGTCCCAGCACAGAGGGGATCCAATCTGTAAAGAACCGCACCGGGTCGTTTCCCTCTCCGCCCTCCTGTAGGTTAACGATGCGGACATTATTGCGTCGGCTTTGATTCTCTAGTTGGTCTACTTTGTCCACGAGAAAGTCCTTCTCCTTCATCAGACGGAGGACATGGGAGTCTAATTCAGTTAGCTTATCTTCAGCTGTGCTAATTCGCTCCTCTGCCTCCGTGATGCGTGAGCACATCCCGTCTACCACAGTTTTCAACCCCGAAATAGAATGATTAATCTCGGCAGTTTTGGCATCGAGCTTCTGTGAGAGTGCTTCATTACCGCGTTTTATTTCTTGTAGTATGGCGTGGCTTCCTTCCACTTCACGTTGCTCTTCCGCGGCCATGTTGTGCTCGGTGCTCGTTTCACGTGTTGCGGCTTGAGGAGAAAAATGGTCGATAATTGAGCTTTGCATCTTATTTCGGGATCTCAAGTCCATATTTCACCAGTTGGATAAAGTTCCAGGTACAGCGGGCGTTATTTATAACTTAAAACCGAGTTTTCCTGAAGAGCTCCGGAGCACACGTCTTCCTAGCTCAGCTGCATCACCGGAAGTCGGGCCCCTGCATTACTATCCCAATATCTGTATAATGTGCTACCACGTTATTCATCCTGATATTGTAATGGGGCCCTGAAGCCAAATAACACTGGTTATTATGTGCTGGCCCCTTAGGCTATGGTATCCACCCCTGATGTCTTGATGGGGCCCTCAGTCAAATAACAAAGGCTATGGGATATGTCTAATAGGGCCCCTCAGTCATATTATTATTATGATTTTATTAAATTAAATACTGCTCCATGAAGTGCTCTTACTTTTTTGCTAACCTTGAATAGATTGTAGAAGCTTTCATCATTTGATACAGACTTTATGACTTTTCATGTAATGATCTGAAATAAAATGTTTTTTCTTCCATGTTTAGAGACAAAACTGTCACATATATAGAAATATAGAAATCATCGAGGAGCACATCTGTTGGCACAGCCATGATCCTTGATTTTCTTTAGGTTTCAAGAGATGCATGCGAGTCTAATGTGGCTGCATTTAGATGCTGGGTAGTTTTAAGAAACAATACAGTTAGATTTCTTTGCACAGACTATATATACAATGTAAAAGCCCAGGTCATACACCTTTACTGTCGTATACAAATGTTAGAGTCTACAGCTTTAAGGGATCCTATACCACAATAAAGATTCTAAGGCTGCTTAAATTGGCAGCGAGGTGTTAGTTGCCAGATTAAGTTTAGTGACCGTGTTAGGTCCCAGGGATAAGTTTAATTTATTGGTTGGACTAACCAGATGTGAGCTTCACTGCTCACGGCAGGTTCAGGAAGGACATAAGAGTGATTTTCTTGTGACATATGTGTCATATGTGGCATAAACAAATAAAGTCCAACTGAAATTACTTTAAGTCTCAACAAAAAGCACCGCCGTCACTCTGACAGCTGGGGGCTGCATCCACTGTGTTCCTGCAGCCGTCTCCGCTCAGCGTATCTCTCACTGGACCTGGCCTAACCACATCCCACTGCCACAATGACATGTTGTTTGATTGTGGGTGCACCGCAAACGGGTTGCGACCCTGATCTGGGTAATGATGTCCCCACAAAAACAATGCAGTCTCAACAGCTGGCCAGCCAGTACCACAACTGTTGCATATGTAAGTGATAGTGTATTTGTACAATGCTTTCACCATTAGCATCACATTTAAGTAAAACTTTCATCCCACAATCAATATTTTCCTTCTTCCAAAATCTGTTTGACAATGACCTGCCTGTTCATATTACTGATTTTGAGTCTGGCCTGTTCTTCCTCCCAAAATGAGAACCATTGAAAGTAAACTGAGCCCTCGGAGGCGCTGGGATGTGTTCGGTACGTCAAAGTCTCCATAATCCCAACCTCCTACAGTCTTTCCTTGGAGAACATGTAAGCCACGTAACTCAGTCCATTGCCCCCATCTGTCGATGAAAGGTACCTCATTCATCTGATCATAAAAATACTCATAGTCCATATCCATGCTTGTTCTATTATATTGGCAATGCCTTTATTGGCACAATTTATTGGGCACATTTTTGAGTGTTCATTTGCCCATTTTCAGTGGCAGGGTCATTTCTCACTGTAGCCTCCACCAGTCTATTGTCCTCTTATTTGTAAACAAATGTTGAAATGCACTTATTGTTCGTCGCTTTGGATAAAAGTGTCTGCTCAATGACGTGTAATGTAATCTTATGTCATTATAATAATTATCATTATTGTTTTTATGTTTTGTGAGAAATATTTTCTGACTCATCTGGACACATACATAACATGTTGATGTAGCCTCAGAACCTGTTCTGCAATATTGCACAATCTAACTCTTATGAAAAAATACTGTGAAACTAGTGAGAGGTGGAGACTTAAAAGAAAAGGCTCAGATTGAGCACTGCACTGTGGTATTGTTTGTCCGTCAAAGAGGAAGCAACAGAATGTGAGTATGGCAAATTGAATACATTTAATTCAAGAGTAAATTTAACAGGGAGAAACTAAATTAAAACAGGATAACATGCAGAAGTCTTTTGTGCTATAATATGCTGTATGAAACAATGAAAAGTCATTGGATGTTTTATGTATATATACACACACACACATATATGTATGTGTATATACCCATTAAATATGTCGGGATTTTACAACATTCTTTCTTGATTTTATAATTAATTTCTTCTTCAAAACCTTTTGATAATTGGGTGTTGGATTTCTTTACTTTGTTACAAAACTGAAAGAATTTAGAGTTGTGGGAGGATGCAGTGGTACAGTGATCAGTTTTGATACATACAATTGCATAGTCCTTCCTTAAAATGATTATTTCTTTAACTAAGCTGTTGTTGAAAAACACAATTTAGAGGTGACATACACATTTATAATGTATATTTATTACTGTACATTATCAAATAGATTTTTGAGGTGTGGTTCAGTGCTGACATTGCTAATGCATGCACCACCAATGACAAATGTAAAATTTCATTTTGAACTTCCTGATGGAGGCAGAGGTGGATTAACAACTCCTGTGTGATGTGATGAAAAATATACTATATACCTATATGTTAAAGATATGTTAAAGTCAAGCTTGTGCAGATTATACTGGGTGAGTCTTCTGTTAAGGGGCTAACTTCTGGTCATATGGTCAGCACCTCAAACAACCACACTTCAAAAACAAGTTTTGAACACAATAGGACAGACAGACAGAAGACAAGACAAGCGGTCACTGATCTGAGTCAATGAAATCAGCACATTTGTAAAGCTAGTGTTTAACACTACAGCCTACAGAATACCTTTGTGAAGACTGAATTGTAGGTAACGAAAACCATCCATCGTCCACTGGGCACACCCTGGACCGGTCGCAGGTCCATCACATAGACCATATACTCTCACACCTATGGGCCTATGGGCAATTTAGAGTGTTCAGTTAACCTCTGCATGTTTTTAAAGTGTGGGAGAAAACCAGAGGACCCGGAACAGAACCCATGCAGAACATGCAAGGAAGTTTTCCCCACTGTAGGCCCATCTGTACTTGCAGTTATTAATAGCAATCTGTGCTCAGGTGTGGTCCCTGAATATTTAAAAAAAATGCAGTCGTGCAACCTGTTATGAAACAAAACAGGTCTTGATCACGCAGTTCTCACTGATTATAGGCGTGTCTCCAAGCTGCCTTTTATTTCTTTTATTTTCTGCCTTATAAAATCCTCAAGAACATAGTTTACAGTCAGTTATTTGCCTTTCTGGAAGAGCATAACTTACTCAGGGTTTTCCAATCTAATTTTAAAACTCTGCTTTCACCATTAGCATCACATTTAAGTAAAACTTTCATCCCACAATCAATATTTTCCTTCTTCCAAAATCTGTTTGACAATGACCTGCCTGTTCATATTACTGATTTTGAGTCTGGCCTGTTCTTCCTCCCAAAATGAGAACCATTGAAAGTAAACTGAGCCCTCGGAGGCGCTGGGATGTGTTCGGTACGTCAAAGTCTCCATAATCCCAACCTCCTACAGTCTTTCCTTGGAGAACATGTAAGCCACGTAACTCAGTCCATTGCCCCCATCTGTCGATGAAAGGTACCTCATTCATCTGATCATAAAAATACTCATAGTCCATATCCATGCTTGTTCTATTATATTGGCAATGCCTTTATTGGCACAATTTATTGGGCACATTTTTGAGTGTTCATTTGCCCATTTTCAGTGGCAGGGTCATTTCTCACTGTAGCCTCCACCAGTCTATTGTCCTCTTATTTGTAAACAAATGTTGAAATGCACTTATTGTTCGTCGCTTTGGATAAAAGTGTCTGCTCAATGACGTGTAATGTAATCTTATGTCATTATAATAATTATCATTATTGTTTTTATGTTTTGTGAGAAATATTTTCTGACTCATCTGGACACATACATAACATGTTGATGTAGCCTCAGAACCTGTTCTGCAATATTGCACAATCTAACTCTTATGAAAAAATACTGTGAAACTAGTGAGAGGTGGAGACTTAAAAGAAAAGGCTCAGATTGAGCACTGCACTGTGGTATTGTTTGTCCGTCAAAGAGGAAGCAACAGAATGTGAGTATGGCAAATTGAATACATTTAATTCAAGAGTAAATTTAACAGGGAGAAACTAAATTAAAACAGGATAACATGCAGAAGTCTTTTGTGCTATAATATGCTGTATGAAACAATGAAAAGTCATTGGATGTTTTATGTATATATACACACACACACATATATGTATGTGTATATACCCATTAAATATGTCGGGATTTTACAACATTCTTTCTTGATTTTATAATTAATTTCTTCTTCAAAACCTTTTGATAATTGGGTGTTGGATTTCTTTACTTTGTTACAAAACTGAAAGAATTTAGAGTTGTGGGAGGATGCAGTGGTACAGTGATCAGTTTTGATACATACAATTGCATAGTCCTTCCTTAAAATGATTATTTCTTTAACTAAGCTGTTGTTGAAAAACACAATTTAGAGGTGACATACACATTTATAATGTATATTTATTACTGTACATTATCAAATAGATTTTTGAGGTGTGGTTCAGTGCTGACATTGCTAATGCATGCACCACCAATGACAAATGTAAAATTTCATTTTGAACTTCCTGATGGAGGCAGAGGTGGATTAACAACTCCTGTGTGATGTGATGAAAAATATACTATATACCTATATGTTAAAGATATGTTAAAGTCAAGCTTGTGCAGATTATACTGGGTGAGTCTTCTGTTAAGGGGCTAACTTCTGGTCATATGGTCAGCACCTCAAACAACCACACTTCAAAAACAAGTTTTGAACACAATAGGACAGACAGACAGAAGACAAGACAAGCGGTCACTGATCTGAGTCAATGAAATCAGCACATTTGTAAAGCTAGTGTTTAACACTACAGCCTACAGAATACCTTTGTGAAGACTGAATTGTAGGTAACGAAAACCATCCATCGTCCACTGGGCACACCCTGGACCGGTCGCAGGTCCATCACATAGACCATATACTCTCACACCTATGGGCCTATGGGCAATTTAGAGTGTTCAGTTAACCTCTGCATGTTTTTAAAGTGTGGGAGAAAACCAGAGGACCCGGAACAGAACCCATGCAGAACATGCAAGGAAGTTTTCCCCACTGTAGGCCCATCTGTACTTGCAGTTATTAATAGCAATCTGTGCTCAGGTGTGGTCCCTGAATATTTAAAAAAAATGCAGTCGTGCAACCTGTTATGAAACAAAACAGGTCTTGATCACGCAGTTCTCACTGATTATAGGCGTGTCTCCAAGCTGCCTTTTATTTCTTTTATTTTCTGCCTTATAAAATCCTCAAGAACATAGTTTACAGTCAGTTATTTGCCTTTCTGGAAGAGCATAACTTACTCAGGGTTTTCCAATCTAATTTTAAAACTCTGCTTTCACCATTAGCATCACATTTAAGTAAAACTTTCATCCCACAATCAATATTTTCCTTCTTCCAAAATCTGTTTGACAATGACCTGCCTGTTCATATTACTGATTTTGAGTCTGGCCTGTTCTTCCTCCCAAAATGAGAACCATTGAAAGTAAACTGAGCCCTCCGAGGCGCTGGGATGTGTTCGGTACGTCAAAGTCTCCATAATCCCAACCTCCTACAGTCTTTCCTTGGAGAACATGTAAGCCACGTAACTCAGTCCATTGCCCCCATCTGTCGATGAAAGGTACCTCATTCATCTGATCATAAAAATACTCATAGTCCATATCCATGCTTGTTCTATTATATTGGCAATGCCTTTATTGGCACAATTTATTGGGCACATTTTTGAGTGTTCATTTGCCCATTTTCAGTGGCAGGGTCATTTCTCACTGTAGCCTCCACCAGTCTATTGTCCTCTTATTTGTAAACAAATGTTGAAATGCACTTATTGTTCGTCGCTTTGGATAAAAGTGTCTGCTCAATGACGTGTAATGTAATCTTATGTCATTATAATAATTATCATTATTGTTTTTATGTTTTGTGAGAAATATTTTCTGACTCATCTGGACACATACATAACATGTTGATGTAGCCTCAGAACCTGTTCTGCAATATTGCACAATCTAACTCTTATGAAAAAATACTGTGAAACTAGTGAGAGGTGGAGACTTAAAAGAAAAGGCTCAGATTGAGCACTGCACTGTGGTATTGTTTGTCCGTCAAAGAGGAAGCAACAGAATGTGAGTATGGCAAATTGAATACATTTAATTCAAGAGTAAATTTAACAGGGAGAAACTAAATTAAAACAGGATAACATGCAGAAGTCTTTTGTGCTATAATATGCTGTATGAAACAATGAAAAGTCATTGGATGTTTTATGTATATACACACACACACACATATATGTATGTGTATATACCCATTAAATATGTCGGGATTTTACAACATTCTTTCTTGATTTTATAATTAATTTCTTCTTCAAAACCTTTTGATAATTGGGTGTTGGATTTCTTTACTTTGTTACAAAACTGAAAGAATTTAGAGTTGTGGGAGGATGCAGTGGTACAGTGATCAGTTTTGATACATACAATTGCATAGTCCTTCCTTAAAATGATTATTTCTTTAACTAAGCTGTTGTTGAAAAACACAATTTAGAGGTGACATACACATTTATAATGTATATTTATTACTGTACATTATCAAATAGATTTTTGAGGTGTGGTTCAGTGCTGACATTGCTAATGCATGCACCACCAATGACAAATGTAAAATTTCATTTTGAACTTCCTGATGGAGGCAGAGGTGGATTAACAACTCCTGTGTGATGTGATGAAAAATATACTATATACCTATATGTTAAAGATATGTTAAAGTCAAGCTTGTGCAGATTATACTGGGTGAGTCTTCTGTTAAGGGGCTAACTTCTGGTCATATGGTCAGCACCTCAAACAACCACACTTCAAAAACAAGTTTTGAACACAATAGGACAGACAGACAGAAGACAAGACAAGCGGTCACTGATCTGAGTCAATGAAATCAGCACATTTGTAAAGCTAGTGTTTAACACTACAGCCTACAGAATACCTTTGTGAAGACTGAATTGTAGGTAACGAAAACCATCCATCGTCCACTGGGCACACCCTGGACCGGTCGCAGGTCCATCACATAGACCATATACTCTCACACCTATGGGCCTATGGGCAATTTAGAGTGTTCAGTTAACCTCTGCATGTTTTTAAAGTGTGGGAGAAAACCAGAGGACCCGGAACAGAACCCATGCAGAACATGCAAGGAAGTTTTCCCCACTGTAGGCCCATCTGTACTTGCAGTTATTAATAGCAATCTGTGCTCAGGTGTGGTCCCTGAATATTTAAAAAAAATGCAGTCGTGCAACCTGTTATGAAACAAAACAGGTCTTGATCACGCAGTTCTCACTGATTATAGGCGTGTCTCCAAGCTGCCTTTTATTTCTTTTATTTTCTGCCTTATAAAATCCTCAAGAACATAGTTTACAGTCAGTTATTTGCCTTTCTGGAAGAGCATAACTTACTCAGGGTTTTCCAATCTAATTTTAAAACTCTGCACAGTGCAGAATCAGCTCTTTAAAGAATTTATAAATCTTTTTAGCTACTGGGCATTGATGACTCTGTATCCACCTCTGCTCCTCCCTTGTGTTGAGTCCCTCAGGGCTCAGTTTCAGGCCCTCTTCTCTTTCTATCTGCTTCCACCTGACTCAATACTTAGGCGACCCAGCATTTTATTCCACGGTTATTCAGACGATTGTCAGATTCATGTGCCTCCTAAAAGAAAAAAACACATATCCATCCAACCGTTGCTTAGGTGTCTTGACGACATAAAGGCCTGGATGGCCCTCAGAGGGGACCGTGCTTTCGCTGTTATGACTCCTTAACAGTGGAATGATCTCCCCGTGCACATCAGAAATTTCTGTTTTCAAATCTTCTCCTTTGACGCTATTTTTTTTATGTTTCGTGTAAGCTTTTATGTCTTTTCTTTATTCTGTCGTTTATTTATTATTCTGTACTTTGGTCCACTGTGGTTGTATTAAAGTGATTTACACAGTTGGATTGGATTTAGGTGAGCATACCTTTGACTGGTTTTATTTTTCACTAGTGTCCATCATGTATGACTTCATGACTAAATAAACCAATTTATCTACCATTCAGTTTCTGCTGTGGGACATGGACACTTTTGTTAAAAATAAATTACAAGAATGGGGACTCAGCAAGTGGATACCTAATTTTGAAGGTAAAGTATGTTTCTTTGTGAGGTACAGATAAAATGTAAAATAAACAGATGAATATCTACTCATACAGAAGTGACACTGCTGCAGCTTTGGTCTGCTGTGCATCGCAGACATAACATTGAGAGAAAAGTGTTCACTAACCCATCCTAGTGTTGTTTGCATCACTAAGTCTAAAATAACTTAAAATAAGAAGCAACATTTGAACTCAAAGGACAATGCAATTAATTTGTGTTTTGGAAAAAAAGGGCTATGAGCACAGGATACCTGGAAGCTTGGAAAGTAAAGAATTATCTCAACAGGAAAAAATAAATATGCATTCACCTGACACAATCATTTAATTCAATTCAATTCAATTTTATTTGTATAGCGCCAAATCATAACATACATTATCTTTAGGCACTGTACACAGACAACATCATGGAGAGCAGAGAAACCCAACAATTCACACAATGAGCAAACACATCAGTGGAGAGAAAAATCTTCCTTTTAACAGAAGAAGAAATCTCTGACAGAACCAGACTCACAGCCATCTGCCTAGACCGGTTGGGGTGAAAGGAAAAATGGGGGACAAAGAAGAGGAGGGACAGAAGAAAGAGACCAGGAGCATATAAACAAAAATTAAAACTTATTTTTTCATGACTGTGATTTAATTAAATATTTCTTAATTACAGATGAAGAAATAAATGAGCAAAGTTTTCACCTTCTTGATGATCGATTAATTGATCAGTTGATCCCAAAAGGAGGACCGAGGTTGATCTTCAAGGATAAACATAAGTTGTGGAAGGCAAGTCTGTACTTTAATGATGTTTGTCATTAGTAACTTCTGACACACAGCTGTGCACGATTACTGCTTTTTTCCCTTGTTTACTGACACATGGTGATGTAAATGACAACATCAAATTACAATCAATGCTAATACATATGTAGGTAGTACATGTAGTAAAGGTTTTCTGCTGTCTACAGGAAACACAACATCCATCATCAAATCAGGAAGTGGTTGCTGCTCCGCCTCCAGAAGATTGCAGACAGGTAAATACCCAAAAGCCCGTGGGGAGTGTCGGGTGGTTGGCTGTTGGCATCGGCCACGCCACCGCCACATTGTGGGTGGCAGTTGGGGGCTGGGTTTATGTGTGCTGGAAGGTTGTCCCTCTGGCTCTCTGGGGTGGGATGGTGCCCTCTATGGTGCCCTGATGGAGCCCTAGGGTGTGCTGATCTGGAGTCTGGCACCATGGGGATACTGTGCTGACCTGGTTGACAATGTCAATGTCAATACACTCATAGATATTTTTAATTTCTTTATAAAAATGTCTTTACTGTGAATTATTAAGTGTTTTCTGGTTGACAATATTAATGTGAATACACTCATAGATATTTTTCTATAAGAACGTCTTTACTGTTACGGATAAGTATCTTCTGTTGTCTCCAGGCAACACAGACTCCTCCACCATCAACTCTGGAAAAGGTTGATTTTCCTCCTCCAGTAAGTTGTAGACAAATGAATACAGTCATCTCGCCACATGTAGTATATAATAGTCATCTGAGCCATTAATTGTGGAGAGAGAGATTCTATTTAATGCCTGCTCAGGTTTTGACATGGCTGTATGCTCCATCTACAGTCTAAACACCTGATTCTTCTCATATAAAGATATCACTGAATCGCAGAGGCTTGAAATTAGCAAATGTTCCCTAATTCTCCATTCATATGCTTTTGGTGCATAAATCTGTGCACACGATGATTTAACTGTTGTTCACTGAGGCAAATCAACACTGATCACTTGTTTGGTCTTTTCTGATTCATGGCATGACTTCATGTGTTCATGAGTTTGTTCTGTTAAACAACATATGATGTGTATGATATGTTTTTTGATCTAACAGTCAAGTAACATCATGTTCATCCTCAGGTTCCATCCACCAGAGACAGAGATGACCCAGGTGAAATATCTGTATATCTTATATGATATATGACCTCATATGAAGGTTTAGTTTGTGTTTTCAAGGCAGTAATAGTTTTGCTTTGATTAAACGTCTGTAATGTGTCAAAGATTTATTGTTGGGAGAGACTACTGCAGCAAACTTTTCTCTTCAATAAGGGAAGAGACTGCTGGATCCTAAGGAGGAGACGCCCAGGAAACGTCAATGTGTCATTTCACCAGATTCATTTTCAGTTATTCATGCTACCACTCTCCGCAATAGCAACCCACAAATGTCAAAATGTCATTGTCCAGTATTGTTTTCTTTATATTGGCCACAGAAAATCCTTTTTTAATAGTAGGCCAGTGTCCAATCAGAGCAGTCAACCATGTACTACCTGTACCAAAGCTACATATGAGCATTAATAACATGTGATGTTTTAGCTCAGTGGCTGTAATCTCAGAGTTTATCATTATTCCATTCCAACAGCTCTTTATTTTCACTCTGATAGAAAGCGTCATACGGGCTGGTGTGAGACGCACAATGGATTTTGTCACCGAGAAACTACAAAATAAAGACAACACAAGGCTCAACGCTTTCCTGAAGTAAGTATTATGTTTTCTGTATGAAGAAAAGTAAGAGTAACACAATACACTTAAGCTCCAGTGTGTAAAACTTTGGGAAATTATTTCCATTTGGTAGAACTTTACCACGCCCCTCAAGGGACATAGTGAGATTGTTTTTTTGGGGGGCAGTTTTGAGATGCCTCGCAATAAGTTTTTTAAATGTCTTTGATTTATAGCCTATTAGGGACTTAGACAGGAAGTCAGCTTCAGTCCCTTTTAGGTCAGCCGGTCAGGGCTTGTTCTTTAAAACCCTGTCCCATGTTCAATACCCACCTCTGGGTCTATTACGTTACTTGACTCCAAACGTGAACGAAAGGCAGATTTTTCACTGTAAGCAAATCACTTAGATTTGCTTACATTGCCATTTAAATATTATAATTGTGACAATGAAAATTAAATTATTATAAAACAGTTCATTTGTAACATTTACTGTTAGAAGAAGGTCTGAGAGGCCATTGGCCCCCAGAAATCTTCACATTATTGAATCTGGCCCTTTAAAAAAAAGTTTGGACACCACTGAAATAGAAATAAAACATGGGGTTACATTGTCTTCACAGGGACACATTGGCATGTAGACTAGTTGAGCCTGGAATCCAACCCTCAAACCTCCAGTTGAAACAAGACCCGCTCTACCGCTGAGTTTATATATAAGCCCGGGGGCCACATGTGGCCCTCCAATCGATTTCATGTGGCCCTCCAAACAATATCAAGTTGTAACGAGTCATTTCTATATGTTTTTATTTTTAAATGAATAGATTAATTTTGCATCATAAATATGTTTTTTTTATTGTTGCATATTAAAACAACCACTTATATTTTGAAATGATCCAATCCAACTTTATATGTAAAGCACTTAAAAACAAACACAGTGGACCAAAGTGTACAAAGTACAGAATAATGGATAAAAGACAGAAAAGCTCACACGAGGCAATAGCATACATAAAATAAAATAAAAAATTGATATGAGCTCATAATGTCCACCACAACTGTTGCTTTTCCCAAAAAAGTTGGGCTTTTTTTTTTTTTTTACTTGACTGGTCCCCGACTGACCAGACGAGACCGTCAGTGGCCCACAGGTCATTTGAGTTTGAGACCCCTGCTCTAGGGGCTCCGTCGAACTTGAAGCAGAGTAATTACTGTATACTTAGTTTTAAGTGTACAATCACCTGATTGTATGAATTGTTTTCTGCTGTTCTGACTAAATCCCACTCTTTAAATCCATGGTCAGCCTAACCTATATTTACATTTTGTACAACAGAGATAAAATCAAAGATTTGATGACAGAAAAAAGGGAACTAGTTGGTGTCTTTGGGAAAACGGGAGCTGGAAAGAGCTCTTTGATAAATGCCGTCATTGAGGAGAAGGAACTTCTGCCGTCTGGGGATGTCGATGCATGTACCTCAGTCATGATAAAACTGGAGGCTAACATGGACACACAAAGATATGAGGCACACATTGAGTTCATTACGCCAGAGGTGAGTATGTTCTTCTTCTCTTTTTCATTTTCACCATCAGATATCACATGTCATTTCACAACTCATTTGTTCCAAATAATTTCATTTATTTTAGGAGTGGAAAGATGAACTGTGGTCTATGGAAAATGTTCTTGATGAGCATGATGATGATTATAGTGCCACTAAGGAAAAGATTTCAGCACTGTATGAACAAGATTGGAAAGAAATCTCTAACGGCATGGACAACAAATATTTCAAAGAAATTCCAGAATTTCTCCAGTCAAGGAAGAAGATTATCAAATGTGACTCGGTTAGTAAAACCTCTTTTTTACACTAACATTTGTGATGATACCCATGTGAATCCACTAAAGATTAATATAATATATATAATATACATCATATAATAATATATAATGGTGGTCAACTGTGAAATCTATACTTCACAATTGTTTGTTATTACTCAAAATCACTTCTTTTCATTTACTCTGTTACTTTTACTAAGTTCAGTTGAGACTTGTACTTATTTTCTGCAGTTAGTAAAACTCTTTGAATACATGTATGAACAGATCGTGTAATTTAACCTTATTTTATTTTTGATCACAGGCTAAAGAACTTGCAGAAAAATGTGTCAAATACACAAGAAATTACTCCAACGTGGAAAAGTGTAAAGAAGTAAAGAGACAGTATTGGCCGTTAGTGAAGTGTGTGACTCTCAGGGTTCCTGGAAATGACCTCCTTCAGCATGTCACAATTGTGGACCTTCCGGGAACTGGGGATCGTAACAAAAGCAGAGATAAAATGTGGAAAGAGGTACGCTGTTTACTTTCAGTTCTGTTTATTATATATATCTCGTTTAGAAACAGTATTTTTATTGACTGTAATGCATCTGCAGATTGTTGGAAACTGTTCCACTGTGTGGATTGTGACTGAAACTACTCGAGCAACAGCAGAGAAAGAATCTTGGGAGATCCTGGAAAATGCCAGCAGCCTTATGGGAAATGGTGGCGAGTGTCAGCACATTCACTTCATTTGCACCAAGTCTGATCAAATTAATGATTCAGATTTTAAGTAAGTACTGAAAGATTTGATTTATGAATCCATGATCTGTCTAAAACATTTCATTCTGTTGATCCTGGGCTGATGTTGATC
The DNA here is from genome assembly GCF_958295425.1 of Solea solea. Taxonomy (NCBI): domain Eukaryota; kingdom Metazoa; phylum Chordata; class Actinopteri; order Pleuronectiformes; family Soleidae; genus Solea; species Solea solea. The sequence goes on along the minus strand of NC_081141.1, from coordinate 983,886 downwards.
AGACTAAGAGATGTTGGGGATCGGTGATGATGAATGAAAGTCAGTGTTACAGCAATAATATCGTGGTTCTGAAACTACTTTGCAGATAGAACCTAGTGTGTACAACAGATGGTCACAAAGCTTCACTGAGATGTTCCCTTACATTGAGACAACACCTGCAGTGATGTAGACACTGTACTGGTCTGTTGTAGTGATTTACCGGTCCACCTACGTTCCAACGCTTACCTACAATCATGAACTGTGGGATGTGAGATTATTTAAAGAAACAAAGACATGTTTTTTTCTGTTAAGTAGGATTGTATGTCTAGACTCTTCTCCAAACTTCAGATGTTTCAGTGTTCCAGGAAGACTGAGTTGCAGGTTGAAATCTCTTGCAGGTCACGAGATGAAGTTCGTAATCGTGTGCTTGAACGAAACGAAAAAGCCAAACGTGGAGTGATGAAACAATTCAGCAAGGAAAACGAAATTAAGGTGCGTTACATTAAAAACAGAGAAAATCTGAAACAAAGACTACAACTAGAAACCTGCTAAAATCACAGGCCTTTCCCCCAGAAACACTTCAGTGATGACTGTTTCAAAGTGTTCACAGTGAGCTCCAAAGAGTTTCTGAAGACTAAATATCTTGAGCGAGATGAAACCGGTAAGTAGAGATTTCTCCATAACAGATGTTTGTGTGAAATGTTGAGTGTGGTATACATTACATATTATGTATAAGTATTTCAAATGATAGCATATTTCTTTGACAGAAATTCCGCGATTGCAGAATATTTTGAAAGACCTGAACGACTCTCACTCAGAGACATTAAACTATGTGTCTGGAGCTCGTGGGATTTTGTCTCTGATTCAAGGAACCAGATGCATGGAAGTGGTAAGAGTTATCTTTATGTCATTGATCATTTTATATGCCATTAATATAAAAAAAACACATCTTAATCATGTCTGTGGACCTTGCTGCATAGCAGTTAAAGTGTGGTAAATTGTTACAGGCTGCATAACTGAAGTAAACCTATCGTCTGTAATTTGTTTCAAAGACACTTTTGATCTTATTTGTTGAAATATTGTTGACATATGATGAGCATAATAAAGGAATACTTCACTGATTTGCATGTGGCTTTGTATTGCTAGAATAGCAGTAGTATTTTTTTTTATAAATTGTGCTTCCCTCCCTCAGTTTTTCACAATCTTTTTCCCTTTCCAATTTTTGCCCTACGCTGAGTCAAGGTTCAAGGTCTGAACTTTTTAGACTCACCTCTAGGGGGACGAGACTTCAGTCCCAGAATGTAAACAGTGTCCGCCATCTTTGCTAACACTTATGCTAACCCGGCTCTTGCTCTGCAGAGTAAACTGAGAACCACAATGATTGAATGTAGTTTTCAAACTGATATGACTGTAAGAGAAAAGACCTGCATTTCAGTGAAAACTAGTGTTTTGTTTTGTATTTTTATTTTTATTACATATTTAATTCCTCGTGGGGGTTTGTGTGTTTACACAACTAGCCCTGTCTGCTTCTAAGCTTGAGACAGCAAGACTCTCACGGGGCAGCGAGCGCAGTGCATGCTGGGAATTGTTGTCGGTCATCTTCATGAGCCAACATGACATTTTTCTGCCTTTCTCGGTCAAAAAGGCACTTGCTGTGTTTCACATGTCTATTACATAGATGACCCAGTTTTAATAGACATTCATCTTTAAAAGCCTCTATTTGTTGCCCTAGCGATACTGCAATAAACATTCTTCATTGGACCAAATGGATTGATTTACTAATTCATTTCTTTTATTTTTTTCCACTTTCAGGCTGGTAAAAAAGCAGAAGTGTGTAAGGAGCTTGAAGAGAAGATGAGAGATGAACTTGACAAAGTCAAAAAGTCTGTGGAAGAGGCTCATTCAGCTTTTGAATCACACCTTGCAGAGGGCCTTGAAGAATCACTACGTTTATGTGACAAAACAATGAAGTCCATTTTAGAGCCTGTATGTACCGGTGTCCCAATTATATATTTTAACTAATATAATCTTTTTTTTTGCACTTGATTGATTTTAATTGCACTCTGTTTGTTTTGTCCCAGGCAAGGACATCGGGTAGCAGCTTTCACAAGATACTGAAGTATGTAGTTCAGAACAATGGTGCCTACAAATCAAAGAAAGGGAAACCTAAAAACTTGAATGAGAAGTTAAGTTCACATCTGACTGACAGCATTGATGCAGAATTCAAGAAGACCTTCCCGTGAGTTGTTACTTAATGAGGACGTAAGAAAGTCCACGGTTATGTACGTTCATACCAAAAGCATTTGATATTTTTCAGAAATGAAAGCAACTCTGGACCTTTCAAGAATGTCATCAAAGAGTTTTCACTGAACACAGAGACGCTGATTCAAAAGCACGATGACGTCAAACTGCAACTCACTTTTCTCAAGACAGAGGTAAACTATTGTGAATGTGTGTGTAGGTTGGCGATAAAACATTGACTTCAGTGCACAGTGACCTCACGGCTGTACTGCATGATGAACCCAATTGTTAAAGAGATAGTTTGGGTTTTTGAAGTGATGAACATGTGCTCACTGAAAACATGGCTGCCAGAGGGGACACAAGGGAAACTGAGCATTGCCAAATACAATTTGCATCTGCTTAAAGTAAAGCAAAAGCACAATTTCTCCTCTTCACATTTTGTATATTTCAGAAAATAGTGGCAAAGAATGATAAGTAAAATATTACGGAGTAAAGCCTGAAAACGGTTTCTCCAGTGGAGTATTAGTAACCACACACGTCATCAGTAGTTTACTTAGCTAAAATGTCTTTGTCCTGGAAATACGCCGTCCCTGGATGCTGTCACTTTCTTTAATAGTCTTTTAAGATGAGGAAATGAAGTAGAGAAGAACAGAAAGAAGAGCATACATTGGGTTCTCCACTTTCCTCCCACAATCCAAAAACATGTGTGAATGTACATGTACTTCATGTTCTCTCTCTCTCTCTCTCTCTCTCTTTCTCTTTGTCTCTCTCTCTCTCTCTCTCTCTCTCTCTCTCTCTCTCTCCAGGAGGACAAACTCAAACTACAGCTCCACAAAATCGTCCGGGATCGTAAGAAGAAGATCTACAGCAGCCTGACAGACACAATTGAGGCAAACATGAAAACATGCTATGACGGTAATCAAGATAATTTCATGTAAAACCTGCGACGACAGTAAAACACCTTTATATTAATCATGATTGTACAGAAACAAGTTTGACAAACAACAAAAGAGGAAACTTTTTTAATTACAGAAGCAAAAGAGATTCGTGGAAAGGACTCACTGTTAAAAATGAGGGAGATTATTCGGACTCATGTACGTGCTACAAGGAACACAATGTTTGAGATGGCTAAAATGAACATGTTGACACAACTGGATGCTTTGAAGGTTTGTACATTTTGTGTAATATGTATTGTTATCAATGATTTGAGGTAATCATTTACATAAATGTTTTTACTTTAATCAAGTAGAATATGCTAAAGCTCCTCTTGCTCTGAAAACTCTCCATCACTGTCATAAATGTGATATTATCATTGCACATGTTAATGTAGTCTTTGATTCTTCTGACCAATCTGAAAACACTCAACAGTTGATGCATATCATTCACATTATGTTGCTGTGTATGTGATAATGAAGTAATGATGGCTAATTATGACGGTGAATTAGGAGGAAATACTGAAGAAACTCGAGGAAACCCTGATGGAATCTATTGAACTGGCACTCAAGACAGACAGCGACTCATTCCCAGGTAGAAAACAGCATAAATCAATCAATTCTTATACATGGATCACTGAGAATTCAATACATTTATTACTGCCTGAAATTAATAAATCAACCTGAAACCTGAGACTGTTCACTGTCCTCGCTCCCAAATGGTGGAACGAGCTCCCCATCGACATCCGGACAGCAGAAAGCCTCCACATCTTCCGCCGCCGACTAAAAACACATTTCTTCCGACTCTACCTCGACTAAGACGATAACGACGACGACAACAACAAAAAAAAAAAAACTATTTATCGCACTTATGACTAGCACTTCATAGTTTGATTTACTTGAAGCTCTTACTTACTTCTAGCTCTTATTTGTACCCAAATGTTTAAATGCACTTCTTGTAAGTCGCTTTGGATAAAAGCGTCTGCTAAATGACATGTAATGTAATGTAATGAAACATACATATTTTTTTAGATGTTTCAGGAGAGCTTGACAATGTGACCAAATACTACACTCACCTGGAAGGCAGGCCAGAAGAACGACCAGGGCCGTCCAACTGATGACAGGATTGTGTCTTCGAGGGTTATATTTCCCAAGCTTTTTCTTTGGAGACCTCATTTTTAAAGGTGACAAACCATCCTGACAAGAGCAGAGTTGTACTTTGTAACATTTCTGACCATTTTTAATGCCGTTTCTGTATCACCTTATATTGTAGGTAAATTAGCCCTTTCCATGAGATAATTGTGTGATAAATAAATCACAGCTTCATTTTATTAATGTACAATTTAAAAATGATAATTACTATGAGATAAGTGAGCGTGTTTGCTTTTTACCTGCTTTTTCTGTGCTTTGTGTTATTGGACGAGGATGGACCCAGCCCCAGGGGCCCATGTAGGCTCACCAACTTCTTCATGATAAAATAAGGAATGATTGTAATCATTTTTACTTTTACATCTTGTTGCTTCTCCGTTGCTACGATACACAGGACTCACAGCGAATAGGACAATCAGTTAAAAGTGTCCATTTTCTGCTGGATAGTAATGAATGACAGACTGAGAGGGCCTGACAGCAGGAGGAGGGTTTTATTTTCCGTCTTATCAATTGTGCAAACTTCATTAGTGGACTAACCTGGATTTTTTTCTGTCATGGTTTTGGGCTGACTTGTCAAAAATAACATTCTGTTCAATCCAAATGTTGTTTGTCTTTTAAATATGGAACAAATCCTTATTTTTTTTATACATATATATATATATATATTTTTCTGATATTGCCAATTTTAACCACTTTAACGTTCACATCTGCTTGTTTAATGATGTTTAAGGATTTTAAATTACATTCCAATGTTTTATTAGTTTTAAGTTAACCTCTGAGTTAAAGGGGGACGGATTAGATGAAATGGGAAGAACAGGTAAAAGAGCACTTTGGGAGTGGGAGTGTAAGCCCTGTGACTTATTTCATTTTCACATGGAGGGCAAACACAGAACAGATGAAAAAATTCTTTGTCTTCTTGATTCTTGAGGGGTTTAATGTTTAAATTGTTTTTAATTGATTTTGTTTCCAATGTATTTACTTGCTTCTGTAATACACTATGAATTGCCTTGTGTAAGAATGGCGCTATACAAAGAATCTTGCCTTGCCTTATTTTACGTAATGGTTGGCAACCCTAGGCCCATGGGCTGTGGGGCCCCTGCATTACTTTTTTTAAGAATATTTTATTTTTCAGTTTTCAATTTCAAGATATACATGAACCAATAAACTGTATATCTTCTTATCCCTATGTTGCTGAAAGTCTTTTTCCAGCCCAAGAATTTCCTTTTCTAATTTTTCCACTTCTGCTACATATGATTTTTTAAGTCCTTTTGTACATGAGATTATTTGTCCTCTTAAATAAGCTTTTAATGTATCCCATAGTATGAAACTATTAGGGGAAGAAGGACAGTTTGTTTCACAGAATAGTTTGATTTGATCCCTGACAAATTTACAGAAGTCACTTTTTTTAAGGAGGGTCGGATTCAAACGCCACCTGTACATGCTGGCCATTTTCTCAGGCATTACTATAGATAGAGTGAGTGGAGAATGATCAGAAAGTATCCTTGGCAGATAATCAGACTCTAATGCTCTGTAAGCCACATGTGTTGACAGTAAGAAAAGATCAATTCTAGTATGTGAATTATGACGGTTTGAATAAAAAGAATAGTCTATGGTTTGGGGATGTATTTGCCTCCAAACATCTGTTAGATTTAAATCTTTCATAAATGATAGAGTAGTTGAGGCTGACTTAGACTTTGCAGTGGAGGTTGCTGATTTATCCAAAATCGGGTCTAAACAGAAATTAAAATCTCCTCCCATAAGAATATGTTCACGACCCCCTGATACTTTAAGAAAAATGTCTTGAATAAAGAAAGTGTCATCATAATTAGGGGCGTAAAGGTTTAGCAAGGTCCATTGTTCAGAGTAAATTAGACAGTTTATTAAGACATAGCGGCCTAGTGGATCACTTATTGTTTCCTGAACAGTGATGGGAATGTTTTTGTTTATCAAAATAGCAACTCCTCTGGCTTTAGAGCTGAGAGATGAAGAGAAGACTTGGCCGATCCATCCTCTTTTTAATTTATTATGTTCCTGCGCTGTCAGATGAGTCTCCTGGATAAAGGCTATATCTGTTTGAATCTTTTTTAAATATGTTAACACCCTCTTCCTTTTAACGGGTCCGTTAAGACCATTGACATTAAAACTGACAAATTTCAACACCTTATTCATGTAAAAAGATTAAGGATTTGACAGTGACTTAGTAGTCTTTCAACAATAAGCTTAAAGAAAATGCCTCTCTGGAAACAAACAGAAAAAAAACAAATAGAAACAAAACCTCCCCGTTCCCCCAGGCACCGACCCCCTGAACACTCGGCGCCATCCAAAAACACCAATCGGGACCTCCGTTGAATGCTCCCTAAAACTATCATACCCAACTAATACCTTGGGCCCGGAGCTCTCTTGTATATAAGTTTGTAATCACTCGGTATATAAACGACCTCAAATGTAAACATTGTTAACACCCGCTTTAACCAGAAGTAAATGAAAGTTCAAGTGCAACCTCACAGCAATAGGATACGTTAGCTTTTTGTCCATAATGTCCAAAAATAAATTATTTCAAAATAAAATAAAATAAAAATAAATGAAAAAATACGTGAAAAGAAAAAATAAATAAATATGGCGGGGGATCGTTGCACTTACATAAGAGTCACTGGATAGTTCAAGGATATGCAGGAATCGCTCTCCCTCAGAGTTAGAGGAGTTGTGGTGCTGCACCTGTAGTCACCTGTAGTCACCTGTAGTCACCTGTAGTCACCTGTGAGACGCAGGATTAATCACCTCCCGGGAAGTCTCGGAGAAAAGATGCTGCTGCTTCTGGTGATTTGAAGAACTTTTTCTCTCCATTAGGTAGGATGACTCTCAAGGTCGCTGGGTGGAGGAGGCTGAATTGGAGCTTCTTTGCGTGCAACTCCTTCTTAACATGATTGTATTCCTTTCTTCGCTTCACCAGGTTTGCACTCAGATCTGGGAAAAGCATCACTGCCTCTCCCTTTAAAAGTGATCGGCCCATCTTTTTCTCTGGATGTCTTAGCGGCCATTCGGAGGATTTTATCCCGGTCCTGGTACTTGAGTAGGCGGATGAGAATGGGTCTGGGTCGCTTATCTCCTGGCGTGCGGAATGTCGGGGACCGATGCGCTCTTTCAATAATCAGCGGCTCGGGAAAGTGCTGTCGTCCCAGCACAGAGGGGATCCAATCTGTAAAGAACCGCACCGGGTCGTTTCCCTCTCCGCCCTCCTGTAGGTTAACGATGCGGACATTATTGCGTCGGCTTTGATTCTCTAGTTGGTCTACTTTGTCCACGAGAAAGTCCTTCTCCTTCATCAGACGGAGGACATGGGAGTCTAATTCAGTTAGCTTATCTTCAGCTGTGCTAATTCGCTCCTCTGCCTCCGTGATGCGTGAGCACATCCCGTCTACCACAGTTTTCAACCCCGAAATAGAATGATTAATCTCGGCAGTTTTGGCATCGAGCTTCTGTGAGAGTGCTTCATTACCGCGTTTTATTTCTTGTAGTATGGCGTGGCTTCCTTCCACTTCACGTTGCTCTTCCGCGGCCATGTTGTGCTCGGTGCTCGTTTCACGTGTTGCGGCTTGAGGAGAAAAATGGTCGATAATTGAGCTTTGCATCTTATTTCGGGATCTCAAGTCCATATTTCACCAGTTGGATAAAGTTCCAGGTACAGCGGGCGTTATTTATAACTTAAAACCGAGTTTTCCTGAAGAGCTCCGGAGCACACGTCTTCCTAGCTCAGCTGCATCACCGGAAGTCGGGCCCCTGCATTACTATCCCAATATCTGTATAATGTGCTACCACGTTATTCATCCTGATATTGTAATGGGGCCCTGAAGCCAAATAACACTGGTTATTATGTGCTGGCCCCTTAGGCTATGGTATCCACCCCTGATGTCTTGATGGGGCCCTCAGTCAAATAACAAAGGCTATGGGATATGTCTAATAGGGCCCCTCAGTCATATTATTATTATGATTTTATTAAATTAAATACTGCTCCATGAAGTGCTCTTACTTTTTTGCTAACCTTGAATAGATTGTAGAAGCTTTCATCATTTGATACAGACTTTATGACTTTTCATGTAATGATCTGAAATAAAATGTTTTTTCTTCCATGTTTAGAGACAAAACTGTCACATATATAGAAATATAGAAATCATCGAGGAGCACATCTGTTGGCACAGCCATGATCCTTGATTTTCTTTAGGTTTCAAGAGATGCATGCGAGTCTAATGTGGCTGCATTTAGATGCTGGGTAGTTTTAAGAAACAATACAGTTAGATTTCTTTGCACAGACTATATATACAATGTAAAAGCCCAGGTCATACACCTTTACTGTCGTATACAAATGTTAGAGTCTACAGCTTTAAGGGATCCTATACCACAATAAAGATTCTAAGGCTGCTTAAATTGGCAGCGAGGTGTTAGTTGCCAGATTAAGTTTAGTGACCGTGTTAGGTCCCAGGGATAAGTTTAATTTATTGGTTGGACTAACCAGATGTGAGCTTCACTGCTCACGGCAGGTTCAGGAAGGACATAAGAGTGATTTTCTTGTGACATATGTGTCATATGTGGCATAAACAAATAAAGTCCAACTGAAATTACTTTAAGTCTCAACAAAAAGCACCGCCGTCACTCTGACAGCTGGGGGCTGCATCCACTGTGTTCCTGCAGCCGTCTCCGCTCAGCGTATCTCTCACTGGACCTGGCCTAACCACATCCCACTGCCACAATGACATGTTGTTTGATTGTGGGTGCACCGCAAACGGGTTGCGACCCTGATCTGGGTAATGATGTCCCCACAAAAACAATGCAGTCTCAACAGCTGGCCAGCCAGTACCACAACTGTTGCATATGTAAGTGATAGTGTATTTGTACAATGCTTTCACCATTAGCATCACATTTAAGTAAAACTTTCATCCCACAATCAATATTTTCCTTCTTCCAAAATCTGTTTGACAATGACCTGCCTGTTCATATTACTGATTTTGAGTCTGGCCTGTTCTTCCTCCCAAAATGAGAACCATTGAAAGTAAACTGAGCCCTCGGAGGCGCTGGGATGTGTTCGGTACGTCAAAGTCTCCATAATCCCAACCTCCTACAGTCTTTCCTTGGAGAACATGTAAGCCACGTAACTCAGTCCATTGCCCCCATCTGTCGATGAAAGGTACCTCATTCATCTGATCATAAAAATACTCATAGTCCATATCCATGCTTGTTCTATTATATTGGCAATGCCTTTATTGGCACAATTTATTGGGCACATTTTTGAGTGTTCATTTGCCCATTTTCAGTGGCAGGGTCATTTCTCACTGTAGCCTCCACCAGTCTATTGTCCTCTTATTTGTAAACAAATGTTGAAATGCACTTATTGTTCGTCGCTTTGGATAAAAGTGTCTGCTCAATGACGTGTAATGTAATCTTATGTCATTATAATAATTATCATTATTGTTTTTATGTTTTGTGAGAAATATTTTCTGACTCATCTGGACACATACATAACATGTTGATGTAGCCTCAGAACCTGTTCTGCAATATTGCACAATCTAACTCTTATGAAAAAATACTGTGAAACTAGTGAGAGGTGGAGACTTAAAAGAAAAGGCTCAGATTGAGCACTGCACTGTGGTATTGTTTGTCCGTCAAAGAGGAAGCAACAGAATGTGAGTATGGCAAATTGAATACATTTAATTCAAGAGTAAATTTAACAGGGAGAAACTAAATTAAAACAGGATAACATGCAGAAGTCTTTTGTGCTATAATATGCTGTATGAAACAATGAAAAGTCATTGGATGTTTTATGTATATATACACACACACACATATATGTATGTGTATATACCCATTAAATATGTCGGGATTTTACAACATTCTTTCTTGATTTTATAATTAATTTCTTCTTCAAAACCTTTTGATAATTGGGTGTTGGATTTCTTTACTTTGTTACAAAACTGAAAGAATTTAGAGTTGTGGGAGGATGCAGTGGTACAGTGATCAGTTTTGATACATACAATTGCATAGTCCTTCCTTAAAATGATTATTTCTTTAACTAAGCTGTTGTTGAAAAACACAATTTAGAGGTGACATACACATTTATAATGTATATTTATTACTGTACATTATCAAATAGATTTTTGAGGTGTGGTTCAGTGCTGACATTGCTAATGCATGCACCACCAATGACAAATGTAAAATTTCATTTTGAACTTCCTGATGGAGGCAGAGGTGGATTAACAACTCCTGTGTGATGTGATGAAAAATATACTATATACCTATATGTTAAAGATATGTTAAAGTCAAGCTTGTGCAGATTATACTGGGTGAGTCTTCTGTTAAGGGGCTAACTTCTGGTCATATGGTCAGCACCTCAAACAACCACACTTCAAAAACAAGTTTTGAACACAATAGGACAGACAGACAGAAGACAAGACAAGCGGTCACTGATCTGAGTCAATGAAATCAGCACATTTGTAAAGCTAGTGTTTAACACTACAGCCTACAGAATACCTTTGTGAAGACTGAATTGTAGGTAACGAAAACCATCCATCGTCCACTGGGCACACCCTGGACCGGTCGCAGGTCCATCACATAGACCATATACTCTCACACCTATGGGCCTATGGGCAATTTAGAGTGTTCAGTTAACCTCTGCATGTTTTTAAAGTGTGGGAGAAAACCAGAGGACCCGGAACAGAACCCATGCAGAACATGCAAGGAAGTTTTCCCCACTGTAGGCCCATCTGTACTTGCAGTTATTAATAGCAATCTGTGCTCAGGTGTGGTCCCTGAATATTTAAAAAAAATGCAGTCGTGCAACCTGTTATGAAACAAAACAGGTCTTGATCACGCAGTTCTCACTGATTATAGGCGTGTCTCCAAGCTGCCTTTTATTTCTTTTATTTTCTGCCTTATAAAATCCTCAAGAACATAGTTTACAGTCAGTTATTTGCCTTTCTGGAAGAGCATAACTTACTCAGGGTTTTCCAATCTAATTTTAAAACTCTGCTTTCACCATTAGCATCACATTTAAGTAAAACTTTCATCCCACAATCAATATTTTCCTTCTTCCAAAATCTGTTTGACAATGACCTGCCTGTTCATATTACTGATTTTGAGTCTGGCCTGTTCTTCCTCCCAAAATGAGAACCATTGAAAGTAAACTGAGCCCTCGGAGGCGCTGGGATGTGTTCGGTACGTCAAAGTCTCCATAATCCCAACCTCCTACAGTCTTTCCTTGGAGAACATGTAAGCCACGTAACTCAGTCCATTGCCCCCATCTGTCGATGAAAGGTACCTCATTCATCTGATCATAAAAATACTCATAGTCCATATCCATGCTTGTTCTATTATATTGGCAATGCCTTTATTGGCACAATTTATTGGGCACATTTTTGAGTGTTCATTTGCCCATTTTCAGTGGCAGGGTCATTTCTCACTGTAGCCTCCACCAGTCTATTGTCCTCTTATTTGTAAACAAATGTTGAAATGCACTTATTGTTCGTCGCTTTGGATAAAAGTGTCTGCTCAATGACGTGTAATGTAATCTTATGTCATTATAATAATTATCATTATTGTTTTTATGTTTTGTGAGAAATATTTTCTGACTCATCTGGACACATACATAACATGTTGATGTAGCCTCAGAACCTGTTCTGCAATATTGCACAATCTAACTCTTATGAAAAAATACTGTGAAACTAGTGAGAGGTGGAGACTTAAAAGAAAAGGCTCAGATTGAGCACTGCACTGTGGTATTGTTTGTCCGTCAAAGAGGAAGCAACAGAATGTGAGTATGGCAAATTGAATACATTTAATTCAAGAGTAAATTTAACAGGGAGAAACTAAATTAAAACAGGATAACATGCAGAAGTCTTTTGTGCTATAATATGCTGTATGAAACAATGAAAAGTCATTGGATGTTTTATGTATATATACACACACACACATATATGTATGTGTATATACCCATTAAATATGTCGGGATTTTACAACATTCTTTCTTGATTTTATAATTAATTTCTTCTTCAAAACCTTTTGATAATTGGGTGTTGGATTTCTTTACTTTGTTACAAAACTGAAAGAATTTAGAGTTGTGGGAGGATGCAGTGGTACAGTGATCAGTTTTGATACATACAATTGCATAGTCCTTCCTTAAAATGATTATTTCTTTAACTAAGCTGTTGTTGAAAAACACAATTTAGAGGTGACATACACATTTATAATGTATATTTATTACTGTACATTATCAAATAGATTTTTGAGGTGTGGTTCAGTGCTGACATTGCTAATGCATGCACCACCAATGACAAATGTAAAATTTCATTTTGAACTTCCTGATGGAGGCAGAGGTGGATTAACAACTCCTGTGTGATGTGATGAAAAATATACTATATACCTATATGTTAAAGATATGTTAAAGTCAAGCTTGTGCAGATTATACTGGGTGAGTCTTCTGTTAAGGGGCTAACTTCTGGTCATATGGTCAGCACCTCAAACAACCACACTTCAAAAACAAGTTTTGAACACAATAGGACAGACAGACAGAAGACAAGACAAGCGGTCACTGATCTGAGTCAATGAAATCAGCACATTTGTAAAGCTAGTGTTTAACACTACAGCCTACAGAATACCTTTGTGAAGACTGAATTGTAGGTAACGAAAACCATCCATCGTCCACTGGGCACACCCTGGACCGGTCGCAGGTCCATCACATAGACCATATACTCTCACACCTATGGGCCTATGGGCAATTTAGAGTGTTCAGTTAACCTCTGCATGTTTTTAAAGTGTGGGAGAAAACCAGAGGACCCGGAACAGAACCCATGCAGAACATGCAAGGAAGTTTTCCCCACTGTAGGCCCATCTGTACTTGCAGTTATTAATAGCAATCTGTGCTCAGGTGTGGTCCCTGAATATTTAAAAAAAATGCAGTCGTGCAACCTGTTATGAAACAAAACAGGTCTTGATCACGCAGTTCTCACTGATTATAGGCGTGTCTCCAAGCTGCCTTTTATTTCTTTTATTTTCTGCCTTATAAAATCCTCAAGAACATAGTTTACAGTCAGTTATTTGCCTTTCTGGAAGAGCATAACTTACTCAGGGTTTTCCAATCTAATTTTAAAACTCTGCTTTCACCATTAGCATCACATTTAAGTAAAACTTTCATCCCACAATCAATATTTTCCTTCTTCCAAAATCTGTTTGACAATGACCTGCCTGTTCATATTACTGATTTTGAGTCTGGCCTGTTCTTCCTCCCAAAATGAGAACCATTGAAAGTAAACTGAGCCCTCGGAGGCGCTGGGATGTGTTCGGTACGTCAAAGTCTCCATAATCCCAACCTCCTACAGTCTTTCCTTGGAGAACATGTAAGCCACGTAACTCAGTCCATTGCCCCCATCTGTCGATGAAAGGTACCTCATTCATCTGATCATAAAAATACTCATAGTCCATATCCATGCTTGTTCTATTATATTGGCAATGCCTTTATTGGCACAATTTATTGGGCACATTTTTGAGTGTTCATTTGCCCATTTTCAGTGGCAGGGTCATTTCTCACTGTAGCCTCCACCAGTCTATTGTCCTCTTATTTGTAAACAAATGTTGAAATGCACTTATTGTTCGTCGCTTTGGATAAAAGTGTCTGCTCAATGACGTGTAATGTAATCTTATGTCATTATAATAATTATCATTATTGTTTTTATGTTTTGTGAGAAATATTTTCTGACTCATCTGGACACATACATAACATGTTGATGTAGCCTCAGAACCTGTTCTGCAATATTGCACAATCTAACTCTTATGAAAAAATACTGTGAAACTAGTGAGAGGTGGAGACTTAAAAGAAAAGGCTCAGATTGAGCACTGCACTGTGGTATTGTTTGTCCGTCAAAGAGGAAGCAACAGAATGTGAGTATGGCAAATTGAATACATTTAATTCAAGAGTAAATTTAACAGGGAGAAACTAAATTAAAACAGGATAACATGCAGAAGTCTTTTGTGCTATAATATGCTGTATGAAACAATGAAAAGTCATTGGATGTTTTATGTATATATACACACACACACATATATGTATGTGTATATACCCATTAAATATGTCGGGATTTTACAACATTCTTTCTTGATTTTATAATTAATTTCTTCTTCAAAACCTTTTGATAATTGGGTGTTGGATTTCTTTACTTTGTTACAAAACTGAAAGAATTTAGAGTTGTGGGAGGATGCAGTGGTACAGTGATCAGTTTTGATACATACAATTGCATAGTCCTTCCTTAAAATGATTATTTCTTTAACTAAGCTGTTGTTGAAAAACACAATTTAGAGGTGACATACACATTTATAATGTATATTTATTACTGTACATTATCAAATAGATTTTTGAGGTGTGGTTCAGTGCTGACATTGCTAATGCATGCACCACCAATGACAAATGTAAAATTTCATTTTGAACTTCCTGATGGAGGCAGAGGTGGATTAACAACTCCTGTGTGATGTGATGAAAAATATACTATATACCTATATGTTAAAGATATGTTAAAGTCAAGCTTGTGCAGATTATACTGGGTGAGTCTTCTGTTAAGGGGCTAACTTCTGGTCATATGGTCAGCACCTCAAACAACCACACTTCAAAAACAAGTTTTGAACACAATAGGACAGACAGACAGAAGACAAGACAAGCGGTCACTGATCTGAGTCAATGAAATCAGCACATTTGTAAAGCTAGTGTTTAACACTACAGCCTACAGAATACCTTTGTGAAGACTGAATTGTAGGTAACGAAAACCATCCATCGTCCACTGGGCACACCCTGGACCGGTCGCAGGTCCATCACATAGACCATATACTCTCACACCTATGGGCCTATGGGCAATTTAGAGTGTTCAGTTAACCTCTGCATGTTTTTAAAGTGTGGGAGAAAACCAGAGGACCCGGAACAGAACCCATGCAGAACATGCAAGGAAGTTTTCCCCACTGTAGGCCCATCTGTACTTGCAGTTATTAATAGCAATCTGTGCTCAGGTGTGGTCCCTGAATATTTAAAAAAAATGCAGTCGTGCAACCTGTTATGAAACAAAACAGGTCTTGATCACGCAGTTCTCACTGATTATAGGCGTGTCTCCAAGCTGCCTTTTATTTCTTTTATTTTCTGCCTTATAAAATCCTCAAGAACATAGTTTACAGTCAGTTATTTGCCTTTCTGGAAGAGCATAACTTACTCAGGGTTTTCCAATCTAATTTTAAAACTCTGCTTTCACCATTAGCATCACATTTAAGTAAAACTTTCATCCCACAATCAATATTTTCCTTCTTCCAAAATCTGTTTGACAATGACCTGCCTGTTCATATTACTGATTTTGAGTCTGGCCTGTTCTTCCTCCCAAAATGAGAACCATTGAAAGTAAACTGAGCCCTCGGAGGCGCTGGGATGTGTTCGGTACGTCAAAGTCTCCATAATCCCAACCTCCTACAGTCTTTCCTTGGAGAACATGTAAGCCACGTAACTCAGTCCATTGCCCCCATCTGTCGATGAAAGGTACCTCATTCATCTGATCATAAAAATACTCATAGTCCATATCCATGCTTGTTCTATTATATTGGCAATGCCTTTATTGGCACAATTTATTGGGCACATTTTTGAGTGTTCATTTGCCCATTTTCAGTGGCAGGGTCATTTCTCACTGTAGCCTCCACCAGTCTATTGTCCTCTTATTTGTAAACAAATGTTGAAATGCACTTATTGTTCGTCGCTTTGGATAAAAGTGTCTGCTCAATGACGTGTAATGTAATCTTATGTCATTATAATAATTATCATTATTGTTTTTATGTTTTGTGAGAAATATTTTCTGACTCATCTGGACACAAACATAACATGTTGATGTAGCCTCAGAACCTGTTCTGCAATATTGCACAATCTAACTCTTATAAAAGTGAAACTAGTGAGAGGTGGAGACTTAAAAGAAAAGGCTCAGATTGAGCACTGCACTGTGGTATTGTTTGTCCGTCAAAGAGGAAGCAACAGAATGTGAGTATGGCAAATTGAATACATTTAATTCAAGAGTAAATTTAACAGGGAGAAACTAAATTAAAACAGGATAACATGCAGAAGTCTTTTGTGCTATAATATGCTGTATGAAACAATGAAAAGTCATTGGATGTTTTATGTATATATACACACACACACATATATGTATGTGTATATATATATATACCCATTAAATATGTCGGGATTTTACAACATTCTTTCTTGATTTTATAATTAATTTCTTCTTCAAAACCTTTTGATAATTGGGTGTTGGATTTCTTTACTTTGTTACAAAACTGAAAGAATTTAGAGTTGTGGGAGGATGCAGTGGTACAGTGATCAGTTTTGATACATACAATTGCATAGTCCTTCCTTAAAATGATTATTTCTTTAACTAAGCTGTTGTCGAAAAACACAATTTAGAGGTGACATACACATTTATAATGTATATTACTGTACATTATCAAATAGATTTTTGAGGTGTGGTTCAGTGCTGACATTGCTAATGCATGCACCACCAATGACAAATGTAAAATTTCATTTTGAACTTCCTGATGGAGGCAGAGGTGGATTAACAACTCCTGTGTGATGTGATGAAAAATATACTATATACCTATATGTTAAAGATATGTTAAAGTCAAGCTTGTGCAGATTATACTGGGTGAGTCTTCTGTTAAGGGGCTAACTTCTGGTCATATGGTCAGCACCTCAAACAACCACATTTCAAAAACAAGTTTTGAACACAATAGGACAGACAGACAGAAGACAAGCGGTCACTGATCTGAGTCAATGAAATCAGCACATTTGTAAAGCTAGTGTTTAACACTACAGCCTACAGAATACCTTTGTGAAGACTGAATTGTAGGTAACGAAAACCATCCATCGTCCACTGGGCACACCCTGGACCGGTCGCAGGTCCATCACATAGACCATACACTCTCACACCTATGGGCCTATGGGCAATTTAGAGTGTTCAGTTAACCTCTGCATGTTTTTAAAGTGTGGGAGAAAACCAGAGGACCCGGAACAGAACCCATGCAGAACATGCAAGGAAGTTTTCCCCACTGTAGGCCCATCTGTACTTGCAGTTAGTAATAGCAATCTGTGCTCAGGTGTGGTCCCTGAATATTTAAAAAAAATGCAGTAGTGCAACCTCTAATTAAACAAAACAGGTCTTGATCACACAGTTCTCACTAATTATAGGCGTGTCTCCAAGCTGCCTTTTATTTCTTTTATTTTCTGCCTTATAAAATCCTCAAGAAAAATAGTTTGCAGTCAATTATTTGCCTTTCTGGAAGAGCATAACTTACTCAGGGTTTTCCAATCTAATTTTAAAACTCTGCATAGTGCAGAATCAGCTCTTTAAAGAATTTTATAAATCTTTTTAGCTACTGGGCATTGATGACTCTGTATCCACCTCTGCTCCTCCCTCAGGGCTCAGTTTTAGGCCCTCTTCTCTTTCTATCTGCTCCCACCTGACTCTATACTTAGGCGACCCAGCATTTTATTCCACGGTTATTCAGACGATTGTCAGATTCATGTGCCTCCTAAAAGAAAAAAACACATATCCATCCAACCGTTGCTTAGGTGTCTTGACGACATAAAGGCCTGGATGGCCCCCAGAGGGGACCGTGCTTTCGCTGTTATGACTCCTTAACAGTGGAATGATCTGCCCGTGCACATCAGAAATTTCTGTTTTCAAATCTTCTCCTTTGACGCTATTTTTTTTATGTTTCGTGTAAGCTTTTATGTCTTTTCTTTATTCTGTCGTTTATTTATTATTCTGTACTTTGGTCCACTGTGGTTGTATTAAAGTGATTTACAAATAAAGTTGGATTGGATTTAGGTGAGCATACCTTTGACTGGTTCTATTTTTCACTAGTGTCCATCATGTATGACTTCGTGACTAAATAAACCAATTTATCTACCATTCAGTTTCTGCTGTGGGACATGGACACTTTTGTTAAAAATAAATTACATGAATGGGATTTCAGCAAGTGGATACCTAATTTTGAAGGTAAAGTATGTTTCTTTGTGAGGTACAGATAAAATGTAAAATAAACAGATGAATATCTACTCATACAGAAGTGACACTGCTGCAGCTTTTGTCTGCTGTGCATCGCAGACATAACATTGAGAGAAAAGTGTTCACTAATCCTTCCAAGTGTTGTTTGCATCACTAAGTCTAAAATAACTTAAAATAAGAAGCAACATTTGAACTCAAAGGACAATGCAATTAATTTGTGTTTTGGAAAAAAAAGGGCTATAAGCACAGGATACCTGGAAGCTTGGAAAGTAAAGAATTATCTCAACAGGAAAAAATAAATATGCATTCACCTGACACAATCATTTAATTCAATTCAATTCAATTTTATTTGTATAGCGCCAAATTGTAACATACATTATCTTTAGGCACTGTACACAGACAACATCATGGAGAGCAGAGAAACCCAACAATTCACACAATGAGCAAACACATCAGTGGAGAGAAAAATCTTCCTTTTAACAGAAGAAGAAATCTCTGACAGAACCAGACTCACAGCCATCTGCCTAGACCGGTTGGGGTGAAAGGAAAAATGGGGGACAAAGAAGAGGAGGGACAGAAGAAAGAGCCCAGGAGCATATAAACAAAAATTAAAACTTATTTTTTCATGACTGTGATTTAATTAAGTATTTCTTAATTACAGATGAAGAAATAAATGAGCAAAGTTTTCACCTTCTTGATGATCGATTAATTGATCAGTTGATCCCAAAAGGAGGACCGAGGATGATCTTCAAGGATAAACATAAGTTGTGGAAGGCAAGTCTGTACTACAATGATGTTTGTCATTAGTAACTTCTGACACACAGCTGTGCACGATTACTGCTTTTTTCCCTTGTTTACTGACACATGGTGATGTAAATGACAACATCAAATTACAATCAATGCTAATACATATGTAGGTAGTACATGTAGTAAAGGTTTTCTGCTGTCTACAGGAAACACAACATCCACCATCAAATCAGGAAATGGTTGCTGCTCCTTCTCCAGTTGGCCGTTGGCATCGGCCACGCCACCTCCACATTGTGGGTGGCAGTTGGGGGCTGGGTTTCTGTGTGCTGGGGGCCCGTGGTGTCCCAGGGGTGGGGGAGGTTGTCCCTCTGGCTCTCTGGGGTGGGATGGTGCCTTCTATGGTGCCCTGATGGAGCCCTAGGGTGTGCTGATCTGGAGTCTGGCACCAAGGGGATACTGTGCTGACCTAGTTGACAATGTCAATGTCAATACACTCATAGATATTTTTAATTTCTTTATAAAAATGTCTTTACTGTGAATTATTAAGTGTTTTCTGGTTGACAATATTAATGTGAATACACTCATAGGTCTTTACTGTTATTGATAAGTGTCTTCTGTTGTCTCCAGGCAACACAGACTCCACCATCAGCTCAGAAAATGCTTTATTCTCCTCCTTCGGTAAGTTGCAGACTGTTAAATAGTCATCTGAGCCATTAATTGTGGAGAAAGAGATTCTATTTAATGCCTGCTCAGGTTTTGACATGGCTGTATGCTCCATCTACAGTCTAAACACCTGATTCTTCTCATATAAAGATATCACTGAATCGCAGAGGCTTGAAATCAGCAAATGTTCCCTAATTCTCCATTCATATGCTTTTGGTGCATAAATCTGTGCACACGATGATTTAACTGTTGTTCACTGAGGCAAATCAACACTGATCACTTGTTTGGTCTTTTCTGATTCATGGCATGACTTCATGTGTTCACGAGTTTGTTCTGTTAAACAACATATGATGTGTATGATATGTTTTTTGATCTAACAGTCAAGTAACATCATGTTCATCCTCAGGTTCCATCCACCAGAGACAGAAATGACACAGGTGAAATATCTGTATATCTTATATGATATATGACCTCATATGAAGGTTTAGTTTGTGTTTTCAAGGCAGTAATAGTTTTGCTTTGAGTGAACGTCTGTAATGTGTCAAAGATTTATTGTTGGGAGAGACTACTGCAGCAAACTTTTCTCTTCAATAAGGGAAGAGACTGCTGGATCCTAAGAAGGAGACGCCCAGGAAACGTCAATGTGTCATTTCACCAGATTCACATTCAGGTATTCATGCTACCACTCTCAGCAATAGCAACCCACAAATGTCAAAATGTCATTGTCCAGTATTGTTTTCTGTATATTGGCCACAGAAAATCCTTTTTTAATAGTAGGCCAGTGTCCAATCAGAGCAGTCAACCATGTACTGCCTGTACCAAAGCTACATATGAGCATTAATAACATGTGATGTTTTAGCTCAGTGGCTGTAATCTCAGAGTTTATCATTATTCCATTTTAACAGCTCTTTATTTTCATTCTGATAGAAAACATCATACTGGGTTATGTGAAAGACACAATTGCTTTAGTCAGCAAGACACTACAAAATAAAAACAACACAAGGCTCAATGCTTTCCTGAAGTAAGTATTATGTTTTCTATATTAATACACAATACACTTAAGCTCCAGTGTGTAAAACAAATTATTTCCATTTTGTAGAACTTTATGGATTTTGCATGACCTCGCAATAACTTTTGCAAGTTACGCAATATAAAAAAATCTCGTAGTGACCTTATCTTTCAGGTGAGTTTGGCTCACAGAGCCCAACAACACAACAATGGAGAACACACACAATGGGTCCACAATGTTCCTTGCCCGAGACCCATGACCTCTCCTCTGGACCATACCCCTCCCAGTCCACAAGGTACTGCTGAACACGGCCCCGAAGGCGCACTGCCAAGAGTTTCTTTACAATGTAAATCAGGCCGCCATCAACAAACCGGGGTGGCAGCGGGGGTCTGGAGGCTGGGACCAATGTGCTTTCCTTCACAGGCTTCAGTTGACTGACATGGAACGTGGGATGAACTTTTATGGACCTTGGCAACCTCAACCTCATAGCCACAGGGTTAATAACTTTGGACACAGGGAAAGGACTAATGAAGCAAGGTGCCAATTTACAGGACTCAACACGCAGAGAAAGGTCCCTGGTGGACAACCACACCCTATGGCCACTCTAGTAGAATGGGGCAGGAAGCCGGTGCCGGTCTGCAGCTTTCTAGTACTGGTCTGAGTTCCTTAAGAGGGCCTGTCGGGCTCGAGTCCATATCCGGTGACACCGGTGTACCAGATCCAGTGCAGAGGGGACACTGGCCTCCCTTTCCAGTGAAGGGAACGGAGGAGGCTGGTAGCCATATGCACACTGGAATGGAGACATGCCAGATGAGGAACAAGGTAAGGTGTTATGTGCATACTCCACCCAGATCACGTGCTTGCTCCAGGATGAGTGGTTCTGAGAAGTGAGGCACCGCAACCCAGTCTCCAGTTCCTGGTTCAGTCTCTCTGTCTATTGGTCTGAGGGTGATGGCCTGAGGATAGGTTAGGTGACCCTGAGTAGGTTGCAAAAAGCCTTCCAGAACCTTGCCACAAACTGTGGCCCCCGGTCAGACAGGATGTCCCTGGGGAAACAATGAAGATGGAAAACATGGTACAAAACCACCTCTGCAGTCTCCTTAGCAGAGGGGAATTTAGGCAGTGGAATAAAATGAAGCATCTTAGAGAATCGATCAACAACTGTAAGAATGGTGGTATTACCTTCAGACAGAGGCAAGCCAGTAACAAAGTCAAAGAAGATGTCTGGCCAGGGGCGATGAGGCACCGGTAGGGGGCGCAGAAGGCCACAGATGTGTAACGGGTCGGGGGAGGACCCAAATGCAATACATAGAGGCAGGTGGACAGTTGGTAATGACGTTTTTTGCAACAAAATTCAGTGATAGTTCAATGAAAACTTGCAAGGGGAAGCTGGGTTCACTGGAGGGAACTTGAGCCCAAGACAACAAGCCCACACAAGGGAGATGATAGGTTCAGTGCAGGGCTGTTCCGCCACAGGAACAAGCAGGCAGGGAGCAGGAAGAATCCGTTGTTGGGGGAAGAAGGCAGAGTAGATCACCGGGGCAGAGACGGGGCAGAGACAGAGCAGGCAGGTCAGGGACAGGCAGGGTCAGTACCCGGGAATCCATCCGAAAAACGATGGAGAGACTAGTACTGGTGACATAGAACAATCTGGCACTGAGTGAACTGAGAGGTGAGTTTATATACAGGGTTGATTGGTGATCAGAGGCAGCTGAGTGCAACAGGTGGGGAGAGTTGGACTAATGAGCAAGGAGTGGCTGGCAGGCAGGTGAGGAGAAGGAGGGGCTGGTGAGCTGAGGTGGATTAGGTGACAAAGAGAAGATCATGACAAGATGGGCCTCCGAGAGGTCTTGTTCCTGGAGCATACTGGGCCACCAAAATCGTTGTTGGATGACAAAGATAGTTCTCTGAATCCCTGGATGACAGGAGAGGAGTGACGAATGTGCCCAGTGGATGACCTGAGAACGGAGAACAGGAGGAACAAACAGGCGGTTGGGGGGGATCCCCATCCGGAATACGACGTCTCTTATTGGCATCCTTGACCTTATTCTCAATCTCCCAGGTAATAGTGCCAACAAAACATGAAGGATGCCGAATGGAGGAAACAGCCGTAGGCTCAGATTCAGGAGAAAAAAGTCTTGAGAGGGTATCAGGTTTAAAGTTCTTGGAACCCGGATGATAGGAGAGAGTGAAGTTAAACCTATTAAAAAATAATGTCCCCCTTGCCTGCCTGGCATTCAGTCTCTTGGCCGTTCTCAAATACTCCAAGTTCTTATGGTCTGTCTAAACCAAGAAAGGCTGCTTGGCCCCCTCCAACTAGTGTCTCCACTCCTCCAGTGCCACCCTTATGGCCAGAAGCTCACAGTCGCCGACATCATAATTCCTTTGTGAGGATGAGAGTTTCTTGGAGTGAAAAGCAAATGGATGTAGTTTATTGTCTTTAACTGACCTTTGGGATGAAACGGCACCGATTCCAAGGCCAACATCGCCCCCCCCATTTGAGAAGTACTGCTCTAGGGGCTCCGTAGAACTTGAAGCAGAATAATTACTGTATACTTAATTTAAAGTGTACAATAACCTGATTGTATGAGTTGTTTTCTGCTGTTCTGACTAAATCCCACTCTTTAAATCCATATTTACATTTTGTACAACAGGGATAAAATCAAAGATTTGACGACAGAAAAAAGGGAACTAGTTGGTGTCTTTGGGAAAACGGGAGCTGGAAAGAGCTCTTTGATAAATGCCGTCATTGAGGAGAAGGAACTTCTGCCGTCTGGGGATGTCGATGCATGTACCTCAGTCATGATAAAACTAGAGGCAAACATGGACACACCAAGATATGAGGCACACATTGAGTTCATTACGCCAGAGGTGAGTATGTTCTTCTTCTCTTTTTCGTTTTCACCATCAGATATCACATGTCATTTCACAACTAATTTGTTCATTTATTTTAGGAGTGGAAAGATGAACTGTGGTCTATGGAAAATGTTCTGGATGAGCTTGATGATGATTATAGTGCCACTGAGGAAAAGATTTCAGCACTGTATGAACAAGATTGGAAAGAAATCTCTAACGGCATGGACAACAAATATTTCAAAGAAATTCCAGAATTTCTCAAGTCAAGGAAGAAGATTATCAAATGTGACTCGGTTAGTAAAACCTCTTTAACACTAACATTTGGGATGATACCCGGGACTCTTGAACCCATGTGGCATGTAACACCATTCCAACACCTTAGAGCTCAGTGAGAGTGAGTTATGGTGGTAACTGTCAGGGGGTGTGATAGAGCCCAAATGCAATACAATGACACAGAAAGGCAATTGATAATGACCTATAATGAAAGAGCCTTCACCAGGTTGAACAGTGCACCAGAGTGTAGCAGGGTATTGAAGTGTCGAGTTGGGTGAGTTCCAAAGGAAGAGTTCAATCTTCAGGCTCAACAGGATGCACAGGGCATGGAGATAAAGGCTGGCTGGTAAGTGCTTCAGGGAGGATAGTAAAACACTTACAGGGCTCAAGGTCAAAGACAGAAGGCTGTTGAGTTTGCCAGGGCAGGGATGAAGAGCAGAGGTCAGAGGCAAGCAGAGGCATGACCAGGAAATCAGTCCACAAAGAAATGCTGGAGAGTCGGGCATGATGCGAAGACAATCTGGCAAAAAGAATGCATTTACGCTGCCTCACTCCTGCATTCACATTTTAAATTGATCCAACTGATGAAAGAAAGTTGTACTTTCAAAGTTCAGTTGAGGCTTGTACTTATTTTCTGCAGTAAAACTCTTTGAATACATATATGAACAGATCGTCTGTTTTACCTTATTTTATTTCTAATCACAGGTTAAAGAACTTGCAGCAAAATGTGTCAAATACACAAGAAATAACAAAAAAGTGGAAAGGTCTAAAGTAAAGAGACAGTATTGGCCATTAGTGAAGTGTGTGACTCTCAGGGTTCCTGGAAATGACCTCCTTCAGCATGTCACAATTGTGGACCTTCCAGGAACTGGGGATCGTAACAAAAGCAGAGATAAAATGTGGAAAGAGGTAAGCTGTTTACTTTCAGTTCTGTTTGTTATATATATCTCGTTTAGAAACAGTATTTTTATTGACTGTAATGCATCTGCAGATTGTTGGAAACTGTTCCACTGTGTGGATTGTGACTGAAACTACTCGAGCAACAGCAGAGAAAGAATCTTGGGAGATCCTGGAAAATGCCAGCAGCCTTATGGGAAATGGTGGCGAGTGTCAGCACATTCACTTCATTTGCACCAAGTCTGATCAAATTAATGATTCAGATTGTAAGTAAGTACTGAAAGATTTGATTTACGAATCGATGAGCTGTCTAAAACATTTCATTCTGTTGATCCTGGGCTGATGTTGATCAGACGAAGAGATGTTGGGGATAGGTGATGATGTGTAAAACAGATGGTCACAAAGCTTCATTGAGATGATCCCTTACATTGAGCAGTGATGTAGACACTGTACTGGTCTGTTGTGGTGAATAGGGAGCTGAGTTGAAAGACAAAGCATTCAATTTACCGGTCCACCTACATTCCAACCCTTACCTACAATCATGAACTGTGGGAAGTGACTGATAGAACCTGATTGTGGATGCAAGCAGCCAAAATAAGGGTGTCTAGGCTCACCTTAAGAGAGAGGGTGAGGAGCGAGAACATTTGGGAGAGGCTTGGAGACAAGCCACTGCTCCTCTGTATCGAGAGGAACCAGTTGAAGTGGTTCAGTCATCTTGTCAGGAGGCCTCCTGGACATCTCAGTGAGAAGTACAGTAGCCTGTGTTATAGCATTCTCTGTGATGTGTGCTCTAAAGAAGAATGTTTTAGGGTTTTTTTTTGGATTGACCTAAAACAGAAGTTACATAGTGCCAATACAGGTGATGCAGACCTGCTCAGGCTTTGACAGAGGTGAGAGTCACCCTGTTATGAGCTGATGTACCATCAAAATAATCTAAGAGACATTATTTGAAGATTGAAATCCTACATTGTGCTGCATACTGCCACTGCCTGTTGAGTTGTTTCTTTTGGTGTCCATTTTTGTGTTAACACATTGAATTAGGTTATTTAAATCAAGCAAATACAGTTTCTTACACATATTCTATAGATATATTTTTCTGCTTGCATCTAAAGTGCTTTAATTATCTCTTTGTTTTGTAGGCCTGAACATTTTATAAATCACCTATGTCAAACTGACACAAATTATGAAACAATTTTTTCATTATACTTAATTTGATTAGATTTTCCTGTTGGTAACACATATACTGATACACATTTGAATATACAGTTTTTTGGAAACTTAAACTACTACACCTATAATGTTCCAGACCTTGGGTTGAGGAAATTTTCTCAATCTTGATTTCTCAGGATAATTGAATAATTGTTCTCAAACCCACTGCAAATGTCCTTCTTTAGTTGTTGGACTTGTCCACAGTCTTTTAGGGAAGGGTTCTAATGGGTTTCTCAGATAACTGCCTTTACTTTTACTTTTATTTTTGATTTGATGGGTTGATTTTCATCTTGAACCATGCAATGTTTACTTCAAGTGTCCTTAGCAAATGTCTGGCACAAGGCACTGTTCTGGTCAGAGTTGTCAGCATCCATGCAGATAGATTATTTAAAGAAACAAAGACATGTTTTTTTCTGTTAAGTAGGATTGTATGTCTAGACTCTTCTCCAAACTTCAGATGTTTCAGTGTTCCAGGAAGACTGAGTTGCAGGTTGAAATCTCTTGCAGGTCACGAGATAAAGTTCGTAATCGTGTGCTTGAACGAAACGAAAAAGCCAAACGTGGAGTGATGAAACAATTCAGCAAGGAAAACAAAATTAAGGTGCGTTACATTAAAAACAGAGAAAATCTGAAACAAAGACTACAACTAGAAACCTGCTAAAATCACAGGCCTTTCCCCCAGAAACACTTCAGTGATGACTGTTTCAAAGTGTTCACAGTGAGCTCCAAAGAGTTTCTAAAGACTAAATATCTGAAGCGAGATGAAACCGGTAAGTAGAGATTTCTGCATAACAGATGTTTGTGTGAAATGTTGAGTGTGGTATACATTACATATTATGTATAAGTATTTCAAATGATAGCATATTTCTTTGACAGAAATTCCGCGATTGCAGAATTTTTTGAAAGACCTGAACGACTCTCACTCAGAGACATTAAACTATGTGTCTGGAGCTTGTGGGATTTTGTCTCTGATTCAAGGAACAAGATGCATGGAAGTGGTAAGAGTAATCATGTCATTGATCATTTTATATGCCATTA
Source organism: Solea solea (assembly GCF_958295425.1). Lineage (NCBI taxonomy): Eukaryota > Metazoa > Chordata > Actinopteri > Pleuronectiformes > Soleidae > Solea > Solea solea. The sequence continues at coordinate 956,830 of NC_081141.1, read as the reverse complement.
ATATAAAAAAAACACATCTTAATCATGTCTGTAGACCTTGCTGCATAGCAGTTAAAGTGTGGTAAATTGTTACAGGCTGCATAACTGAAGTAAACCCCCTCTTGGAATTAAGTTACAAGGGGTAGTGGTTAAAACTGAATTCACCAAAACAGGTGGAAACAATCAGGGCGGGGAAGATAATCAGACTGGCGGCAAAACCCCGGGGGAAGGGCAAGTTATCTGAAACAAGAGGAAAGAGAGATGTCAAAGTAAAACAGGAAGTCACAAGACAACAGATACAAGGCAAAACTAAACATAACTTAACACAACTTCCTAGATATGACAACACGACAGTTAGAGTCAGTGATGACATGTTTATAGAACTACAGTGTCATTTATAGCAGCAGCAGAGACTGTTGATAAAATTTATACTGATATCAACTTTTATTTATAGCATAATAATAATGGTAGTATGTATGATAATAATAGCCTCGAAAACTGGATCTGGATCCTGCAACCTGCAAGATGAGGACACACAGAGAGAGAGGAAAGGAAGGAAAGACACAAACTAGGGAGAGAGAGAACAAGGTTAATGACATATAATAAAGTCATATTCATACCCTGAGTGTAAGAGCGTGAGTGTGTGTGCACACCAGGAAATTCCCCCAGCAATGATGATAAGCAGATGCATCATGTATTTGTTCTAGATTTAAACCCCACATCAATAATAAAAAAAGAAATATTAATAAAGTTGTTGGCCACATGGTGGGTCAGTGGATAGCGCTGTTGCCTTAAAAGTTATTTATTGGCTATCAGGACGTAAAGAGGATGTCAGCATATTTCATATATAAATACAGTGTGTATATATATAAAAACCTAGTCCCTCTCACCCTCTTGGGGTGGTATCTGTGTCATCCTCAAGCTCGGGTCCTCTACCAGAGGTCTGGGGATTTGAGGGTTCTGTGCAGTATCTTAGCTTTTCCTAGGACTGCGCTCTTCTGGACTGAGGCTTCTGATGTTGGGATCTGTTGGAGCCACTCCCCCAGTTTGGGGGTCACTGCCCTGAGTGGTCCTACTACCACAGGGACCACGCTCGCCTTCACCTTCCACATCTGCTCCAGCTGTTCTTTCATATCTATGGCCATATCTATCACCACCGCCTTCTTCTGCTCTTTGTCTACCACCACTATGTCCAGTTGGTTAGCCAGGACCTGTTTGTCAGTCTGGAAGCTTAAGTCCCACAGCACCTTGGCCCTGTTGTTCTCAGCCACCTTCTGTGGTGCGGCCCATTGGGATTTGGGTACTTCTATTTCATACTGGGTACAGATGTTCCTGTACACTATTCCAGCCACTTGGTTGTGTCTCTCCATGTACACTGACCCGGCTAGCATCTTACACCCTGCTACTATGTGCTGGACTGTCTCATGGGCATCTTTGCATAGTCTGCACCTTGGGTCAGATCTACTCTTGTAGATCTTGGACCTTGTTGACCCGGGCGACGTCCGAGCCGGTATGACTCTATTTGTATGTACTCTCATGTTGCTGAGGTAGGCCTGATACATTAAGGATCTTGCCCATGGATCCTCACTGGATGCAGTTGTAATTGCCCCTCACTGGCAGCAAGTATATGTATGTACATACATATATATATAATATATATATTCAAACCCCGACCTCCCGTGTGGTAGTCTGTGTCTCTAACCGCTCGACTATCCAGCTGTTACATTTAACAAATACCTCTGTTTAACTGATAAACATCTGGTTTTATGTTACTTCCCTCTACCCTTTTAGCGTGGTCGTAAATATATATATATATTTATATATACAGTATATGTATACTAGGGCTGTAACGATACAACAAACCCACGATTCGTATCACGATTTTTGACCCACGATTCAATTTGTATCACGATTTTCGTTACAATTTTTATTAAAACAATATTTTTTATTAAATAACGTTTGAAAAACCTTTATAAACTGAACACCAAAGAACAAGATTAACTATGCAAATTATTAACAATATAAATAGCTATAACACTTCTGTTTTCTTTGTAACAAAATACTGTTGAAAAACAAACAGAACTAAACTGCTGAGATGATTCGAGCATGTTGAAAATTCTTCTTCAATCAAGTTCTCTTACATTTACAAAGTAAATTAAATGGCTACTGTTTCACACTGAGGTAACTGAGGCTTACTGCCTGTGCTGCAAACCACAAATCAAGTAAGTAAACATTAAACAAATAAACAACTTCTTTCTCTTAGGAAAACCAAACTCGTTGTGGAGTTGATTTAAGGGAGTTGAAAATTCTTCTTCAGAAGAAAAGGCTTGCTCTCTGTGCTGTGACAATGTCACCTGCGGTGACCAGCTTGTGTAAGGGCAGCTGTAGCATCACCTGTTTCTCCTTCAACACAGCTGCAGCTGTTGTGCTGTGGTGGAAAAACGTGACAACTTTCCCCACTCTGCCTAGGAGTCGGGACATCTGGGGAACGCCCATCCCTCTCTGCGCAGCCAGATTAACAGTGTGAGCAAAGTATCGTATATGCGGTGAAAATCCGGCCGCTTCGACAGCAGTCAGTTCTGGGAGAGGTCTTGAGCAGTGTCTCAGGTTGTAGGTTGCGGCCTGCCTACGCCTTCCTTCCTCTTCCCTTGTGCGAAAGGCCTGCAGGTCTGGCCACTTAGGATCCAGCTTGGTTGTTGATTGGGGCAGAGATGTACGCAGGTTTCTTCCCATCAACAGCTGAGCTGGTGAGAACCCGGGCACCAGCAGGATGGACCTATAAGCCAGCAGTGCTCTGCTGTAATCACTATCTTTTTTCCACAAATCCTTGACAGTCCGTACAGCGCGCTCTGCCTCTCCATTCACTTGAGGGTAACGGGGGCTGCTGGTGGTATGCACGAAACCGTTCACCTTTGCGAAGTCTTTGAACAACGCTGATGAAAACTGAGGCCCGTTGTCTGATATGACAACTTCTGCAGTCCCATGCCTGGCGAAGACCTCTTTAATAGCTCTAATTGTCACTTCAGCCGAAGTGCTTTTGAGCTCCGCTATCTCAATGTACCTTGAAAAATAGTCAATGACCAACAGGTAATCCTTCTTGGACCACTCAAACAGATCCATGCCCACTTTTTTCAGTGGTTCTGTGAGCTGGTCTGTGCGTTTGACATAGTTCACACCTTTCCACCATTTGTCCTATCTGGGCTGAAATGCCAGGCCACCAGACAGATTCTTTAGCTCTTGCTCTGCATTTTGAGATCCCCTGATGTCCTTCATGCAGTTGCTGTAGCACATCTGTTGTTAAGGGGGATGGAATAACAATCCTCTCTCCTTTCATGAGGAGACCGTGAGCGATGTGGAGATCCATTCTGTCCCACCAGTATGGGCTGATGTGTGGGTTAGCCTCACAGTTCTCTGGCCAACCTGTGAGACAGTGTTCTGTCACTTTTGTGCACACTGTATCTTCTTTCTGTGCCTTTTTGATCTCCTCCAACCTTTTCTCTGTAGCTGGGAGAGAAGACATTAAACAGTCCACAAAAACCTCAACCTCTTTCTCTAGCTGTAGATCCCCTGCTGTAGGCGTACCCTCCAGGGGAGCTCTGGAGAGGGCATCTGCTGTGATGAGTTGCTGGGGGTGTTAACTGTAGAGCTGTCGCCATCTGTGTTGATTCCTACGTCCTTTCATGTCCGGAATCCGAGTCCCCCGGCGCGCCGTCTCTCTCGACTCACTCGCCGATGTGCCGGTGCTAACGAGCTAGCCTCTAGCCCGTATGCTGTTCGGAGCTCTACTGTCGTCTTCGTAGCGGCCAGTTCCGGTTAGCTCAACTTTTGCAGGCAGGCGTCACATGATTCATTGGATCTGAACGGGAGGGATAACTCTGGGAGTTGGAAGGGGTGTGTCGCGATTCTGCCTTCTCACACCGCGACACAGAATCGTGGAACTGAGTGTCGCGATTTCGGTTTCATATTGCATATTGTTACAGCCCTAATGTATACATATATATATATTTATTACATTTTTTTTCCACTTTCAGGCTGGTAAAAAAGCAGAGGTGTGTAAGGAGCTTGAAGAGAAGATGAGAGATGAACTTGACAAAGTCAAAAAGTCCGTGGAAGAGACTCATTCAGCTTTTGAATCACACCTTGCAGAGGGCGTTGAAAAATCACTACGTTTATGTGACAAAACAATGAAGTCCATTTTAGAGCCTGTATGTACCGGTGTCCCAGTTATATATTTTCACTAATACAATCTTATTTTTTTGCACTTGATTGATTTTAATTGCACTCTGTTTGTTTTGTCCCAGTCAAAGACATCATGTCGCGGCTTTTACATGATACTGAAGTATGTAGTTCAGAACAATGGTGCCTACAAATCAAAGAAAGGGAAACCTAAAAACTTGAATGAGAAGTTAAGTTCACATCTGACTGACAGCATTGATGCAGAATTCAAGAAGACCTTCCCGTGAGTTGTTACTTAATGAGGACATAAGAAAGTCCACGGTTATGTACGTTCATACCAAAAGCATTTGATATTTTTCAGAAATGAAAGCAACTCTGGACCTTTCAAGAATGTCATCAAAGAGTTTTCACTGAACACAGAGACGCTGATTCAAAAGCACGATGACGTCAAACTGCAACTCACTTTTCTCAAGACAGAGGTAAACTATTGTGAATGTGTGTGTAGGTTGGTGATAAAACATTGACTTCAGTGCACAGTGACCTCACGGCTGTACTGCATGATGAACCCAATTGTTAAAGAGATAGTTTGGGTTTCTGAAGTGATGAACATGTGCTCACTGAAAACATGGCTGCCAGAGGGGACACAAGGGAAACTGAGCATTGCCAAATACAATTTGCATCTGCTTAAAGTAAAGCAAAAGCAGAATTTCTCCTCTTCACATTTTGTATATTTCAGAAAATAGTGAAAAAGAATGATAAGTAAAATATTACTGGAGTAAAGCCTGAAAACGGTTTCTCCAGTGGAGTATTAGTAACCACACACGTCATCAGTATTTTACTTAGCTAAAATGTCTTTGTCCTGGAAATACGCCGTCCCTGGATGCTGTCACTTTCTTTAATAGTCTTTTAAGATGAGGAAATGAAGTAGAGAAGAACAGAAAGAAGAGCATAAATTGGGTTCTCCACTTTCCTCCCACAATTCAAAAACATGTGTGAATGTACATGTACTTCATGTTCTCTCTCTCTCTCTCTCTCTCTCTCTCTCTCTCTCTCTCTCTTTCTCTTTGTCTCTCTCTCTCTCTCTCTCTCCAGGAGGACAAACTCAAACTACATCTCCACAAAATCGTCCGGGATCGTAAGAAGAAGATCTACAGCAGCCTGACAGACACAATTGAGACAAACATGCAAACATGCTATGACGGTAATCAAGATAATTTCATGTAAAACCTGCGACGACAGTAAAACACCTTTATATTAATCATGATTGTACAGAAACAAGTTTGACAAACAACAAAAGAGGAAACTTTTTTATTACAGAAGCAAAAGAGATTCGTGGACCGGGCTCACTGTTAAAAATGAAGGAGATTATTCGGACTCATGTACGTGGTACAAGGAACACAATGTTTGAGATGGCTAAAAAGAACATGTTGACACAACTGGATGCTTTGAAGGTTTGTACATTTTTGTGTAATATGTATTGTTATCAATGATTAGAGGTAATCATTTACATAAATGTTTTTACTTTAATCAAGTAGAATATGCTAAAGCTCCTCTTGCTCTGAAAACTCTCCATCACTGTCATAAATGTGATATTATCATTGCACATGTTAATGTAGTCTTTGATTCTTCTGACCAATCTGAAAACACTCAACAGTTGATGCATATCATTCACATTATGTTGCTGTGTATGTGATAATGAAGTAATGATGGCTAAATATGACGGTGAATTAGTGGGAAATTCTGAAGAAACTCGAGGAAATCCTGATGGAATCTATTAAACTGGCACTCAAGACAGACAGCGACTCATTCCCAGGTAGAAAACATAGCATAAATCAATCAATTCTTATACATGGATCACTGAGAATTCAATACATTTATTACTGCCTGAAATTAATAAATCCACCTGAAACATAGCTAACAATATACATTTTTCTTTTTTTAGATGTTTCAGAAAACCTTAACATTGTGACCAACTTCTACACTTACCTGAAAGGCAGGCCAGAAGAACGACCAGGGCCGTCCAACTGATGACAGGATTGTGTCTTCGAGGGTTATATTTCCCAAGCTTTTTCTTTGGAGACCTCATTTTTAAAGGTGACAAACCATCCTGACAAGAGCAGAGTTGTACTTTGTAACATTTCTGACCATTTTTAATGCTGTTTCTGTATCACCTTATATTGTAGGTAAATTGGCCCTTTCCATGAGATAATTGTGTGATAAATAAATCACAGCTTCATTTTATTAATGTACAATTTAAAAATGATAATTACTATGAGATAAGTGAGCGTGTTTGCTTTTTACCTGCTTTTTCTGTGCTTTGTGTTATTTCAGTGAAAATAGAACTTGTAGGTTTTTCCTCATGGGTGTAAGTTTGGCTAAGTTTAGCTGGACTTTTGTGTTTCATTTGGGGTTGGGTCACGTTCCAACTCATGCTAGCTTACCACACAGGTGACAGTTAGCTAAAGTTGAACTGCAATTAGCTCTTTTACTCGACTTTTGTGTTTCAATAACAAAGCAGGGGTCGATTCATGTCGTCATCACATGAGCTTATGTCACAGGTTACAGCTGTTTCAGTTGAACTGAAATGTTGTGCTTCATTAAAAAACCTGGAGTCGGTTCACACCAGACGTCCTAGCTTTCCTCACAGACGAGGATGGACCCAGCCCCAGGGGCCCATGTAGGCTCACCAACTTCTTCATGATAAAATAAGGAATGATTGTAATCATTTTTACTTTTACATTTTGTTGCTTCTCCGTTGCTACGATACACAGGACTCACAGCGAATAGGACAATCAGTTAAAAGTGTCCATTTTCTGCTGGATAGTAATGAATGACAGACTGAGAGGGCCTGACAGCAGGAGGAGGGTTTTATTTTCCGTCTTATCAATTGTGCAAACTTCATTAGTGGACTAACCTGGATTTTTTTCTGTCATGGTTTTAGGCTGACTTCATTGTCAAAAATTAACGTTCTGTTCAATCCAAATGTTGTTTGTTTTTTAAATATGGAACAAATCCTTATTTTTCTTATACATATATATATATTTTTCTGATATTGCCAATTTAACCACTTTAACTTTCACATCTTTTAATTTTAAGTTAAAGGATGCTTTATCTGAGTTAAAGGGTGACGGATTAGATGAAATGGGAAGAACAGGTAAAAGAGCACTTGTGGAGTCTTGGAGACTCGAGCTGAGTGAGAGTGTAAGCCCTGTGACTTATTTCATTTTCACATGGAGGGCAAACACAGAACAGATGAAAAATTCTTTGTCTTTTTGATTTTAAATTGTTTAATGTTTTAATTGTTTTTAATTGATTTTGTTTCCAATGTATTTACTTGCTTCTGTAATACACTATGAATTGCCTTGTGTAAGAATGGCGCTATACAAAGAATCTTGCCTTGTCTTATTTTACGTAATGGTTTTCAACCCTAGGCCCATGGGCTGTGGGGCCCCTGCATTACTATCCCAATATCTGTATAATGTGCTACCATGTTATTCATCCTGATATTGTAATGGGGCCCTGAAGCCAAATAACACTGGTTATTATGTGCTGGCCCCTTAGGCTATGGTATCCACCCCTGATGTCTTGATGGGGCCCTCAGTCAAATAACAAAGACTATGGGATATGTCTAATAGGGCCCCTCAGTCATATTATTATTATGATTTTATTAAATTAAATACTGCTCCATGAAGTGCTCTTACTTTTTTGATAACCTTGAATAGATTGTAGAAGCTTTCATCATTTGATACAGACTTTATGACTTTTCATGTAATGATCTGAAATAAAATGTTTTTTCTTCCATGTTTAAAGACAAAACTGTCACATATATAGAAATCTTCTATTTCTATTGAAACTTGACCATTGCTGTAAGATCTGCAGTATGTCAGCATCGTACTGTTCATGTGATAGATTTTTGCTTCTTTTGATTTCTCTAAATATATTTGTTATTTCATTGTCACATGATTCTTGTGTTCTGAACAAATAAAAAAAAGAAAAGAAAGAAAAAAGGATGTTGTTATAAAATAATGACCCAGTCATCGAGGAGCACATCGGTTGGCACAGCCATGATCCTTGATTTTCTTTAGGTTTCAAGAGATGCATGCGAGTCTAATGTGGCTGCATTTAGATGCTGGGTAGTTTTAAGAAACAATACAATTAGATTTCTTTGCACAGACTATATATACAATGTAAAAGCCCAGGTTATACACCTTTACTGAGAGTCTACAGCCTAAAGGGATCGTATAACCACAATAAAGATTCTAAGGCTGCTTAAGCTGGTAGCGAGGTGTTAGTTGCCAGATTAAGTTTAGTGACCTTGTTAGGTCCCAGGGATAAGTTTAATTTATTGACTAGACTAACCATTAACAAGCATCAACAATGTTAACACGCAACCTGAGTTTTACTGCATTCAAAAGTTGTAGCCACTTAGTCACTTCCAGCAATTCAATTCAATTTTATTTTATTTTTCTTTGTTTAGTGCCAAATCACATCATACATTATCTCAAGGCGCTGTACATAGGCAACATTATAGAGAGCAGAGAAACCCAACAAAAGAGAGAAAAAACACTCAACCGGAAGAAATAAGAGCAGCAGCAGAGATTGTTGATAAATTAGTACACTGATATCAACTTTAATTATAGCATAATAATAATGGTGATATGATATGAATGATAATAATAATAGTAATAATAATAATAGTAATAGACACGAAACTGGATCTGGATCCTGCAGCCTGCAAGATGAGGATGCAGAGAGACAGAGAGGACGGGAAGGAAAGACACAAACTCGGGAGAGAAAGAAAAAGGTTAATGACACAGCGTGTTGGGAGGGTAGGTGGGCGGAGCTTCCTTGCACGTCTTGAGTTTGTTAAGTATACAACTGTGTTCTGACTAAACACACCGCATTTAACGTTTATATACATACTATATTGTGGTGTAGTGCAGCGAATATATTGTCAAAGGAACAATAAGATATGTCAGCGTGGATGCAACGTGGGAAACTCTGGAAATGTCAGGAGCATGTCATTTATTGTCAGTTATTAACGTTTATTTTCTAATTTCTAATTAACCTCACGTGGGCCGTATCATGCCCATGTGTGATCTAAGGGATCGCCTTACATTAACAAGCTTAACGCAGGGACTTTCTTTTTCAGACCAAAAATCATGATCTGCAATCTTAAATCTCCACCAATAAAGAAAAAAGAATATGTTTACTCTTCTTCCAGACGGCACCATCATCTGCAAACAGAAACATTCCATATCCCTGATTTTGAAAAATGTCGCCAATCACTAGATTAAAAAAGACTGGACTGATGACAGATCCTTGGGTCATGCCATTTAACTCCTTCCCTTTACATAAAGTCATACGCTTTCTCAATATCCAAAAGCACTGCAATTACAGTTTCCTGGTAATATGCTCATATGCTCTCCTCACGTCCTACTGCAACAGAGTCCATTGTACTTCTACAAGTGAACAAATTATGGGTCATATAAATTAATAAAAAAAAGTGAAAAGCCTAAAACACCCTTTCACAATTGTCTCTTTCTGCTCTCTTTGTTCACGGGATACGGTTCATCTTCGAGTTCTGGTTTTGGAACCATGCATTTAGAATATTTTGCACATGTGTTAAAAAGGAAGTATTATTCACTTGTGGTACAGGTCACAGTAGTAAAAATCATATGCGTACATGATCAAACGAATAATGGCTTGACACATGAAGTGAATAGAGCCCTTGTTAATGTTATGAGTAATACAATACCAAACCAGTGTCAGGCTGAGATACATAGATTTAGTTATGTATCTTATTTCCAGACGCAGTTTAAGGTTGTATTGGACCATGAAAGGCAAGCTTCACACTCATGATTGTATGAGGTACTGACACAGCTTGTTTACATCAAAGGCAGATTGAGTCAGTCACTGTTGAGTGATGTAATTATGATGTCACTAAGCACCTGTGCTTTCATGGTACATTATGAGAGGTGAGAGAGAAGAGAAGAGGAGGCAAAGGAAAGAGAGCACCGGTGTTATTTCTTATACAAGACTCATGAAATCTGCACTGTGAAATTGATTTTACTTCAACCTTTGAATTTCACTAGACTTTAGGAAACATGGTAAGAAACATTTATTTTCCACTTCTCCTAAGTCAGGTAACATTAGATACTTATTATTAGTATTAATATCTCCACCCGGTTGGTAGATTTAATACAACCTTTAACCTTTAGTTGTTAGTTGTAACTGTTCTGGCAGTCCTCCCATGAGAGTTAAGCCAAAACAGTTACCTCTTTTCACTGATCCCCACAACCTGGTTAAAGTTCATTGGGAAAAGCAAACCACCATGTGTTGGTTAAACAACCCTCCAAAAAACAGAAATTGTGGTCTGGAACTTTCTTGCCAACACACCAGTTTGTACAATAACAGGTAAACCTGGCTCCGGCTGGACAACCTGTGGCTAGATATTGAACAAACATCAAGACAAGAAATTTCTGCCTTTCCATTCATTAGCACAAAAAACAACGAGGCATTTGGAACAAATAATCCAAGATAGTAATTTTATTCAATTTCAGGACTTTGAAAACTATTGCTCTCATCTTCCAAAAATATCAAAGTATTGTCTCTGTTTTTAAACTAAATATGATCCTATAATTTCTCTTCTGACCACGATATGGGAGACAAACTTATGTATCAGGCCAGGTTAAAAAAATATCCTCTAATGTATTCAGAATGATCAAACCCCAACTGTACAACAGCCCAGTGCACAATTCTACATAAAATACACCAAACAAAGACTGTTCTGAATGTGGCTTTAAGTCATTTCTTATTAATGAAATAAGGAAAGTTAATTTTGAAAGTGATATTTAATGATTGTGTTAAGATCCAGAATGACAGCAAACAGATAACATTGTTGTTTTTCCTCCACAGCGTGAGTGCATTTCCGTTCACGTTGGTCAGGCTGGAGTCCAGATCGGCAATGCATGCTGGGAGCTTTTCTGCCTGGAACACGGGATCCAGCCAGATGGACAAATGCCCAGTGACAAGACTCTTGGAGGTGGAGATGATTCTTGCAGTACCTTCTTCAGTGAAACTGGAGCTGGAAAACACGTCCCCAGAGCAGTGTTTGTTGACCTGGAGCCCACTGTCATCAGTGAGTGTCAGCTTTTTTTTAGGAAACTTAAAAAATGTGACAAAAGATGATAGTAACAAAATTAATATCTACATTGCCCGTTTAGATGAGGTGCGCACTGGGACCTACCGCCAGCTATTCCACCCTGAGCAGCTGATAACTGGGAAGGAGGATGCTGCCAACAACTACGCACGTGGACACTACACCATCGGCAAAGAGATCATTGACCTGGTGATGGACAGGATCCGCAAACTGGTACGACACTTAATATCATAAGGGGTCAGCTGCCCAAATTTGACTCAAAATATCAAACCAAATCGGGCCTTAAATGACCCAGGCTATCAGAGGTCCTGGACATCACTTGATAAGTGAAGGCCAAACGATGACAGTTTTCTGTAAACTACAAAAATGTGGGGACCAGAACAGGCACAAAAACATAATTCTCAACCAAAACTCAGAAACCCAAAAGAATTTGGTACCTTTCATTTTTTTTCTGCTAATAATTATTTTTGTGCTTTTTGAACTTTTTCCCTACTGGAAAAAATGGAAGTATCCCCTGCCTGCCTTTAAACTGGGTTGCTATGGCAACCCTGAAAGCAAATTTCCTCTGTCTTTGATAAGTGTACAAGGGTTCAGTGAGTGCTGCTTGCATCTATTGTATTTTATTCTATATTTGATCACTATCTCTTTGTCTGTCCTCAGGCTGACCAGTGCACTGGTCTGCAGGGCTTCCTGGTTTTCCACAGCTTTGGAGGTGGCACTGGTTCTGGCTTCACCTCTCTGCTAATGGAACGTCTCTCTGTCGACTATGGGAAGAAGTCCAAGCTGGAGTTTGCAATCTACCCAGCTCCCCAGGTGTCTACGGCTGTGGTGGAGCCCTACAACGCCATCCTGACCACCCACACCACCCTGGAACACTCAGACTGTGCCTTCATGGTAGATAATGAGGCTATCTATGACATCTGCCTCAGGAACCTCGATATCGAGCGTCCCACTTACATAAATCTGAACAGGTTGATCAGTCAGATTGTGTCCTCCATCACTGCTTCCCTCCGCTTTGATGGTGCCCTCAATGTTGATCTGACAGAGTTCCAGACCAACCTGGTGCCATATCCCCGTATCCACTTCCCTATGGCCACCTATGCCCCTGTCATATCTGCTGAGAAGGCGTACCATGAGCAATTAACAGTGGCTGAGATCACAAACGCCTGCTTTGAGCCGGCCAATCAAATGGTGAAATGTGACCCTCGTCATGGAAAGTACATGGCCTGCTGCCTTTTGTATCGTGGTGATGTGGTGCCCAAAGATGTCAACTCAGCCATCGCCACCATCAAGACCAAGCGCACCATCCAGTTTGTGGACTGGTGTCCCACTGGTTTCAAGGTTGGCATCAACTACCAGCCCCCCACTGTGGTTCCTGGTGGAGACCTGGCCAAGGTCCAGAGGGCTGTGTGCATGCTGAGCAACACCACTGCTATTGCAGAGGCCTGGGCTCGGCTCGACCACAAGTTTGATCTGATGTACGCCAAGCGTGCCTTTGTTCACTGGTACGTGGGTGAGGGTATGGAGGAGGGAGAGTTCTCTGAGGCCAGAGAGGACATGGCAGCACTCGAGAAAGATTACGAGGAGGTGGGACTCGACTCCATTGAGGGAGACGAGGAGGGAGAAGAATACTAAAGTAAGAAGATAATTCAGATTAAATTTTCCTGCAGTCAAACAGTAAATATACTACAGTTGAAATGCAAATAGCCTCATTATAATGAATAAGGATTACACCTGCAGCAACTTTTTCTGGCCACAAGGGTGCAGCAGAAATACAATATGAACAACAATGACATCATTACTTTTTGATAAATCTTCACGTTCATATTTTTGATGAAGCTACAAATCTAGTCGGAGCTGAGTTTTATTGTATTTAATGTTGCTGTTGAAAATATGAAATCATGCTCATGCTTCTGTCCGCTGTGAAAAATCATCTCTTTCACTATATTTCACTTTTCACAATCTCACCAATATTTCCTATTTCTTCTAAAGATACAAATCTTACATGACAGGATTATATTTGACAAATACAAAAGGTTGATTTACAACTACAAATTTTAGAATCATGTATCTTGATTTTGTTATGCAAAGCATTCAAAAAACGTATTGTTCAAATTTGCATCGTTCACAAGTTTGTCTGCAGAAATAATGAAAACATTTCAATAAAGATTTTTTTCCAATTCTATTTATCATGTGAAGTTGTCTTGTTTGTCTTGTGTTAATTCAGCCTAAACATACTGCATGTATTTACTAATCCTCAATGATTCTTCCTACATAATATTGAAATAATGCTCCTTTACATTCAGTCACAGCCATTCATTGAAATTCCTCAGCAAACACACAGGATGTTTGATATACCACTCTTCATGTGCCGCCATGTTTCGCTCGCTGAGCAATCAGCTGTCCACCATCGGGCGCGCAGCGCGCCACCATAGGCTCTCCACCCCGCATTTCTCTGCCTGTGTCTGCTCCACCACCTCAGGTCGTCACCCCAGTCAAGTCCATGCTTCAGCCACGGACAATTTTCCGGTGATTCGGGCGATTGTCACCCGTTTTTAGCGAAATGCCGCCTGCAGTTCGAGATGAATTCTGCGTTTCCCACGGATCGGGCGAGGGTCGTGATCTCCTGGTCACCTTGGACATCCCGCAGGACCTTGACTCCCTCGTGGCATTGGTCAGTTGGCTGGACAGCCGGCTTCGGGAGCAGGAATGGGATTGTCACGCCGACACTCTTTCTCTTCGCCTGGACCATCCTCGGGAGAGGCCCAGAGCGTTTTCTGACACCCCCTACATGCCTGACAACTTCCCCAACCCCGAGGAACCCATGCAGGTCGGTCGGACGGACGTGTCTCTCTCCAACTGAACGCAACCAACGCCTGTTTGGGAGTCTCTGTCTCTATTGCGGGAGAAAGAGACACCTAAGAGCTCTCTGTCCAGTGAAAAGGCAGGTCTCACCAGTAAAGAGAGTACTGGCGAGTCCCACCATCATTGACAAGGGTGTCTCTCGACCAGAGTTCAAGGTCTCTGTCTCCAATTCCCAGGTCCAACGAGCGGTCCTCGCCCTCATCGACTCGGGCGCAGATGCCAGCTTCGTCTCAGAGTTCCTCGTCCAGGACCTTAGGGTCCAACTAGAACTGCTGCCGTCTCCTCTGGAGGCGCACGCCCTCGACAGCAGTATCATCAGGAGGGTCACTCATCGCACTGCTTCGGTCCTCCTGGAGTTCCCAGGTGGTCACCAGGAGCCAATCCAGCTTATCCAAGTCCATAACCCCGTCATTGACTGGTCAACACATAGAATCATTCATTGGGGGAAGGGCTGCAGCCGGGGGTGTTTCTAATCTGTTTTTCTGCCTTCTCTTCCCAGATCTCCGGTGGTTGCTGCAACCTGTCCCCGATTCCCTCCTGCTATCACAAGCTTGGTGAAGACTTCAATAAAACCAAAGCCAATGCTCTCCCTCCGCATCGTCCTTATGACTGCGCGATAGAGCTTCACCCAAGTTCCATTCCCCCTCGTGGTCGTCTGTTCTCACTTTCTCAAACCGAAAACAACCGCCATGAACCAATACATCCAGGAATCCCTCAAATCTGGTATCATTCGTCCTTCTTCCTCACCGGCCGGTGCTGGGTGTTTCTTTGTGATGAAGAAGGATGGCTCCCTACGTCCGTGCATTGACTATCGCACCCTCAATAATGTCATCAATAATGGCATCAAGAACCATTACCACCTTCCATTAATGTCATCCGCCTTCTAACTCCTTAAAGGAGCCACCATATTCACCAAACTCGACCTCCGGAATGCATATCATTTGGTTCGGGGCATTATGAATACTTGGTGATGCCTTTCGGGCCCGCCCAGGCTGTCTTCCAGTCGTTAGTCAACGACATCCTCCACGATTTCCTGAATGTCTCCGTCTTCGTGTACCATGACGATATTCAAATTTTTTCCCAGGATCAGACCACCCAAATCAGACATGTCCGTCCGGTGCTGGAGAGATTGTTGCAGTACAACCTATACGTGAAGGCGGAGAAATGCGAGTTTCACGCCCGCTCGGTTTCCTTCTGGGATTCATCATTTCACCCAGAGAGATCCGGATGGATCCCGAGAAGGTCCGGGCGGTGCGTAAATGGCCGGTTCCGGACTCCAGGACAGCACTTCAGCTGTTTTTCACACGTTTTCACTTGTTGTTTCATACCAGCCCGGTTCACGTAATGCCGATGCCTTGTCTAGAATTCTTGATGCCCCTAACTCCTTTGAGTCTCCTGTCCCCATTCACCCCCTAACCTGGGGGTGGGCTCTGTCATCTGGGACGTCGAGGAGCGGGTTAAGCGCTCCCATCGCTCTGATCCGCCTCCGGCATCCTGTCCCCCTAATCGTGTAAACTCTTTGTCCCAGTGTGTCTCCTTCCGCAGGTGCTTGGTTGGGGCACGCTTCAAAGTGGGCATGCCATCTGGGAGAATCTCTTACCGCTCAGCTTGTGGGTTTACGCTTCTGGTGGCCGGGGATGCGCCGTGCCCAGCCTCCTTCTTCTGCCCGTACCATCTCGGCCCTGGTCCCACATCTCCCTGGATTTCATCACTGGATTGCCGCCATCGGAGGGTAAGACCTGCATACTGACTGTGGTCGATCGATTCTCTAAAATGGCGCACTTCATTCCCCTGGCCAAGCTCCTGTCCGCTAAACAGATGGCAGAGGTGATCCTCAGGGAGGCTCCATGGGCTGCCATTGGACATCGTGTCGGACTGTGGCCCCCAATTCATCTCTCGGTTCTGGGCCGAATTCTGCCAACTCATCGGGGCCCCGTCCAGTCTCTCGTCCGGTTACCATCCACAGTCCAACGGTCAGTCTGAGAGGCACAACCAGGAACTAGAGACTTCTCTCCGTTGCTTGGTATCCGACACTCCGGCATCTTGGGTCAAAGCTCTGCCGTGGGTTGAGTATGCACACAACTTGCTGGTCTGTTCGTCTACTGGGTACTCCCCCTTTTGAATGCCGTTATGGTTACCAACCTCCTCTGTTCCCCTCACTTAATCGTGATGTTTGTGTCCCCTCTGCGCAAGTCCTGGTAGGGCGGTGTCGCCGTGTCTGGGCCTGAGCACAGAGGAAGCTGCTCTCTTCGTGTGATGTTTTCAAGAGGGCAGCTGACCACCGTCGCTCCGCGGCCCCTCCCTACCAGCCCGGCCAGAGAGTGTGGCTGTCCACCCAGGATCTCCGTCTGCGTCACCCCTGTAAGAAGCTGTCTCCCCGTTTCATCGGTCCCTTCCCCATCAGTAAAGTTGTCAGCCCCATAGCCGTCCGTCTCAGACTTCCCCCATCTATGCGTGTACACCCCATGTTCCATGTTTCCCAAGTCAAGCCTGTCCGTGTCTCTTCTCTCCTTCCTGCACCCAGACCCACTCCTCCCTCCCGGGTTCTCGACGGCAAGCCGGTCTATACCGTTCGTCGTATTTTGGACTCTTGCCACCAGAGACACGGGTTCCAGTACCTGGTCGACTGGGAGGGTTATGGTCCTGAGGAGAGGTCCTGAGGAGAGGTCGAGAGTGAAGTCCCTCTCATAAGGGACTTCACTCTCGGTCGGCCTTGTAACTTTGTTTTTACCGTGGATCCCGACGGCTTCCTGACGTCTATTTGATGGTCCTCGGGTATTGTACTTTTCCTCTGTTCTTGAACTGTTAAAATAAACTTTGTTACTTACCACCGTTCTGCATCTGGGTCCAGTCCTGTGCGTTACAATCAGTCTGCCACTGTAAACCAATGGTGGGTTGTTTAACATTCACCCAAGAAGTGTAAAGAAAAAGGATTTTCGTGATAGGCATTTCTAAATCAAAAGTAAATTCTCACTAGATGGGAGTGTGTGAGACAATAGTTGATGAGTTATAATATTAATCTACTACTAGGGCACATATCACAAAAGGATATAAACTCTCTTTTTCAGTGACACATTGCCTCAAGATTGCTGCAGGGGATCTCGCGTGAATGAATAACTTCATGTATTTTGTGCGCAAAAACATTTTTTTGTAAAATAACTCAGCAATCAGACACAGAGTCTTAAGACACCTTCACTTTTTCACTTGATTGAGTCGTGGATTTGATGTGAAACCATTTAGAACGTCTTGCACATGTGTTAAATTAGATGCTGTAAGTATTCAGTGTCACGGGGTCATCTGCTTAAGGACTGTTTTTGTTTATTTTCCTGTGTTGATCTGCCCTCACTAATTCTCTTGTCATTGCAGATCTTGTCACTCACGTTGGCCCTGCAATCACCTCATTCCACTCACCTGAGTCTCCCCGCCCACTTCCACACCTGGCCCTCATTATCCTCATCAGCCTCCCTTACAAATACAACCCATTCTCATTCACCCTCTGTCAGATCGTCGTGCCACATGCCCTGCTCTTGTCCTGCCAGTTTTGCTCTGCCTAAGACTTTTTGCTTTCTACTTATGCCAGAGGTTTTTCTGGACCTCCCTCCCTCAGTTAGTTTTCACCTTTGTTTGCTGCTTAGGTTTTTGCTTTAGATAAAAACCTTTTTTTGGACACTCTGAATCGTGCTCTTGGGTCCAGTGTTTTCCCATACCTTACATTCAGACCCTCTGTTGTGGCACAGGTGACTCCACCTGCAGTCACAGTATGAAAATCAAAGGTGTACACCAAATGAATCATAGCTGAGTTCTCTTTAGCTTATTTAGTTTCAGGATGTATGTCAGCTCACTGTCACTCTGTCCTGACGTTCATGACCTGAAAAGAGCCCTTGTTAATGTTGGGTATGTTGAGTATGATCCTGTAAAAATATTGCCTCAGTTACCAGATCCCTACTGTTTAGTTGTTTCTGTTTATTCTTAGTTTTGTTGCTAAAATAAATCCAAAAGCTTGAAAAACACAGTCACATTACTCTGTCCGTCTTTGGTGTAAATTCATCCATTAATTCATTCATCGTCTAATGCTTTATCCTCCACATGAGGGGGTGCTGGTGCCTACCCCAGTTTCTGTTGCGATGTTTGAAGTTTGTACAGGACCATGAAAGGGACCACTCAGAATCGTATGACGTGTGACATCAAAGGCATGCGGAGTAATCTGAGTGAGTAGTGACATAGTTACTATGTCATGAAGTACCTGTACTTTCATGGTAGATTATGAGAGGCGAGGAAGAGAAGAAGAGGAGGCAAAGAAAAAATAGCAGGGAAGTTACTTCTTACATAAGACTCATACAACCTACACTGTGAGAGTAATTTTACTACATCTTTGACTGTCACCAAACTTCAGGGAACATGGTAGGAATTAAAAATCTTTCCTCTGAATGAATGTTAGCTGTTACCTGGCTGCTGTATACAGTGGCTAGACAAAACTTTTTCTCACTACTGTTAATGACAACAGGCTACCGCTAATGAACATGTGTGGCTAAGCTAACCACAACAAATCTTATTTGCAATCTTTGTGCAAATGATGAACTGTTCTACCTGTAATCCCAGGGGTTAACCACATTTTCTGAAATATCTGCAGCAAAGCGTGAACACACCTCACGCTAACTAATGTCAGCTTTATGACATAATACCTTGAGCCCATGCAAACAATATAAGAACAGCTGTTTTTCTGATGAGGATATGTTGAATCTCCATTAAAAACATGTCATGTCTACTTTTGTGAGGATGTGCTACAGTCTTGAACAAGTGTCCCCCTTTGTAGGCTGGATAGATTATCATGGCTGCTCCTTGTAATTCAATTACTGGGGTTGGGGTAAAGATGAGAAATGGGACAGAGCCTTAAGAAGGGAACACACCTTTGTAAACACGCAAACACAGAGGAGTTTGTCTCCATGCTATGTCATTGACGATGCACCAATAATAGTCATTACGTTTATAAAGGATGACCTAAGCTTTGCATCGGCAAGATTCAGATTGGAAGCCAACCGATAACAATGTTGTGTTTTCTTTCCACAGCGTGAGTGCATTTCCGTTCATGTGGGTCAGGCTGGAGTCCAGATCGGCAATGCATGCTGGGAGCTTTACTGCCTGGAACATGGGATCCAGCCAGACGGACAAATGCCCAGTGACAAGACCATTGGTGGAGGAGATGATTCATGCAGCACCTTCTTCAGTGAAACTGGAGCTGGAAAACACGTCCCCAGAGCGGTGTTTGTTGACCTGGAGCCCACTGTCATCAGTGAGTATCATAATTTCTCTCAGAAAATCAATTAAAAAATATATATTATAAAAGAAAAAAGTGTGTCAATAGACAACTAAATGAATATCTCCCTTCAGGTGAGGTGCGCACTGGGACCTACCGCCAGCTGTTCCACCCTGAGCAGCTGATAACTGGGAAGGAGGATGCTGCCAACAACTACGCCCGTGGACACTACACCATCGGCAAAGAGATTATTGACCTGGTGATGGACAGGATCCGTAAACTGGTACGTCAATTTTACCAAAAGGACACTTAAACATTCTGTAGGTTTCTTGATGGAAACTGGTGTTGCTTCATGTACCAGTGGGTACATCAAATGTAGACCACACAATTGACAATCTCATGCTACACCGCTACAATTTAGGGAGCTTGAACATAAATGAAAAAGTTTAGCCTAAACTTTAGAAACCCAAAAAAGAATGTCATACATTAAATTGAAATTTTTTACTTGTTTTCCCTGTTGAAAATGAGTGGAAACAGCCTTTGCTTGCCTTTGGCAAATATGGTAGGGAATTTCATCCGTCTTCAATCTGTGTAAAGGGTCCGTTTGATAACTGTCTCCTTCTCTGTCCTCAGGCTGACCAATGCACTGGTCTGCAAGGCTTCCTGGTTTTCCACAGCTTTGGAGGGGGCACTGGTTCTGGCTTCACCTCTCTGCTAATGGAACGTCTCTCTGTCGACTATGGGAAGAAGTCCAAGCTGGAGTTTGCAATCTACCCAGCTCCCCAGGTGTCTACGGCTGTGGTGGAGCCCTACAACGCCATCCTGACCACCCACACCACCCTGGAACACTCAGACTGTGCCTTCATGGTAGATAATGAGGCTATCTATGACATCTGCCGCAGGAACCTCGATATCGAGCGTCCCACTTACATAAATCTGAACAGGTTGATGAGTCAGATTGTGTCCTCCATCACCGCTTCCCTCCGCTTCGATGGTGCCCTCAATGTTGATCTGACGGAGTTCCAGACCAACCTGGTGCCATATCCCCGTATCCACTTCCCTATGGCCACCTATGCCCCTGTCATATCTGCTGAGAAGGCGTACCATGAGCAATTAACAGTGGCTGAGATCACAAACGCCTGCTTTGAGCCGGCCAATCAAATGGTGAAATGTGACCCTCGTCATGGAAAGTACATGGCCTGCTGCCTTTTGTATCGTGGTGATGTGGTGCCCAAAGATGTCAACGCAGCCATCATCACCATCAAGACCAAGCGCACCATCCAGTTTGTGGACTGGTGTCCCACTGGTTTCAAGGTTGGCATCAACTACCAGCCCCCCACTGTGGTTCCTGGTGGAGACCTGGCCAAGGTCCAGAGGGCTGTGTGCATGCTGAGCAACACCACTGCTATTGCAGAGGCCTGGGCTCGGCTCGACCACAAGTTTGATCTGATGTACGCCAAGCGTGCCTTTGTTCACTGGTACGTGGGTGAGGGTATGGAGGAGGGAGAGTTCTCTGAGGCCAGAGAGGACATGGCAGCACTCGAGAAAGATTACGAGGAGGTGGGACTCGACTCCATTGAGGGAGACGAGGAGGGAGAAGAATACTAAAGTAACATAGAGGCATGAGTTAAACAGGAGATTCAGATTATACATTCATGCAGTCAAACAGGATACTATAGGTGAAATGCAAATAGCCTAAAGACAATGAATAAGGATTAAACCTGCAGCGACTTTACCTTGCCACAAGGGTTCAGAGGAAATACATTGTGGACAACAATTACCTTTTGATGAATCCTCGCTTACATACTTTTGATGAAGCCACAAACCATAGACCTAGCTGAGTTTTATTATATTTGATGCTGCTGTAGAAAATATATAGTCGTGCTCATGCTACTGTCCATTGTGAAAAATTATTTATTTCACCATGTGTTTGTGTAATCTCACCACTGACATCCATTTTGTTTACAAATACAGATCTTACATGTGATAAGTTTTGACAAATGTTGAAGTTATTTAGCTTGTTTTTGTTGTGCAAAGCATTAAAGAAAACAAAACGACTTTTACTGTTCACCAGTTTGACTGTAGAAATACTGAAATGTTTTAATAAAGTTATTTACCAAAGTTATTTAGCATATGAAATTGCCTCTTAAATGACATGTTGCAGCTAACAACACTGGTGTTGTTTTGGTCACAGATCCGCAGGATCACCATGTTACTGTGGGAAGAAAAAACATTTTCACTCACATGATTTCTAAATGGGATGGTTGTTTGTCTTTATGTGTGGCCCTGTGATGGACTGGCGAACTGTCCAGGGTGTACCCGCCTATTGCTCTGTCAGCTGAGATTGGCACAGCACCCCCTGCGACCCTCCGGTGGAGCACAAAACGGTAGATAATGGATGGATGGATGATTTCTAAATGATCATAATTAAAAGGAGATTCTCAGTAAATGGGGCCCCCTGGTGGTGGGAGCAATCCCATACAGAGACACATTAACTTTTTCATTTATTGACTTAGGGATTTGATGCATGAAACCTGAAATGCTCTGAAGTATTCTGACCCTCTGTTGTGGCTCAGGTGACTCCACTTGCTGTCAGAGCAGGAAAATCCCATCATGTCAGATGTCATCTTTTAAGATCTGACAGACTTTTGGGGGTTTGGCATCATCCTTCAGAGGAAAGAGCTCCACCCAATTACTGAAGTAGTTCACAACCACCATCAGGACCGAATTTCGGGCCTTGCTTAATTGAAATGGCCCCATAAAGTTCACTCCTATTATTTAACTTGGTGTCTTCTGTCGACTGGAGCAGGCTGGCCTGCTTATCATTGGAACCTTTTGGCAAGGTTTGGCAAGCTCAATCCTCCAAGTAGTAATCCTTACTAGTAGTGTAGTAATCCTTCCCAGATGACCGCCAAATGCATTGTTGTGCAAGTAACCAGAATCTCTGGAACCAACACAACGCAAACAACCAACAGAGATTTGAAGCCACCATATTTTGAATTTACACCCCAATACAACACTCCTTGTATGCATCTAGTTTCTTGAAAAGCAATGAGTAGATCTGCCCAAGATGACACACATTGCTTTCCTGTGATAGTGGTGCATGAGATAGAAGATCCAGAGAGCTACAGTACTGAGCCCCTTGTAAGGACTCCTGCATTAACTCAGTGATGAATTAGGTAAGGTCGTCCCGGGGAGCTCGAGCCATTGCCAACTGACATGGGGTGAAACGTGGGTTTGAACCTGGACAATTTCTATTTACATTTCTCAGCTTTCACACAGGATGTTTACTATTATTCACAAACAAAACTATGCTTTTCAAATTCCCTTTCAGTTAATATTGCAGGAAATGGCTATAATGTATAATAAAAACTGACATGCAACCACTGTTGATGATAGATGCCGCAGTAGATGTGCTGTATGTAGTAGATGTACTTTATGTAACACACATGCTCCTGTATGTAACAATAGTAGCTTGTATAACATGAAGTGTACACTCCAGTCAACAGAAGTCAACAGAAGAACAATGTGGATGCAGCTAGTATTGTTTTGAATTAGACTAGCTAGCATTATGGTTTAATTCGGACTGACAATATGGGTCCCAAGCGGGTTTGTCAGTGGTTTCCATGGTGGCACCACCCGTGTTTGCCCACTTCAAGCCCATGCCCGTTTTGTACCCTTTCCAGGCTTCCTGGGTACGAATGGCGCTTTTCCTTTATACTGTTCTAGCACTGCTCGGCTTGAATCAAATGGACTCTACTCGATTTCTTTGCTCTTCCATTAGGGATAGTAGCTGGTACCTGGTGGTTTTTGGTGCATGCTCTCGCGAGGTTCCAAGTGAGCTGAGCCGATACTAAAATGTGACATCAACAGACTGCCAGCCTCTGATTGGTCAGAGAGTGTTGTGACTGGAAGAGTCATAAGTGCGCCGTCCGACACAAGAATCAAACTGAACAATGCACAGGAGGTGAGGATGCTCTCTACAGCACACCTGGAGAAAGCTCTGACTGTGGTTTCCAAGCTAGCCCATTTGAGCCACCTCAGGAGGTACAGTAGTTGGAGGGCCTTATTCTTCATAAGCTGGAGGTCCAGGTGAGGTTGTTGCTAATGTGGACTCCTGCATTTGAAGCTGGGAATGACCTGAACAGCTGCTCCTCTGATGTGTCCTGCAGTCCACTGTCATTTTCGTTGGTTTTGTTGATGTTTGTTCTGCACGCGACTTCCAGTTGTCCCACCTCACATCTATAGGGCATCTCGTCACCACAGGTAATCAGTCCAACTTCTGCGGTGTCATTTGTGAACTTGCCCTGCCCCTATTGTCTTGCATTGACAGTTTGACATGGTTATGCCAGTGCCAATGCCAATACTCAAATTATTATGTTTCATGGAAATTCAATAATTTTTAGGAATAATCATTTGTGACTACTTAACAAATATATTTAATTTGAATAAACACAAGACAAGTAATTTCCCATGCTAAATAACTTTATTGAAAATAACTTTTTACTGGTAAATAACTTTATTGGAACATTTTCAGTATTTCTAACTGGTGAACAATACAGATCCATTTGATATTCCATGCTTTTCTCAACAAAAAACAACTAAATCATTCCAAGGTTTGTAGCTGTAAATCAACATTTGCATTTGTCAAGAGTGATTATCTCACGTACGATGTACAGTATATTTGTAAAAGAAAGATGTCAGATTACACAAACACAAGGTGAAAAGAAATGCGCTCGGTTTGATTTTTTTTCACAGTGGACAACAGTGTGAGCATGACTGCATCTTCTACAGCAGCATCAAATATAATCAGAGGTGCTGTCCATAATTGGTTTCTTAAACACATTTTACCATATTCATTTCAAATGTAACTAAACCCCTAAACCACTTTTGTCAGTGTATGTGGGTATCTAGTAATATTCTTCTGTAATCAAAGTACAAATCTAAACAAACAGTTTAGTGTGAAGTACTGAAATTATAAACGTGATAAAACGGCGTGTCTACTGCCTCTCTGGTCAAACACCAGCTCCTCCTCCCTGGTGCTGTCGCTTCATCCCATTTCTCTCTCTCCACCTCTTGAAGCGTGGTGTGAGCGATGGTGACGATCGTCTCACTGTGCACCTGCCACGGAACTACCAGGCCACGTTCTCTGCACTGCTCCCCACTCTCCCTCACTCAGTGCTCATTCCACCTCTTGGCATTTTTCAATTAGGCACTGGGCGGAGCCAGTCTCAGAAGGGGGGGGGGATTCGGAAAAACACAAAGAAAGTTGTCTATACACCTTGCAATGATGCTCTGAACATGAACAATCATTTTCACACCCTACAAATGTGATTGTTTGGCTTGATCTTAACCAGGTGTGCCACAGATATCACCTGCCTCGGAATGCAGAACCTGACACTACACGGAAGCAGTGGCTGCTTTTCAGCGACTGTGTCGGCTGAACACACGCAACGCTGAAGGTAAATATGTGTATGTGTGTGTGTGAACTGGGAAGGCTGTGATTTCTTTATTGTCCAGACAATTTTAGTGATGTAGCTACATGGCATTTCATACATGTTGGTTCCTCTGTGTGTGTGTGTGTGTCTGCAGGTAGGTATCGCTCTCGTCTGTCTCCAAGCTGTGTGGTCATGTGCATACTCAGGTTTGTGAGGCATGGCTTTCAAACGGGCACTGAGGGGAGGGGGCAGGAGTTGACGGATGAAGCTTTTCAAAACACAACCTGCTCTTGGTAGCTTTCCCTGCAGCCTGGACACCACCTTCAAGCTCAGCTACGTCTAGCTTTTGTAGCATCATCAAAAATATGTAAGTAATCGTATTTCTGCTGCTCCCTTGTGGCGAGGAAAAGTCCTTATTTATTATCATTCAGCTATTTGCATTTCAGCTATAGTATGCTCTTTGACAGCTAAATTAACTCCTGTGAACGCATGCCTCTATGTTACTTTAGTATTCTTCTCCCTCCTCGTCTCCCTCCGTGGAGTCAAGTCCCACCTCCTCGTAATCTTTCTCGAGTGCTGCCATGTCCTCTCTGGCCTCAGAGAACTCTCCCTCCTCCATACCCTCACCCACGTACCAGTGAACAAAGGCACGCTTGGCGTACATCAGATCAAACTTGTGGTCGAGCCGAGCCCAGGCCTCTGCAATAGCAGTGGTGTTGCTCAGCATGCACACAGCCCTCTGGACCTTGGCCAGGTCTCCACCAGGAACCACAGTGGGGGGCTGGTAGTTGATGCCAACCTTGAAACCAGTGGGACACCAGTCCACAAACTGGATGGTGCGCTTGGTCTTGATGGTGGCGATGGCTGAGTTGACATCTTTGGGCACCACATCACCACGATACAAAAGGCAGCAGGCCATGTACTTTCCATGACGAGGGTCACATTTCACCATTTGATTGGCCGGCTCAAAGCAGGCGTTTGTGATCTCAGCCACTGTTAATTGCTCATGGTACGCCTTCTCAGCAGATATGACAGGGGCATAGGTGGCCATAGGGAAGTGGATACGGGGATATGGCACCAGGTTGGTCTGGAACTCCGTCAGATCAACATTGAGGGCACCATCGAAGCGGAGGGAAGCAGTGATGGAGGACACAATCTGACTGATCAACCTGTTCAGATTTATGTAAGTGGGACGCTCGATATCGAGGTTCCTGCGGCAGATGTCATAGATAGCCTCATTATCTACCATGAAGGCACAGTCTGAGTGTTCCAGGGTGGTGTGGGTGGTCAGGATGGCGTTGTAGGGCTCCACCACAGCCGTAGACACCTGGGGAGCTGGGTAGATTGCAAACTCTAGCTTGGACTTCTTCCCATAGTCGACAGAGAGACGTTCCATTAGCAGAGAGGTGAAGCCAGAACCAGTGCCCCCTCCAAAGCTGTGGAAAACCAGGAAGCCCTGCAGACCAGTGCACTGGTCAGCCTGAGGACAGACAAGGAGACAGTGATTAACACAAGATTCAAAATTAAAGCTGCAAGCAGTGTTCACCAGACAAATGTAATCCACTATCACCTGCCATGGCAACCCAGGTCAAAGGCAGGTAAGGGCTGTCTCATAGAGCACATAAAAAAATTTGAAATAGTAGAAATGAGTTGAATGTAGGTTTCTCAATCTCCTCAAATTGTTGTGGTTTACATGAAATTGTCGCGGTGTGGTCAGGATGTATAGTCGGGTTTGATATGCACAAAATCACAATTGGGAAAATGTACCCCTTATGATATTAAGTGTCGTACCAGTTTACGGATCCTGTCCATCACCAGGTCAATAATCTCTTTGCCGATGGTGTAGTGTCCACGGGCGTAGTTGTTGGCAGCATCCTCCTTCCCAGTTATCAGCTGCTCAGGGTGGAACAGCTGGCGGTAGGTCCCAGTGCGCACCTCATCTGAAGAGGTAATAAAGATATTGTTTTAGTTTTTGTGACCTGGCAGTAATGCAACATCAAGCTGCTGTTACATGAAAAGAAAAAGACCACTTTCAGAAAGTAATGATGACACTCACTGATGACAGTCGGCTCCAGGTCAACAAACACCGCTCTGGGGACGTGTTTTCCAGCTCCAGTCTCACTGAAGAAGGTGTTGCTCGAGTCATCTGCACCTCCGATGGTCTTGTCACTGGGCATTTGTCCGTCTGGCTGGATCCCGTGTTCCAGGCAGAAAAGCTCCCAGCATGCATTGCCGATCTGGACTCCGGCCTGGCCCACATGAATAGAGATGCACTCACGCTGTGGAAAGAAAACAGAATTATGTTTGCTGTCATTTCTTAATCTTGCATGTGCACACCTTAAAGATCCTGATTTGGGTGAAATTATTTCCATTTGGCAGAAATGAAATATAAAATATTCTCTTATATAGTATATATATATATATACATACATACAGCAGGGGGTGGGTCATCTCTATGGAGGCCACCATGTTTGACCATTATGTTTTTATTTGGTCAAAGCTCACACTTTTGAGCTTTAATGATAAGTGGAGGCTAGCATAGATTCTCCTAAATCTTTGGAATGGAAGGGTGACTGATATTCAACATGCTACCACCAATAGCCTATTTATTTATTTATTTATTTATTTATTTATTTATTTATTTATTTAAAAATACAAAATAAACTTTATTGTTAATTCATTCATCAAGTTTAAAATGGAGGAATCTGAATTCCAGTAATGGACAGTAATAGTCTGCAGCCTCAACTTCTGACTGGTGCATTGTGTGCTTGAAGCAACACGGTGACTTTAACACAACTGTCTGGACTTGTATGTTTGGAAAGGCGTGTCAGCCACATCTGTACTGCTTCCCCTGTGAGTTACAAGTGGTGGTGGTTAATAATGTGACACGTCATCATTTAAATTGACACAATAGATTTCACAGTTATAATAAGAATAAGAATAGTTCTTGTTGTGGTTAGTGTAACTACACAAAATGCAAACCGTTCATTCCTTGTCTACCGCTTTATCCTCCACATGAGGGTCAACATAAAGAGAGGACACCTGGTCACACACAGGGAGAACATGCAGACTCCAAAGGCCCATGGTCAGACCAGGTCTTGAATCTGGGTCTTTTTGCAGCGACTTGTCAAACTATTAGTTTCAACTTTACAAAATGGGGACGGACGCAGAATGATCAGAACAACTGAAGAGGATGTGTGTTTGGAAAGTAATAGTCTTTGTGGAACTAGGAGAGTTTCACGCCATCCGATGACAGTGATGACAGTGACCAGAAACACATCTGCTCATGGCAACTATTGGTCAAGTGACACCTCTGCTGGACAGTGAAGGCGAGTACAGGAGAGAGGCTGTTCGAGGATAAGACTGATTCAGATATGAATCTCTCGTGTCATCACTTTTTCATTTGTAAAGGAATGTAAGAGCTGCACAGTTTTGGCAACACAACACTCGGTAACATCATAGAGGAATATGAAGCCACCTTGTTTGTTGACAGTAAGAGAACAGATGCATTTAAGCTTCTCCTGACACTCCCACCTCTCATCCCTGATGAGACTGTGGATGCATTTTTTTCTTACCATGTTTTCTGAAGTTGAGTGAAAGTGAAAAGTTAAAGTGAAATGATGGTTGTGGTCGTCTTGGTTTTAAGAGTCTCGTGTAAGATGTAAGCTCCCTGATCTGTGTCCTCTTCACCTTGTCTCTCTACTTGATATCAGGATCTAAAATGAAAGCACAGCTGATAAAGTGACATCACATTACGTCACTTTATCACTCGAGTGACTCCATGACTCAATCTGCCTTTGATGTAAAAGAGTTGTGTCAGTATCTCAGACCTGCACACACAATCTCACCGTTCCACTCAGATACTGATTCTGATTCATGGATCGTGATTCCATTAATCATCAACTTTTGATTCAGTGCATCGAGCTGCTAATTTGAAGAATTTCAGTGTTTTTGGTTTTACACCACGAGCCGATTTCATCTCAGTCTATGAATGTGTTCTCTTGGTTTTACAGCCACTGTTTATGGTAGAGAGGCAGCGGTGACACGAGCACATCAGAGTTCTTCATTGATATGACATGAGAAAAAAACAATAGAGAAAAATGACATTTAACAAGGTGAATATGATTAAATAACCTAAATCAAAAGGTTGAAAACAATGACTAAAAACCAGCGAACTACTAACATGTGATACTGGAGCCAAGTAATGAGTAATGAGTGTCTGTGCCAAAGCAGAAACAAGTGGTGAATGTGTAATGAGGTCATTGTTTCTGAAATGAACAATATGAACAGTGTGTGGAAACATTTAGTTCTTAAGTCTTCTCATGTTGTTTGGAGTTAAATAAACTTTGTACCACAAACAGACCAGTTTTTTCCGCGTCATCCTCACGAGGAACCTCAGGTTGACTCTTGTTCAGCCTGTGACGGATCAACGCTGTGATGTTAGCAGTCGTGATCACAGAAACGCTGAGAAACAGACGTTTCACAGCCATCAGGACCAGTGTGGGGTTAAATGTCTCGCCCCGGGACACATTGGCACTTTTTTATTCCATTTTTTTGTCTCTATTTGTTTTATTTCGTTTTTTTGAAAAGACTTCAGGACAAATGTGTTTCTCATGTCTTTTGTATGCACAACAGCTGCAGTGCTGCTGCGAGCGAAGCACCTGTCGACCTCTGTGAGGACAGCTGCTTCCTTCTTCCTGGACTGCTTGGCTTCTCTTTCGTATCATCCCACTTCGTCAGGATGTCAGCCACAGCTGCGAGTGGACAGTGAAGTGACTGTTCTGCTCAGTGGGCGTGGCCTGGATCCTGAAGCCCCTCCTCAACGCCTCACCTGCAGTTCACCTTGTCATGGAGACTCTGCACCAGTCTTTGTGTATCATCCATCACCTGTGTTCCTGTTTGGTTACTACACCTCACCTCAGCCTGGGAACCACTTCACTGCTACAACTCTTCCTGATCAGCCAACTTGAAGTTATTATTTCTGTCAAGGAAACTTTAATTCAGCCTGTCTGTGTTCCGTTCTTTGGCTCTTTAACTTTATTGCCCCTTAACAGTGAGCGCGTCATGTCATATCCCAGCTGTCACATGATTTGTCGGCCGTTGTTTAAGTTTATTTGACCCGTTGTTCAAATGAGAAATGTGTGCAGATATAAATGTAGCTTGTAAATCATGTTCCATTTTTATCGAGTAAAGCCAACCGTTAGGTTTCAAGGGGCAGGAAGAACTGTGATTCACAGCTTCAACCTGTGGAGGGCAGCATTTAACCTCTCGTGTGCAGCCTGTAAAGGAGAAGAAGAAGAAGGAGAAACAGTGAGTGTGTGAGCCAGAGCGTTTTACTCAGGCTGTTTTTATCATTTATGTGAGATTTATGGTTGAATGCGACATGAGTGATGATGTCATCAGCCTCAGGTCACCATCACAACAATGGAGGGAAGTGAACACAAGCAGAGGACTGTAGTGTTCATGTGTCAAATGCAACGCACATGTTGTTGTGTTGAATGTGAACCATCACATCTGATCTGTGTTCAATCAAAAGTGAACAATGTGAAGTTCATGAGAAGACAAAGAAAAGCAAACACAGCGACTGAAATAGTCCAAACGAAGAGGGAGGAAACTTTGACTCGTTCCGAGTCCACGGAGAAAAGCTTCTGCTTTCCGACCACAAAACTTTAGCATTCCACATATTTGATTACACTCCAGGATTTCACCCTCGTGTGTGTGTGTGTGTCGTTGTTTCCTGACGTACTCACCAACAGATGTACATCCAAACACCTCTGGATAGATTATGGGATGGACCTAAAACCAATGATCCAGATGTGTGCTGCTCTCTCAGTGGCCCGCCATGTTGCATGTATATAAAGCTGTTAGACTAAGTCAGATATGACCCTGTCAATGCTGCGCGTGCTTCATCCACGATCACATGACTCGTGAGGACCGTGGCTCACACCACTGGACTCATGTCCAGCTTTCATGTCTTTAAAGACCTCGACCGGTTTGGGGTAGGAGAGAGGAGAGGAAGGAGGAGGAGGAAGGGAAGGGGGTTACTGAAGGAAAAGAAGAATGGAAATGAAAGATAGAGCAGAGATGGAGAGCAGGAAGTATTTCAAGAGTCAATAACATTAATAACAATCATCATTATATACAGAGACGTTATCTTGTAAATAAATGTGACACAGGGATAAATAATTACCCTCAGTGTCTGAGAAGTGTCTGAGTTCAATGATTGTTTTAGGAATAAACACCATCATCATCATCATCATCATCATCATCGTCATCAGAGTAAACCAAAGCTCAGATGTTCAAACTAAAAACGATTATTTTACTGGAGCGTATGAAGGAGAGGACAGATTAACAGATTAATTTCTATTCCCATCATTCTGGTGCAAATTACCCCACAGAGTAATGTTTTTGGTTTCTCTGTCTGTCTGTCTGTCTGTCTGTCTGTCTGCCTGTCTGTCTGTCTGTCTTTGCTGGGGTGAAGTCTACCTTGTTTCATCTGTCCAGAGAATCTTTCTCTGCAAAAATTCAACAGGCCACAAAACTGCTTTTGAGTCTATTGTACAATTATTTCTGAGCCCCTGAAAATGGATTATAATTGATCACAATGTATAAACTAAATCTATTTTATGTTTAGCATGTTCTCTTTTTTCCTCCTGTGTGTGTGAGTGTGTGAGTGAGTGAGAGAACAAAAGCGAGCCTCTGCTGTAGAGGCCCTGGACCCCTCTGGTTCCGGCCCTGACAGCATTAGCAGGAGGAGGAGGAGCTGCTGGAAACTCCGGAACATCCATTCATCACAACACCCACGGACTGACTCCATCCCTCCGGCCACAGCATGTGAGTGGAGGCTGGTGTGAGCTGCTGCTGCTGCTGCTGCTGCTGCGCTTCTGTCCGGAGCTCATTTACCGACATCCGTGGAAACGATGAGCAGCGTCACACTTTCTCTCCACGGTAAATATCCCACTTTTTGTGCTTCTGTGTCGCTTCTTCTTCTTCCTGTGAGTCCTCGTTGTAACTTGTATCACTTTTATTTGTCGTGTTTCACGTCAGTGATTTGAGAATTCAGTTTAAATCACCAACATACAGTTCACTGGATTTACTGTGAAGTGCCACAAGGGGGCGCCTGCGTCATTCCAGCCCCTCATGATTTATAATGACTTGTGGTGTTAAATCCACTTTAGTTTCGTTTTTCTTTGTAAAGTGTTTATTAATAATCACATGCTGATTTTGAATTGTTGTTACTTTTGTATCATTTTAAACAAAGCCGGCCCAAGCCTTTATGGGGCCCTAAGCTGAATTTGACTTTGAGGGCCCCCCTCCCCCCACCACCTGTAACACTATAATTTGTGTTATTTACAACAAACTTGTTTTTAACATTAGACGGCAGTAAAATCACAAAAGTTGCCTCGTATTCATTTTCACTTTGTTATTCCAGGTGAACTCAGTGTGGTTTTGGTTGAAAAGATGTGCAAATGTGCGCTAAATGAACTACAAACTTAACAATGGATAACTTAACACTAGATATCTAAAATATCTTCTTTAATATGTTAATAAAAAACAGACGCTTCGTTCGCTTACGCCTTAGGTCGGCTCTGGTTTTCAATGCTAACGTGTTTTTTAACATGTCATCATTTTAAAGATGCATTGAAAATTCAGACACCGAAACAGGATGTTGTGATGACACATGCAACAACTGTGGCCAGCACGTGCCTGTCTGTCTGCACCTGTCTGTCTGTCTGCTTAGAGTCTGTCTCAGATCAGTTTGGAACACCAGTAAAATGGTTCCAACAAGATGTTAGTACCCGGGGGAACAGCACCTACTAACAAATGCTGGAAAGTCTCTTTGTGCAAAAGTGAAACTGCTTCCAGTGCAGATTATCACTCAGATTATCACTCAGATTATCACTCGATCCTCATCGTAAACATAGAGAGACGTAGAGAAATAATCCATGCGGCGCCGTGCAGCCTCGGTGTCTGATATGTTCGATGAGATCCTCCTAAATATTTTCATAGATTCTTAATTGATTTATTCTTTGAAGCCTGAAGATTAATCTGACAGTTGCAGAGCATTGACTTTACTGAGGTGAGTACACCTCACTGAAGTGTCCCAGCACCAACAACATTAGATTAAAAAGACAATGGTTCAGAATTGGCATCGTAATTTCTTTCAGTTTTGGTTTTTCGGTGTGTCCCGACATCATTTTATACGTTTTTTGTAACATGAATGGATTTTTATTTTCATAACATAAACATAAAATTCTCAATATCAGTGACAGAAAAAAGGAAAAGGCTGAAGCTCACGGTTTATTCTGGCCTGACGGCGGCGAGCGAGTCGTTGTGGGTCCTAGTCTACATGTCGATGTGTGCATGGGCAACACCCTTAGTGTTGTTGTTGTTATTATAATAATAAAAGATGTGATGATGATAGAAAATGTGCTGCACATAGATGTAATTAACGTGAAAACTGTAGTGTGCTGCAGCTGAGTCAAAGGTATATGAATGCAGACATTTACCATTTAATCCAAATTATCAGCAACAAAACAACAAAGAAATCAAAACCAACAACAACAGCAGCAGCAGTACACAATAACCCTTAATTATTTTTGCCTTTTAAAGGTTTTTCTGAGACAAAGTCATTGTTTTGTAATGGACTTTTCTGTGTGTTGTGTGTTGTGTGTCTCTTGCAGTGGTGCCGCCGCCGCCGCCGCTGCTGCTGCTGCT
Organism: Solea solea; assembly: GCF_958295425.1. Lineage (NCBI taxonomy): Eukaryota > Metazoa > Chordata > Actinopteri > Pleuronectiformes > Soleidae > Solea > Solea solea. The sequence continues at coordinate 923,238 of NC_081141.1, read as the reverse complement.
GTTGTGTGGACTCATTGTGGCTCAGCCACAGCTGCTGCCTGGATCCTGCAACTTTGAACTGGGCACCTGTGGCTACACATCAGACTCCGGCAGCTGGAGCATGAATGAAGAAGGTACTGTTGTCATGCAGGAACTCTGCGTTTTACTTTACTTTGGGCTGCACAGGCTGATGAGAGGATGAGCTGAAGTGTGATGAGAGGATGAGCTGAAGTGTGATGAACAGGAGCACATGTGAGGGAAGCCACGCCCATTATGAGCCAAGGCAGACAACACGAAGGGGAGGGGACAAACTGGCAGGAACTAGGAAACAAATGATACCAGTCACAGCCGAAGTCGGGACATTCGTGTTTGACATCTTTCAATCATGTATCATAGTCAGGGTTTATCCGTCCTGGTCCTGGTCCTGGTCCTGGTCCTGGTCCTGATCCTGGTCCTGGAGACTCACTGCCCTGCTTGCTTTGATGAGGAATGATGTGTTCACAATATTTATGATGCAAAATAAATCTAAAATGAAGTAAATCATAACCTGGACACCAAACAAGCTCATAATTTAATAATGTAATACATTTAACCAAATTATTATAATGTATTATAAAAATATTGCTATTCTGTCTGTGCCTCGGTCACAGCTGAAATCCTTTTAACAAAGTCACCAGATTCTTCACCAGTGGACAATAAAGTCGTCAGAATCATTTTCTTAAAGAAAGCTTCATATTAAAAACAAAAGTGTGTCATGACGCTGTTATTGATAAAAAACCAACATATGATAAAGTTTTACATTTTAAACTTGGTCGTAGTGGTTTTAACTTGACGTGTGTCACCACGTTCCACATGACAAAAGCACCATTCCCATCAAGTCCCTGTTTTGTTTTCCAGCCACAGGCAGCAGCTCCCTGTGTTTATGATCATCTGTCAGCTCAGTTTATGTTTCCACCGTGAAGACGAGTGGCGGCACCGTAAACTCAGTGTGTGCCATCTTTCCTGCAGCGTGTGTGTGCGTGTGTGTGTGTGTGTGTGTGTGTGTGTGTGTGTGTGTGAGTGAAGACAGTATGCTTCACATTCCCGTGGCACTGAAAACAAATCTCTGCCCCCAAAACGGAAGCACCGAGCAGACTGTGATGGAATGAGCTGCAACCACCGGTCTGACCTCGGAGATGCTGGTGATAGACTGACTACACCCACAGAGGGTGACTGACTACACCCTCTGTGGCAGCAAACGGGCTCATAAAAAAAAAGACGGCAACGGTAGTGTTTTCTGTTTGGTTGCCGTGGCGATGTGGGTTTGAGCTCAGGAGGCTGCACCAAAAAAAGAACCCACGACAATTTGTGGGAGAAAGCGGGACGGACGTCCTCGGTGATTATACTCACCAAACAGAGACATCAGAGACTGAGTTGAGACAGAATAAACACTGAGACAGAGACGGATGAAGTGAGGGTGAGAGCTGTCCCACAGACCACCGCGGCGGCGGCGGCTCATCGCTCGCTCGTCCCGGACAGTTTGTTGACAACTTCAGATTAAAAGGCCGTTAATATTGGAGGCACTTAAGACTGTAGAATACTGTAAACACAACACGACTGTGCATGTGCTCTGCTCTGCTCCAGCAAAGACAACTGAAGCACCTGCAGGACACGGCTCATGCTGATAAAAGTCCTCCTCACATGTGGCTCCTCATCCTCAGTCACCAGGTTTAAAGGTCCAGCAGAAATGAAATATCATCTGTGTTTAAGTCAGGAGCCACATACAGAGCAGTCACGTGTCATAATAACGTATAAGCAACAAGAACTTTAATGTTTTACATTTCATGAATCTGTTCACAAAACCTCAACATGTTGTTCTTCAGTTGATCATTTACACGCGTGCATCATTGAGTCTGGAAGTAAAGAGTCTGATCAGAACCTCACGTGAAGATCTGGAAATGATTTCACTGCACGTCTGTGAAATATTCCTCAAACTAATAATAATGTGACTGTATGTGTAACTACATCATTGTAGCTGATTATCTTCAATGTGGTGTCAACTTTCCTGCTTTCACTCAGTGAGACAAACAAGACACCGGTGAGACACATTAGAACGGGACAGACAAGAAGTGGCACAGTATTTCCATGCTTATTTAAATGGCACAGTAGATGAACCACTTGTTTAACGCACACCCTCCTCCTCCTTCTCCTCCTCCTCCTCCTCCTGCTGCTCCTCCTCCTCCTCCTCCTCAGAGTCAGATGATGGAAAAATAGTGTTGTTTTGGACAAAAGGTTAAAATAATACACAGAAAGTTCAGCTTGTGAATCTGTTTCTGTGTAAAACATCATTCATGTCTGAAATAACCGGAGCTGAGCTGATGTTGCACTTATTTCCCAGGATTCCAGAGACTGTTTGCTAAAGACCAACAAAGAACGCTTCTTGATACTCGTCTCTACCTTTAATGAAACATCCTTGTGATCATTTGTGTGTGTGTGTGTGTGTGTGTGTGACTGTAAGGCTTATTGTGTCTTTGGTCTGCATGTGAACCTGCTGCTGAGCTTCCTGATAAACTTCGTTTGACCAAAAAAGGGATTAAAGACACGACTGTAAATCCTTGATTCTCCTCCCCAGCCTGGTTCAGACCTGAGTGCACTTAACACAACTCTCCATAAACACTGTTTATATCCACTCGTCTCTCTGCTGGTGGACATGAGGACAGTTAAAAAAGAAGGGAAGATGGAAACTTTTTCACAAGGTTTTAGACTTTAATCTTTTAATCTTTTACTTTGAAGTATGCATATCCATCGTTTATGTGCATGTACATTGTCCGTGCTGGTTACTTTCTGCTTTCTTCTTTTCTGATTTGTTCTTTTTGATCTTCTTGTATACACAAGTTTTATCCATCATCCATCCACCAAAAATAACAAAATACAATGACTAAATAGACATTAGTACATTAGCCTGAATAATCTCAGTTACTGCACTTGGCCACATGGTGTAATAGTGGCTGACACGGTTACCTTACAGAAAAAAGGCCGGTTTTCATGACCTGGTCTGACTGAAGTCTGCATGTTCTCCAGACTCCTCCCATCTCTGCGACCTGAATAAATGAATGAATGAATGAATTGCACCATGTTATATTATGATGATGATTGCTGGTCTTGTGCTGCCCTCTACTGTTGGGATGGGGCCAGGTATCGTATCACCTGACTGCACTGAGAAGCAGATGTTCCGTGATAACAAGGAATATGAGACTGAGTTGCTGTTGTCGCAGAGATGTAACGTGTCAGCGACATCAGCAGCTTCTCATGCTGCTGTGAGCAGTCTGCACACACACACACACACACACACACACACACACACTTCCTGTTGATGTGTAGTAGGTCAAGGTTAGTCCATTATGAGTCGTTTTATTTTGGTAGAGTTCAAGGCAACATTGGGGAGCATCCAAAAGCAAGTTTTTGGACTTCATCTTTCTTCATTTCCTCCAGAGATGAACTGTGATTACTCTTTATAGGGAATGAAGAGGGGGCCTAACATAGAGCCCTGCGGCACTGTTGCTGAGTCAAAGGGCAGAGGAGATGTTGGAACCTCCTCTAACCGTGTGGAGGAAGTTGCTCAGTGGCTCGAGGCAGAAACAGGAACAGATGGTTTCCACAGCTTTGCTGTGTATAAGGCTGATTTAGTGATTTGGTTTTGCAGTGTAATATTTGAAAGGTAAAAACTAATCCCCGTCTTCTGAGGCGCTACTCGATGCCTGATTTTGAAAAATGCCAAGAAATGGGCGGAGAGTTGTGTGAGGGTAGGAGTTGAGAGAGAGTTGCAGCTGTTTAAGGAGGTGCTACTCACGCTGTGGAGAGACAGGCAGCAGAGCAACGGCATTGTCATTGAAAAAGGGGAGGAGTCTGGGCTTACACGCCTCATGCTGGTTAGACAAGAGGGAAATGAATTACATTTATTTAGTTTATCAACTTAAATAACACATTTTAGTAAAACCCTTTTTTTTAACTTATTTATTCTATATTTTTATATTATATCTCATCTTGTTAATTGGTACAATCCAAATATCAGCAGTTTTTATATTCTAGTGCAAGGTTGCAAACGTATTAATTGTCCCCAGTGTGTATTTGTTTTTTGTTTTTTTTAGCAAAGGTCATAAAACATTCTGAAATATAACAATAAATTGAAGATTTTGCATTTTCCTAATTGTGTTTCACATACTTTCATTTTGAAAATCATCCATTTTTATTTTTGTCATTTATTCATGTCGTCGTCACAGGACATTTGATAACCGTAGACTCGACCTTCTTGTCCGACGAGGAGCCCGCGGTCCTCGTCAGTCCGGTGTTGGAACAACACGACTGGAGCTGTTTGAGACTCGTGTACCAGATTACTGGACAAGGTTCCCTTCATCTCCACCTCAGACCTGACAGTGATAACTTTGACCACCAGCTGTGGAGCGCCGACACAGCATCTGACAGCTGGCTCATCGCGAGCGTGGACCTACGTAACACCACCGCCCCCTACCAGGTAGAGAAGAAGTCAGAAGTCAGGTCTGTGTAGAGGGGAGACTGTTCTATAACCAGGTTTATTCAGCTAACCATGATTATGAAGCTCCTCTATCCTTAAAACTGCAGTCGGTATTAAAATAGAGCTGTGATCAGTGATGTCACGGTGTTGTTACTCTGGTATCTCCAGGGCAGGGTGACAAAAACGAGTGCCTTTAAGTGAAGCTGAGGTGACAAAGTCTTTACCTCCACAGGTTCTGCTTGAAGGTCGACCTGAGCTTGGGTCGGAGAACAGCGTCGCCATCTTTGAGATTCACATCGTCCCCGGTTACTGCATAGGTCTGTGTCACATGTTTCACCTTTGACATCAGATCATGAGCCTCATCAAACTGTGTTTATATACTGTATGTACGTGAGGTGGACTTTCACCACTGATGGCTGTCTGTGATTTCACCAGAGTGTAATTTTGAGGAGCATCACCTCTGTGGCTACGGTAACAGCTGGAACCCAAACGTCAACTGGTATGTTGGAGGAAGTGTGGCCACCACAGAACCTGTGTCTAACCTGCTGGACGACGACACCAGCAATAACCAGAGAGGTACACGATCACACACACACACACACACACACACACACACGCGCGCGCATTAAAGCTCATTAGTGCTTATATTGTGGTGCTGGATGCAAATAAATCAACATATGAGCCCCGCCTACTTCTATGGGTTATCGTCATATCGTGATAAGTCATGTGATGACTTTTCCTGGTTTTAAAGGAAACATTGTTGCATTGATATTCATCATTTATTATATTGAATACATCAGTGAAATACACTAAATATTATAAATTACATTTACAATGTATAGATTAAAAAAATACATGGAATTTACAACTTTTTATTGACACTTCATAACACTTTCATTTTAAGCCAAATGATTTGCATTATAGTTATCATTATCAGTTTCATTGTTCCTAACATCCTCACAATCCGTAATTTAACATTAAAAAAACAAAGAAATAAACCAGCTATTATTTGAAATGAAAGGTAATAAATGTATTATAATATCATTCGGTACAGATCATGGCCATCATTATTTTAGCGTGTATTTACTGACTGACAATGTGTCCTCAAAGCACCTCTGAATGTGAAAGTGTTGTGATCAGATCTGAGGACACGTTCAGGATCAGGATGGTTTGGCAGCGTTCAGACCTGAAATGAATGTGTTGTGTCTGTGTTTGGATCAGATGCATAAAAAAACCACAAGTATAATGTGCGTGTGTCGCTGCTGCTGCTGCTGCTGACAAAGAGTCACCACGTTTCACACAATCAAGGATGTTGGTGTGTTGCCAGAGGTTCATTACCATAGTTCATTATCATTTCAAACTCAGCACTGACACCAACAGAAAGAACTGACACCATCTTTGATCACACAGGGAACAAAATGACAAAAAAACCAGATCACAACAACACAAGCAGCATTTATTTTAGAATTGTCTGCATATATAATGTTTAAAATAGCAGTGGTTCATCTGTCCAGAGAGGAAATCACATCTTTAGCTTTTCCCTGACTGTTAGACTCGTGTGCAGAATACTGAAGACTGAATTTAGTGAGCATGTTTTCAGTGAGAGTGAGTGCTCACGTCTCTGTTTCTGTTTACTGTTGTGATCCATGGTTACAGTTGTACAGTACGCTGCACACACGTCAGCCACAGTCCAGTTTTCACTGTGAAAAGACTGTGTTTAAGAAGCAGTTTATTTAAGTAGCTTTATTTTTAACTCATTTACAACAAATCAACTTAAAAAGAATATTATTTCTATTGCAAATATGTACTGTATGTACTTTACATTAGGTGACTTTACATTAGATGACTTTACATTAGATGACTTTACATCAGATTACTTTACATTAGGTGACTTTACATTAGATGACTTTACATTAGATTACTTTACATCAGATTACTTTACATTAGGTGACTTTACATTAGGTGACTTTACATTAGGTGACTTTACATTAGATGACTTTACATTAGGTGACTTTACATTAGATGACTTTACATTAGATGACTTTACATTAGATGACTTTACATTAGACGATTTTACATTAGATGACTTTACATTAGATGACTTTACATTAGATGACTTTACATTAGACGACCTTACATTAGATGACTTTACATTAGGTGACTTTACATTAGATGACTTTACATTAGGTGACTTTACATTAGATGACTTTACATTAGATGACTTTACATTAGACGATTTTACATTAGATGACTTTACATTAGATGACTTTACATTAGACGACCTTACATTAGATGACTTTACATTAGGTGACTTTACATTAGATGACTTTACATTAGATGACTTTACATTAGGTGACTTTACATTAGATGACTTTACATTAGGTGACTTTACATTAGATGACTTTACATTAGATGACTTTACATTAGGTGACCTTACATTAGATGACTTTACATTAGGTGACTTTACATTAGATGACTTTACATTAGATGACTTTACATTAGATGACTTTACATTAGGTGACTTTACATTAGATGATTTTACATTAGATGACTTTACATTAGACGACTTTACATTAGACGACTTTACATTAGACGATTTTACATTAGATGACTTTACATTAGACGACCTTACATTAGATGACTTTACATTAGGTGACTTTACATTAGATGACTTTACATTAGACGATTTTACATTAGATGACTTTACATTAGGTGACTTTACATTAGACGACTTTACATTAGACGATTTTACATTAGATGACTTTACATTAGACGACCTTACATTAGATGACTTTACATTAGGTGACTTTACATTAGATGACTTTACATTAGACGACTTTACATTAGACGACTTTACATTAGATGACTTTACATTAGATGACTTTACATTAGATGACTTTACATTAGGTGACTTTACATTAGATGACTTTACATTAGACGACTTTACATTAGACGACTTTACATTAGATGACTTTACATTAGATGACTTTACATTAGATGACTTTACATTAGGTGACTTTACATTAGATGATTTTACATTAGATGACTTTACATTAGACGACTTTACATTAGACGATTTTACATTAGATGACTTTACATTAGATGACTTTACATTAGACGACTTTACATTAGACGACTTTACATTAGACGATTTTACATTAGATGACTTTACATTAGATGACTTTACATTAGACGACTTTACATTAGACGACTTTACATTAGACGACTTTACATTAGATGACTTTACATTAGGTGACTTTACATTAGACGATTTTACATTAGATGACTTTACATTAGACGACTTTACATTAGACGATTTTACATTAGATGACTTTACATTAGATGACTTTACATTAGATGACCTTACATTAGATGACTTTACATTAGATGACTTTACATTAGACGATTTTACATTAGATGACTTTACATTAGACGACTTTACATTAGACGACTTTACATTAGGTGACCTTACATTAGGTGACCTTACATTAGATGACCTTACATTAGATGACTTTACATTAGATGACACCGACTGTACAATCATTCTTCTAATGACCTTGAACGTATTTCATGAGAAGCTCTGGTCTCGTTCATTATCTATGTTTTTGTTCACACACCAGACTCTGATTGGCCTCTTGTTGGCAAAGAATGAACACAACCTTGAAACAAACTGTCTGTACAATAACACCCTAAAAACTGGACTCTGGGTTCTGGACTAGCTTTACCTGTCTGTCTTGTAAACGTTCATCTCATTCTCCAGGACACTACATGTACGTGGACTCTGTCTACGCCAAGCACTTCCAGGAAGTAGCCAAGCTGACTTCACCCATGACCACGGTGCCCATGGCCGGCTGCTTGTCCTTCTTTTACCAGCGAGACCAGGAGAGAGGAAACCTGTTCTCCGTTTTCACCAGAGACCAGCTGGGTCACTACGAGGAGATCTGGAGGCCGGAGGTTTATTCTACTGCAGGCTGGCGTCTGGTCAGCGTCGACATCAAAGCCCTTCACCCACTGGAGGTCAGTACTGGACAGTGTGGCGGTCAGTGTGACAGTAAAGACGTTTCCAGTTTCCTAGCAGAATGTCGGCATTAGCTCTGTGTACAAAATACTGGATGTTGTTCTATTTGTGTTTTGTTAATTATTATATAAAGTTACATTTTTGGGACTTTCTTTTTACAGTTCCTTTTGCTTTTTACCGATCTTCTACTAGAACCTTCCTAGAATTAGCAGCAGTGGCAGCGACCGAGCAGCACCCAGAGCTCTTTAGCTGCTTGGCTTATTAATGAAGAGCTTATGAGGTTTGGATCATAGCTTATCATTTAGGGCTTTCAATCGATTTAAAAACAACTCATTTATCGCACAAGTGCAGAAATAAACCTGAAGCTTGTAACAGATATTTATTTCTATAAATCATGGAATGAATGTAGAATCAAGTAGAAGACGGACACAGTTGGACTAATCTGCAGCTAATCTGAGATTAACACAGGAGGTTGTAACCTTCCTGTCTGTGACGAGGTTGCTCCGTCACAATAACAAAAGTTATCGTTACATCCAGGAGGAACTATGAGCCCCATGATGACCACACACACACACACACACAGATGCAGGTTATCAGCAGCTTTTATGAGTTTAATAACATTTCAGACCATCACGACTTTGTTTGTGGTTTGTTTGGAGTTGTTGTCGAGGAGGAGAAGGAGAACATCATCCACTGACCGGTCACAAAAAGTTAACTCATTTTTACTCCTTAATTACACCGTTATTTAAATTAAGCAATAAATAAAATGTGACCATATTTTATTCTATGTTTAAATAAAAGAACCTGAAATTACCCTCTCAATTAACATGACTGAACCCGGCCCGACACAACCGGTCCCATCGGGTCCCAACAGGCCTGGGTATCCATGGTCTGTGTGTGTGTGTTAGGGTGGAGCGACGGCCATGAACTCTGAGATTATCAGACTTGTGTGTCGGCAGTTTTATCTTCTGTCAGCGTTTCATGGTATGCTGTGTAATGTATTTTCCCAATTATGGTGAAAAAGAGACATCTGGTCCTTCTCTGTTTAACTCTTGTGTTTGTGCTGATGTGTGCAGATGGACACATGCACACATACACTCACATACACTCACTTTCCACATTACTGCTCTGTCCTTTTCTTGCTGTTGTTGCTGCTGCTGCTGTTACTGCTGCTGCTGAAGCTGCTGCTGCTGCTGCTGCTGCTGCTGCTGCTGCAGTGGAAAGAAGCTTGCGTAACATGACTAAGTGGGTCAGTTCCTCTGTAAAGTGGAGCCAAGAGTTGCACAGAGCTTTTCCATGGAGCAGCGGTCGGCGAGCTGACCCATGTTCCTGAGCCCATCCTGCAGAACACTGATGTCACTGTCTGCCGTCCACATCTGGTTCAGCTCATCAGGAGAAGTCATCGGGGTTTACAACGTGTCTTTTACAGTCCACAGAGCGTGCTCTCCAGATGCTCGCCCTGAGTCATGTACTGCTCATTACCATGTGTTTATCTCTGTGTGAATGAGCAGGTTGTGTTTGAAGTGGCTTTCAACAGCGCCAGAGGAGGATATGTGGCCGTGGACGACATCTCCTTTTCTCCTGAATTCTGCCACACTGACACAGGTGAGACCACTCCGCAATATCAAGTATGTCAAATCAAATCAAATCAAATCAAATCAACAATAATTTGTACAGAGCTCAATTACAATGTACATTATCTACGAGAAGAGAAACACAACAGTTCACACAATGAGGAAGAGTTAGGCGTCAGGTAGTAGAAGTTAGTCACATGAATCCTACAGAGTCCTGAAAGAGATATGGAGGGGAAAAAATCCTTAAAGATGTACAAATACAAATAATAATTATTATTATTATTATCATCAATATTATTATTATTATTATTGTTGTTATTATTATCATTATTATATTCTGGTCTTTTGGGAATTAGCAAATAAGAAGGGTCATGGAGGAGGTGTCCCCACCTCACGACCTCCGCTGACCTCCAGTGTATCACAACAGTTTTGAAATGACTGCTAAAATTAAAGGTAACTTTTTGTAAGAATAATGACTGTAAGCTGTTTTTATTGTCAATCGTTTTTGTCGAAGCTTTTCTCCAGCTTCTCCAGTTTCCTCCCACATTTCCAGAGAAATGCATGGGTTACTTGCCCATAATTCACCCGTGTGTGTGTGTGTGTGTGTGTGTGTGTTGAATGTTTTGCAAGAAATTGCAAATGTTTTTTATTAATTAATTAATTATTTATTTATTTATTTTAATTTGTTCCCCTGGGGCGTGATGATCAAGACCGTGGTCTGGATGAAAAAGAAAATAAAACCACACGAAAGCAGTGTCAGAAAAACAGCTAAAGGTGGAAAACTGCAGAGTTGATCATTGATGAAACGTTTCTTAATACTCGTCGTAAAACTGCAGCCACTAATGTTCCTTACTTTCTTTACTTCACATGAACACAGCAGAACAATGGTGTTACCTCGAGATCATTTAGAAAAGATGTTAACCGTTGTTTTAGCTTGTTGTTCCTGTAATATCTTATTTAGACAAAGTTAAGTATTTTCTTCTTAAAATTAGATGAATTTTCTGGTGCAAAACTTTTTCTTTTTAAGATTATTTATTTTTTTAGACAAAAAAAATACTTCTTTTCCTTTTTTGTTGTTTTTAATACACTGATACCAGGAAGACTGATGACGTTAAAACATAATAGGATAGTTTTCTTTCTGTTCTGCAGTTTTCTCAGGATCATGTTGGACGTGCTGTGCTTTTTTTGTTCCAGAGCCGACCTTTGACCCGTCCATAGCCAACTGTGACTTTGAGAACAGCCTGTGTCTGTACCATCAGGAGCGAGCGGAGAGCAAGGTGTGGAGCAGAGTGTCAGTCAAAGCCAACACTTACAGGATCGGAGACCACACGACAGGAGCAGGTGACAAGCCTTTATTTATCCATATTCAACATCCAATATTCTTCCCTCCTCTGCACATGACCAAACCATCTCAACCACGACTCTCTTACTTTATTTCCAAACTATTCAACCTGAGCGGCCCCTTGAATATGTTCATTATGGCTCAGTGTGTCTGGTAGACACCACCTCCTTCTGCACACTTTACCGTGAAAGTGAAACTTTTTGCTAAAGCATAAATTGAAAACTTTGCATGACTGTGAAGTGACATCCATCATTTAATCATCATGGTAGAGTTTGGAACGGTAAAGCTCTGGCTCAGGCTTGTTTATCCCGGTGAGAACACGTGGTAGTGCCACGTGTTCTCAGCGAGATACGTCGCATGACATCGTACCAGTGTGACGACAGTGCAGCACATCCAGCAGCTCTTTTTTCCTGCTGGGTTTGTGGCTCTTTGTCTTCAAATGTCTTGAAAGTAAACTGAAGACTGTTTTTACTCTGGTACCCTGAGGGCAGGGTGTGAGAGAATAGAGCGGTTGTGGCTGCTTATTTTGGTCTGATTCCCAATGGAAAGACATAAAAATATGAACCACACTGTCCCAAACCGAAGCGTTGGTGGAAACACGGCTTAAGTAATGTCTCTGTGTCTCTGTCAGTGAGAGGTTCTACTGCAGGAGCATCATAACTGTGATCAATATGTTAAAATCACATTACTGCAGGTGTTTTTGGGTGAATCATTCAGAGAGGTCACATGGTGAAGAAGTGGTTAGAGCTTGAATGTTCTCCCTGTGGGTTTGGGTTCTCTCCGAGTTCTCCAGTTTCCTCCCACAGTCCAAAAAACATGCAATGTGCACAGTGGAGCGACACCGTGATCCAGTAACGCGTCACGCGGGGGATTTACTGCTCAATGTGGTCATTTGACCTGACGCAATAAGTTCTCTGTACAAATCCAGACGACTGAGCTGCTCGGTGTGAAGATCTGTGCCATCGTGTCAGGGGCAGTGAGTTAATGAGCTGTAACGGCCTCCTCTCATGTGAGGCTCTGATCCCAGCGTCTGCAGCAAAAATAAGCAAAGATAAGATCATGGTGCACATTTTATTCAAAACACTTTGTAAAGTTTGTTTTATCGTGCATTTTCATCTCTGTTTGTTTTTTAACCTTCTCTTTAGTTTTTTTGTGATTATCTAACATAGTTTGGCACCAAAATATTGATATCCTTCCCTTTTTATGTAAAGCTAAAATCACTTGAAACTAAGTGATTTTTACACAAAACTGAGATGAACCCAACTCACTTTTTGGCAACTGAAATGTAAAATCTCTGCATGTTAGTGTTTGCACTAGCCCTTTAAAGATATTTCAATAGGTGAAAAAATAAATTCTTTATTTAGAAATATTTGTACATAACTTTAATTACAGTACTAACCTCATGTTTTTTTTTGTCTCACCTCTCTTAGGCCGTTTCCTCCTGGCAAACACTCCCTTCACGTCGAGGCCTGGTTACATGGGTCGCCTCCACGGTCCCCTTTTACCCGGGAACCACAAGTACTGCCTGAGGTTCTACTACATGCTGAATGGATTTGGAAAAGCAGACAATTCTCTGGTTCTGTACATTTTCGATGAGAACAATGTGGCCCAGGAGAAGGTGTGGAGTGTTGCCGACACGTCCAGAGCTGTGTGGACTCTGGTGGAGGTCACCTACATGAAGCCCATGCTTTCCAAGGTATGGATGAGGCACCTGGAAGCTTTTGACCCTTGTGCATCATTTTCATCTTTTTTTGAATGAGTTTTGCCACAGCCAAAATAATAATAATTAAAAAAGCCAAATGTTTGTGTATTTTGTGCATAAATACTCACACTCTTACACCTTAAGTGCAAAAAAGGTCCCCACTAAAACCCATTATTAACAATAATCATCACCCTGTCATCACAATATGAACATGCTGATTTGCTTTTATGCAAAAATGGAAGTGAATGGAAGCTTATTCTGCAAATCAATGAATGTTGTTTTTTATGATCAGGACTGAGAAATAAGAACAAGCGTCAATAGAGTTTGCACTTCATGTGCTGAGAGGGTAGTTAGTGACACGACACAATTATTATTATTATTATATTATTATTATTAACATTATTATTATTATTATTATTGTTAATATTATTAATAATAATAATAATAATAATAATAAGTATTATTATTGTTATAATTATTATTATTATTATTATTATTACAACAATGTTGATGACAATAATAATAATAATGATATTAATAATAATAATAATAATAATAATAATAATAATAATAATGATGCTGATGATGATGATGGTGATCAGTGACAAACTTCAGGCTCTGGTTTCAAAGATAAACTGCATATTCAGTCGTTTTCTCTGTCTCTGCCAGGTAGTGTTTGCCAGCATCTGCACTAATTTCTGGGAGTGTGGCCTGGTAGCCATCGATGACATCACTGTCAACATGGGAGACTGTCGAGTCACAGCAGGTACTGCAAAGTAGGACACATGTCGATACAATGGTGCAGAAACACTGTGAAGCCACCGTGGAAACCACGGCAACGGTGGTCTCCTGTGTGTCTGTGTGTCTGTGCTTCATGGAACGAGTCGTCGTGATCCATCAGTGAAAAATAAAACACTAGATAACGTGTCATACCAAATATTTTCTCCACAGGTTCTCTGCCCGGTCAGTGTAACTTTGAAGATGGAGTATGTGGCTACATTCAGGACAGCGCTGGAGACAAGGCCGACTGGCTGCGAGTCCGAGGACAGACCCCGACTTCCTACACGGGGCCCAGAGGAGACCACACCACTGGGGTGGGTGAGTCATTCTTCTGTCCCTGCTTTTTTCATCTGTGCAGAGAAGTCTGAAGATTTCCTCCATCATCCCTGTGTTTCACTGTTTGAATCTTTGAAATGTGTGTTTTCTGTGTTCAACATGAACATCATTTCCACTTCAGGCACGCAGGAGGTGCTGATGCACTGTTGCCGTCATCAGTGTCGTTTTGTCACTTGTGCGTTTGAAATCCTTCACTCAAGTTGATCTGAGTGACAAAAGCTTGTCGACCAGCAGCTCCTGCGTCGCCACACGATCAAAACTGTGATTATCTCGATGGAGTTTGGTGTGATGGGGAAACTTCAGTCTCCACCAGTGACAATGTGAAATATGAAAGGATATTGTAAAGATTTTAGACTTGTGTTGGTGATTGTTAAGTAGCCATGTTTTCAGTGAGCACCGTTGACAGCCCTGAATTATCCCTTAAAGATGCCAAACTTGATCTGTTTAATAAAGTTTAAACAGATCTTTAAAAACATAGATGATGATTTGGTAATGTTGCATTTGTACTTGCCTGTATGTATGTATATATATATAATTGTGTATAAACTCACCTAAAAACATGCTGTTTCTGAACTCACACTCGCTCCAGGTCACTACATGTACATCGAGGCCTCCCTCATGCGCCCGGGTCACAGAGCGCGGCTGCTGACCTCTGACCTGCGGGGCTCGTCACTCCCTCAGTGTCTGACCTTCTACTTTCACATGTACGGCTCTGGCACTGGTCTGCTGAGCGTGTTACTGCGGCGAGGCAGCGGACGGCAGGACACGCTGCTGTGGAGGAGACGCGGAGAGCAGACCATCAGCTGGATGAGGGCAATGGTGGACTACCGCTGTGACGACAGACACCAGGTGAGCAGAGACACACACCAAGCTCACTTTCCTCTTCTGTCACACCAGCTGTCCTCATGTCCTCCTTCACAACATCCATGAACCTTCTCTGTGGTCTTCCTCTTTTCCTCCTGCCCGGCAGCTTCATCTTCATCATCCTCCGTCCCTCCTCTGCACGTGACTAAACCTTGATTCTCTAGACCGTTCAATCTGAGCTGTCCCTCAACTATGAGGCTCATCTCTAATCCTGTCCCTCGTGGTCTCTCCCCACCAGTGTCCTAGCATCTTCAGCTCCACCTCCTGTCTCTAAAGCCCCGTTTTCCACCTATGGTCCCGGCACGGCACGGCCCGGCACGGTTTAGGTTTAGGTTGGTTTTCCACTACAAAGTACCTACTCAACGTGGGCGGAGTCATCACTGCGCACCTGCATGAAACTGCTGTGACTTTGTGTTACACGCTTTTGCTCACGTCTCTTCCTGTGACGGCGCTCTGACCAATCAGTGGTCGGCAGTCTGGTGACGTCACGCTCGCTGGAACCTCGTCTGAGCAGGTACTGAGAGTACCAGGTACTGTCGAGTCCAGCCGGTTAATACACACCACGCTATATATATATATATACTCCTCCTCCTCCTCATCGTCGTCATCTGTTTTCCTCTTCATACTGCACATCTACTGCACAGTCAGCACTTTGTCTCATGCTGCGCTCCAGTCGTCAGGAGCAGTTTGGTGTTCAGTGTCTCACAAAGTAACACATGCACACTCATGAAACTAGAGATCGAACCCCAGACCCTTCAGTTGAAATACGACCTGTTCGACCACTTCACTGTGGCCGTCCCACCTCATATCAATCAACACCAACAAACAGTTAGTATCTATAGTGTCCTTTTTCACTATGAATGAAGCAGGGGACGGAGAATGAGCTTCTTCACTTGTTTCAGGTGTTGTTCAGCGCAGTGCAGAGGTTCTCAAACAGAGGTTACTCTCACAGTAACAACATTATCACCAACGTTAAAACACAGAGGTGTCAACAGGTCGAGCAAAGTCAGCTGAGGCAGATTTATTCCCAGTAACATAGTTTCTCATCCTCCTCTTCCTCACATTTACTTCACAAACTGGTAAAGTGAGATTAGATTAAGATGGAGGGGCTCTAATAATTATTAGATTATTATTTTTTGTTATTTGATCTCATATTCTGGTATAAACAGCAGAACAGTACCACAGGTTGAGAACCATGGAAGTACAGTAGACCATAAAGCAGGGGATGGTTTAGGGCGTGGCCGTCATGTGACTGACAACCAAAACAACGTCAAAGGTAGCAACACTGTAAACCTCAGAAGAGCAGTGCAGTGTGTGTGTGCAGGTCAAGTTAAAGAGCAGTTAAAGGTAAAAATAGACATTAATGACACGATACCTCAGTGGACACGATGTCTCTTCCTCCATCTGATCTCAGAACAGCTTCCTGTGAAAGATGTGATTGTGTGTTTGTTTTTTTCTCCCATTAATCTTGACTGCCATCTTGTGGCGGCAGCACACTATAGCATCTACTATAGTTTTGACTGAATGTATTATGTATGATGTATTATTGACACTAATATGTGGTCCAACTCGTCTGTCTGTCTGTCTGTCTGTCTGTCCATACATCTATCCATAAATATATGATAGTATTATTTATAGAATAAGGTAAATATCATCTCTTAAATGCTCATGTCTGATCCACTTTGCATTTAAGTCGTAACATTTAGTCATTTTGGAGTAAGTGTAATTGATTTGTAATATTAGATATTACAATGCAGTCTGTGATAAATTGAATAGCAATATTAATGTTAATATTATAATGATAATAACTGAATTTATATAACGTACATAAGGACATTTGTAAGAACGGTACAGAGGTTATAAGAATGTGTCTTATATCCTTTTTTCAGCACAACGTAAACAATCTGATGAAAGATTACTTTCATTTTCACCAATTATATAAACACACACGAGGAAAAAGGACTTAAAATGTTTAAAACTGGACTGAATTTGTGAAATTTGGAAATAGGTCACAGTTCAAAGTTCACTGGTCTCGTTTTTACGAACAAAAAGAAAAGAAAACAGTTTATTTTGTGACTTCTACACAATTATTTGCTACTAAAACTGTGATATAAAATGAATCATAACTTTGACTCAACAAAAAACCTTTTTAAAGCCTGAATCTGTGACCTATAAACACCCCCCCCCCCCCCCCCCCCCCCGATGTCCATATAAGGAGTTAATGTATGAGTGTTGTAAAGGCACCTGGGAACAAAGAACAAAAACAGACTGTGAAGAATTCCCAACATGGTCAGTAAAATGACAGGAAATGAGAAGAAGCAATTGGGCTGTGTTTCTGTGAAGCAGGTTAAACAGGAAGTGGAATCTGCAGCATCAAGAACGTCTATAAGAAGTCTTTTATACCAAATGCAATAACGTCTGTATGCTCGTTAGTATTGACCTCTGTGTGCATCACATTTGTTAACATGGATCATTATTGCTTACATTTCAGTCTTAATTAGAACCTTTAGATAATTAAATGTTATTTATCGACTGTCCTGTGGTTAACAGACTCTCTGTCGTTCCTATAGATTATATTTGAAGCTATCCGAGGCCCGTCACTACGCAGTGATATTGCCATTGATGACATCCTTTTCAAAAGAGGACCATGTGAAGGCAAGGTTCCATTTCTAATTCCTCTGAGTGTGTAATGATTAGATATTTGTGTTCATATGGATTGTTGAGTGGATTTATAACATCTGTGTCGTGTTTTCTTTTCTTCCAGATCCTGATGACATCATTGCATACTCAGGCTTTTCAGAGTATTTTAATGAGATTGAGAACTGAGTGTGTGTGTGTGTGTGTGTGTGTGTGTAAATGCTTGGTGGGTTTTCAGAGGTGGACTGCGTGGCTTTTTTGTGACAATTTACACATTTGTAGAGCAAAGTTAATGTTGATGCTGTCTCTTCTCACTTGAACTCAGTTCAGTCTTTTCAGTGTTTGTCCTTTAACTATTTTTCCCAGTTCATGATCATAATGGAATTGTATTACACAGAAGGGAATGCCTGTGATTTCATCCATTGACAACAAGTCTATTTACTCCTCACATCATATACACACACGTGTGTGTGTGTGTGTGTGTGTGTGCCCTGCACCAAGAACCTTCAAGAAGAAAAACAGGTTCTAGCCACATAACAAAGGGTTTGGCCAATAAAATCAGAGCTACCTTAAATATACAATATCTTCTGTATATTTTTAGACGGGTTTCACTGGCATTAGTTAGCCTTTAATGACTGGCAACAACCTACTGTGCAGTGGGGGGGGGGGGGGGGGGGGGGTCGCACATAGGCATGCCTATGTGCGACCTGGGGCCAAAGGAAGTCTGGCCCTGGGAACTGAATTTCATGTGGACCTCTATATGGACCTCCACACATTTATTGTTTAATTGTTAGTCACCTGAGTCAAGTGCTGCGTCTCTGATGATATGCAACGTAGCCTTGATATTTTATTGTTTTTTTTTTTAAGGTCTAATATGTCACTGAAAATAAAATTGTACCTCTATTGTAGGTCACTGTGATTTTGCTTTTTTTTTTTACCTGATCAGCCCATCATAATATTAAGATATTCTTAAGATATTGCTCAATTGGCTTAGATTTAATTAGTTGAGCTGTTTGTTAAATCCATTTTCCGTGTTATGAGAGTGCTGCGCTGTTTAGAGACAACAATTGTTATGCCCTTTAAGGCCTGTTGACACGGTGCTTTTACTTTTAACTGTCGAGAGTGACAACACACTGTAAAATCAAATATCTACTGTTTATGACCTGTATCACATGATCTTTGAGTGACAGCGATGGAAGGAGTCGAACTCTCATTGTTTAACAAGGATAATCAGTCGAGCTTTAATCGGCTGTGAGTTGTTGCAGCTGTTTTGCAGATCTTGGGTGAATTCACATTTAAATGAGCTGTCTCTGTCTCTGGTGGACACAGAGACGAGTGAGGACATGGATCAGTCTAAAAAAGCCTAAATAAATGATTGAGGAGTTGATTCCCTTGCAGTGAGAAGCAACTAATTAGCTTGTCATCATTAGAGGAAGTGGTCAGTGTGTGACAGTTGTGAAGCCATTGATCGCGCCCGGTGATTCCATCCACACTCCCTGGAGGTTAATCATTGACAGGATGGAGGGGTCAACCTCTCCGCGGCTCAGGGTGTGGGAGCTGGTCGATAACCCTTCATCTGGAACTCCCGCAGAATTTGTCTCGAGAGCTGCTGCTCCTCAAATCACCAATAGCTGCTCGTATTATGAGAAGATTAGAAGTGTGGATGGTGTTGAAGGATAAGGAGGCAGCAGATCCAGGAGAGCAACTCTTTGTCTGGACAGTACTGAGACAATGATGTGCAATTTCTGCAATTAAATGTTACTGCATATGGGATTTATGCTATTTTTAATAGGCGTTGCATCTCACCAGCACATGTCAACCTCCACACAAACAGTAGTCAATCTCTAGTGGTATTATGAAACAGTTTTACGTCCGTCCTTCATCCTTTTGTCTCATCCACATGATGCAATACACAGTCACGCCTGTGGTGTCTCTGACTGACCTGCAGGTGGCAGCACTGTCCCAACAAAGAAGAAAGTTGAAGTCAGAAATAGCTTCAAAATATGTTTGCTGCATTATCTCAGTTGTTAGGCAGCCATTTATTACTCACTCCCTGCACCAAAGTCCATAGAGAAAATCAATGTGTTTATCTCACAGGGAAACGGGAGCTGCTGGTCTGTTGCTTCCTCATTTGCTAAATCAGAATGATCTATTTCACACACTAAACTTACAAGCAAACTTACTAACATATTTTAACTTAGTGATGGAGGCACCAGTGAATCCACAACTCCTGTGTGTCATGATGAAGTTGAAGTTTCGAAGAAGCGCTTGTTTTTTCGGCCAATCAGCTGCTTCGCACAGAGAAAACACGTGGCTACTTAATATGCAGCTGCTGCTGCTGCTTATTACTGTGACTGCTGCTTCAGAAGCGGCATGTGTGTTCACTGTTGAATGAAGATGGACAAGGAAAAACACTCTGCACAAGAACAAATCCTCTTAACAAGACAGAGGCTGATCTCACTTTATGCTAATGCGTTAGCACATAAGCTAGCGGACTTTATGCTGACACTTTAGCATTTAAGCTAGCGGACTTTATGCTGACACTTTAGCATTTAAGCTAGCGGACTTTATGCTGACACTGTAGGATTAAAGCTAGCGGACTTTATGCTAATACTTTAGCATTTAAACTAGCGGACTTTATGCTGACACTTTAGCATTTAAGCTAGCGGACTTTATGCTAATACTTTAGCATTTAAGCTAGCGGACTTTATGCTAACACTTTAACATTTAAGCTAGCGAACTTTATGCTAATACTTTAGCATTTAAGCTAGCGGACTTTATGCTAACACTTTAGCATTTAAGCTAGCGGACTTTATTATTATTTAGCGGCAGAAAGAGAGTGACAGGACCTGAGAATAACTGTGATGACACCGTGAGGCAACAGACGGGATGACGACATGACACCAGCGATGAAAATAAAGCAACCAGAACCTCTCATTAACCTTCCATCTTCTTATGGGGTGAGTTTTAATTAACGCCGTTAATCTATGTTACGTTAGTAAATGTTTTTTCATGCTGGACGCTGTCTTTTAATCATCAACTGTGCGTTTCACAACATTATGTGGCTATATTGTTGTTAGCTAGCTCAGTATTGTTGTTTTAAAATCATGATCAGATGATTGTATTATAAACTGTAACAGGAGCATGTGAACATCTGTTATTAATATGAATAATTATTATTATTCATATGAATAACAAACCAACCTGATGTGCTCGAATAATGTGTGAATGACACAGCTTTGTGTATGAAGTATTGACTGTGATGCTAATGATTTAGCAACTCTCTGAGCACATCATCATCATCGTCATTCAGTAACACACTGAACCATCCACACCAACACAGAGACACTTAAAATGTATATTATCTTCATTGTTTTTCATTTTTATGAAATTTATATTCATGAATAAAAAATCAGAAAATTGTCTTTTCCACTTAGGAGGTTCTGGGCTTCAGTTGTTTGTCTGTCTGTCTGTGAGCAATAACTCAAAAAGTAATGGACATATTAAAATGAATTCTTATAGGGATTTAGCTAATGCCACAATAAAGATCCAGAGAAAAGACAAGGATTCAGGATTTTCTAATCAATTGTTAATCCTGCAGTAATAATAATAATAATAATAATAATAATAATAATAGGTGTGTGTAGAGAAACTGAGCTAAAACTTGGCTGTGTTTTCTCTACAAACATTTCTACACCTATTTTAGTTGGAAAAGTGACGACTGTGTTGTGTGAATGCACTTTCCTCCTCTGTCCAGTGTTGCTGTTTGTTTGTTTTTTATGTATCACGGATTATTATTGACCTCCTAACTTGCTCTGCTTTTCTTTACAATTTGTTCAAGTCAAAATCACACTAATGAGACTGAGCCAAGACAAACACCATGCACTATATATACTGTGTATGATATTGGTTCAGGCTTTATTTTACAAATCAATCATTACATTTTATTGACTAAAATAATAACAGACTTCATTGACCAGAAGCTTATTTTATATACTGATAAGTAGAGCTGAAGCGATTAATCAATTTATCGATTATTTATCCATTACTAAATTAATCAACAACTATTTTGATAATCGATTAATCGGTTTGAAGCTTTTTTCATGATTAAAACAAGATTTCTCTTTTTTGTTTAAGCTTCTTAAATGTGAATATTTTCTTAATTTCTTTGCTCTGGATAACAAAGAAATCATTAAAAGTGAATCATTTTAGTTTGTGGACAAAACAAGACATTTGAGAACATCATCATTTCTGATAGAAGACAACATATACTGAAAGTATACTAGCTACTGTTAAGTTTATTGTTGTTGGAGGCACTTTGGTTACATTTCTTCTTTTTTTTAACCTGTACCTAGGACATGTAATATGGTTGCCTTGTGGTGACGGACAGATTTAGACATTACCTTTTTATGGTTAAGGTTATGGAAAATGTTTTATTCAAGGTTGTCCAAATTAATGCAAGTCAATGCAGAGTCCTAATAAGAATCGCTGTGCAAACGTATGTGTGTGTGTGTGTGCGTGCACGTGCGCATGTACTTGTATTTCTATCTCTGTGAGGACATTGTGACCTTCTCTGGGCCCCACAACTTTAAAGGGCTTCTTCAGGGTTGAGACCTGGTTTTAGGGAATGCATTATGTCTATAATGTGTATTCACTAATACAGTATATAGAGACAAGTTTGTGTGTGGGTGTGTGTGTGTGTGTGTGTGTGTTTGTCTATTTACATGTCATTCAGATGATAGTTCAATAAAACACCACACATCCAAAATCAAACAAACATAAACAAAGCACTGATAATAACGCAGAAGCATGCAGACAAAATAAATGATTATAGAGGCTGAAGTTCTATGCTTATGTTTCAGCACTTTGTTCTATTTTAAAGTGTAATTCTTTCTCCCATTGAGACCCAGGAACAAGAGATTTGAGGAATTTAAACATGAAACTGAGGAATTTTAAATTTAAAAAAACATTTTTGTTAATGTTGTTGTTGTCGTTGCGATGAGAGCAGAGAAGTTAAAGATTTAAACACGAGTTTAACTCACTGCTCCTGAAAGAACTCCAGTCTATTTGAGTTTATAGATCTCAGCTGTGTCTCCAGGTGAAGGATAATAAAACCAAACCCCAGCATAGAGAGGCTGAGTGAATGTGGTCTGGACTCTGTGGAGCAGAGTCATGGTGTTGGAGACTCTGTAGAAGGACAGAAGACCTGCTCTGTGGTCCAGGTAAACTCCCACTCTGGAGGACAAACCACCTGAGACGTCAGCCACGATACTGTTGTGAACAAACGTACAGCTCTTTTGTTTACAAACTAAAGCCCAAGATTTGTCACTGAATCCAAATCCACATTCACGTGATCTCCCTGATCTGCTGATGTTCTTGTACGTCACTGCCACACAAACTCCTCCTCTTCCTGTCCACTCCATCTCCCAGTAACAACGTCCAGTCAGACTCTCTTTACTCATGACGCGATGACACCAACCAGTGAATCTGTCTGTGTGATGAGGATAAGACTGATCTTCCTTCATTACTGTCACTTTTCTGTCTCCCTCAGATAATAACAGACGTGTGTTTGCTGTGTTTGGATCCAGTTTGATTTCCTGTAAATATCTGAAGAGTTCAGCTCTGGTCTTTGGTTGTGGTCGTGGTTCTGGTTCTGGTTCTGTCAGTAAAACATCTACTTCAGTCACAGCCAGTGAGATGTTTGTCCACGTCTCAGTCAGGACATCCTGCAGTTGACATCTGACCTTTGCCACGGCCGCTGTCACGTCCTCAAAGTGTCTCAGAGGACGGACGTGGATGGTGGACGAGTGTGTGGATGGACTGAGTGCTGACAGTGAGTGGTAGTTGAGGAGAAACTGGTTGTGGTCATGTGTGAGTGAGAGCTGCTTCAGTTCAGCTTCTCTCTTCTTCAGCTCAGTGAGCTCCTGCTGAAGCTTCTTCTCGGCGTCTGTGACTCGTCTCACTTCGGTTTCCTGCTTGGATCTGATCTGCTGCTTCACGTCAGAGCTTCTCCTCTGCAGGAGACCCATCATCTCGGTGAAGATCTTGTCTGTGTCCTCCACGGCTTTATCAGCAGTGAGAGTGAGAGTCTTCCTCTCCTGTTGAAGCACCTTCACGCCTCTGTCTCTGTCCTGGAGTCTCTGCTGGACTTCTTCTCGACTCAGATCCAGCTCTCTCTGCTTGTCAGTCCTCTCTGCTGCAGCTGAGACCGTGTCGTGGTCTTTATGTTCTTCCACAGAGCAGAGATAACAGATGCACTGCTGATCAGTGCGGCAGAACATCTTCATCACCTCGTTGTGACGAGGGCAGATGTTCTCCTGGAGGTTCTTGGACGGCTCCACCAGCTTGTGTTTCTTTAATGCAGGTGAGTGATGATGAGGCTGGAGATGTTCCTCACAGTAAGAGGCCAAACAAACCAAACAGGACTTGAGAGCTTTCAGTTTCCTGCCAGTGCAGACATCACAGGCCACATCTTCAGCTCCAGCATAGCAGTGATCAGCAGGAGCAGTGTGGAGTCCAGTCTTCTTCAGCTCCTCCACTAAATCTGCTAACATGACGTTTTTTAACAGTTCAGGCCTCGAGATGAAGATCTTCCTACACTGAGGGCAGCTGTACATCCTCTTCTGCTCCTCTGAGTCCCAGTGGTCTTTAATACAGTTCATACAGAAGCTGTGTCCACAGGTGAGAGTCACCGGATCCTTCAGTGGCTCCAAACAGATGGAACAACAGAAGGTTTCTCTCTGCAGCTGAACTCCGGCCATTTCAGCACTCTGTCACCACGACTACCTCAGAACTGGAACCGGTTTGAGCTCTGATCTCAACAACATGTGACGCAGCAGTGGGCGGAGCCTGTGAGCTCTGGCTTTTCTCCACCTGTTGGCTCCTCCTCCTCCCATTGTCAAACTGCAGGTGTGAGTGGGAGGAAATGTGAGCTTAGTGTGACGCTCACATTTCCTGGTGTGTGTGGAAATGTACCACGATCAATCAGCTGACAACATCAAATGAAAAGGTCAGGGCCCACAGATAGATCGCAGGAGATTCTGTGATGTATGTAAATCATCTTTGAAAATTCTTAAAAAAACTATAAGAATAAAATGTATAGAGTTGTGACTCTGACACAATCAAACCACAGGATTGATGAGATGTTGTCAATGTAAACATATTTTATTACACTTTTATACAATTCAATGATTCAAGATTTTTACTGGAAAAGGTAAAAAAGAAAAACAGGCATTTTCTCCCTGTGTCTGTCTGTGTGTGTGCGCGCGCATGTGAGAGAGCAAGGGAGAGAAAATCAGTAGTAGTCCTCTGATCAGACACTAGGGAGCGCCGGCACACTGTGTTAGATTAAAGGAAAATAAAGTAACACATTTTCTATCAAAATCAGCTTTGTATTTATTTACGTTTACATCAGATTTTTCATCTGTTGACAGAAGTACATGTTTATTTCTTATGGTTTTTTTTTTTTTCAATCATCATCATCATCATTGTGCGTCTATTGTAAAACTGCTGTTCTTTAATCTGACTCTCAGGTTGCACAGTGACTGTGGCAGTTCAGTGTCTAAAGTTAAGTCTAGTAAAAATGAGTGAGTACAGCAATTGAATGGAAAGATGTGACTGTATACAGGGCTGTATGTGATCTACTGAACACGGAGGAAATCAGGTCAGACAGATGGAAGTTGCATTACTATACTAATGATTCCAATAGAAAATCAGTCATTGATTATTTACTGCATAATATTCCATCCATTCAATCCATTAATTTTCCTTCATTCATTAATCCATTAATTCATAAATTC